>NW_020948983.1:41590030-41795250 GCF_900497805.2 Vombatus ursinus | reverse complement strand
TTCTCTCAACTTAGGCTTGATTCCCAAGCTTTGCAAGACTGTTTTTATTTTGGTTGCAATAGATTTGAGAAAAAGTCTTTAAAAAGAAAAATTGGGTTTTTATAACATTTGGTGTTATTAAATTGATTGAATAGCTGAACCCTGTAACAGAGGTAGAACTAGGAATTCTGGCATCAGGGACAAATTCAGGCATGTAGAACAGTCTTCCCAGGTCTGATGAAGTATCATTAGATAGCACCTGCAAGAAAGTTGGGGCATGGAGGTGACAGGTGAGGTCTTGATAATGGGTCAGGAAAAGAATGGAAATTACATGGCTTTATGTGAACTAGGTCTCATGAGGCCAATATGCAGAAGATCCACTCTGAGGAGGAAATACCCTTCTCATTTTGTGCCCTTGGGCAAAGTCCCAGTTTCCTCTTCTTAGTTATAGCTCTGTTTATTAAGTATTTGTGAGGCCTTGATTCCAGTTGTACCCTAACAGTTCTCTACTTTTGTGGATCTGTACTTGACAAGGATAGAGCAAAAGGATAGATAAACCTCTTTGGTTAATGTGGTCAATGGAGGAAAAATAACAGAAAATCAAGTTTACTCATCTGATAATTCCTTTGGAATCTGAGGTTTCTCTCTAGGTGTCTGTCTAAGTTTGTCTCTCCTTTCTCTGAAACCAGTGTTAGCCATAAGAAAATATGATCATCTAATCAAAGTTCAAATTTTGGAACTTCTCTGGCTGAAGATTTTTCTCTAATAATTGCTGGAGAAGGGAGTCTCCTACCAGTATAGTTGTCACCATACTTCAGGGTATGGGACAGAACAAGTAAGCAGAGGAGAGAATTATTATTATTATTATTGTTATTTTGCTGAAGGAAGCAGATTAAGTTTAGACTGTGCAACATTTTGGAAAGGGGATCTCTCCCTGCCCCGGTCTTTGCCATGAGAAACGTTCAGACCAGTTGTCCCCCAGGTCCTCTCCTTTTTTGGATTCACAAACATCGTAAGAACCTTTTGGGTAGCAGTGTCACTTAACCTTGGTAGAAAGGGAAATGAACCATTTCAGAAAGCACCACCCACCAGTAGCAAGGGAGAATGTTTGCTGGGGGTGTGGAAAACACAGCTTTTATTTTGGTAGAAAGCCCTTGCACAGAGACATTTCTTCCCCATTCTCCATTCCTTTGACATCCTTGAAGATGATTGATTTCCTGATAATTTTTTTCTAAGACAATTACAAGGAAGTGCAAGTAGCACCTTGCTATCTTCAATACCCTGCGCAGTTATCAGGTCCCTTGACTCTCTTCGCTCTCTTTGAGAGTTCTTCCACTGGGTGCCACCACAGGACCTGGAAAGATGGCACCTCTAAACATGGAGCTGAAATGTTTGTAACAAGTTGCATATTTCAGGCAGTTGGAAGAACATATTTCATGCTTTGGAAACAGTTGTCTAGTCTTTTCTCCAACTACCTCTTGCCCTCCACTCTTGCAAAAAAGAAAAAAAGACACTAGAAACCAGAAGTTGGCTCATTGTATTGCATTTCTTGTGAAACCAAAATAGTGTTGCACATTATCAAGTATTGTTCTGTAACTCAGTTTGCTGAGTCTTATTATTTATATATTGTGAAATAAACTGAGATGAGTGGAATGGCAGAGTGGTGTAGTGTCCAGAGTGCTGGACTTGGAGTTGAGAGGACCTGGGTTCAGATCATGCCTTTGTTACCAACTAGCTTCGTAGCCTTTGCTAAATCAGTGAACAGATTTAGTCTCAGTTTCCTTGTCTATAAAATGAGGAAGTTGGATTCAGTGACCTCTAAGGTATCTTTCTTCTCTAAATCCTATCATAAATGAAAAAGCATTTATTAAACACTGGGTATAGATAGAAGAACAAGAGAGTCCTTGCTCTCAAGGAGCTCACGTTCTAACAGGAGGAGACAACACATATACGAAGGTTCAGCTACATGTCAGATGGAAATGCCCACTGGTCCCTAGAGTGCAGAAGCAAGTAAGATGGTAAAGTATCTTCTTGAATATTGTATCCATTTGTAATGCCTTCTCCCCCTCAAATTGAAGCGTACTTTGAAGGGTAGCTTTGTAACTGTGCTGTGCTATATAAATATAAAGGGACCTAATTTCCGATTGGCTGAGAAAACTTTGAGCCATGACAATGCATAACATCACTAGAGGAGAACTGATTTCTCTAGATGGCTGGAGGACTTTGAAGGAGGCAGTTGAGAGCAGCAAACTTGGACTTTTGAAAGGCTATTGGGAGTCCTCAGAACCACAGATATATAGCAGAAAGTGGCTTTCCAATATATCCTTTGACTTCTCATGCTTACAATCCTAGAGAGTTCTAAGAACAGATATTCCCTGTCTACACCTTGCCTCCTCCACCCATGGTTGTCTCCCTCCTTGATGACTGAGATCTTAACTCACTCCCAGCTGAATAACTCATTTACTCCTGTATATTCTTTGGCCTATTCAAATCTATAAAACCTCCCTTGTTTACTGCTTACCTTGATAAAGGGGGTTTACTAGCTATACATGATGGTCATTTGTGCAAACAGTGTTTGGTAGGAGGAAGCTAACCTGATAATAATAAGCTAAGTCTTATTACATTCCTCTTGAGAATAAATCAGGGAAAGTGGTGTTTATCTTGGGCCCCAAATTGCTGTATCCTTAGACTACCAATGTTTGGGATTATGATGGATAAATATAATTCTAGCCCAATATCAGTCTTAGAGGTAGGCAGGGGAAACAGCAGGCCAGCCAAGGCTTTCCCTTCAGTTCCCCACCATGGTGGAAATCATAGTCTTTCTCTACAGGGGAGTGGGTCTGATCCTAGACCAGATAGCTCTATTCATGCCACATGTGAATTGAGTTATCTTTATATTAGAGAGCTAGCAACACACACAGAGTATATATGTGTATATATAGATACACATATATTACACATTGATAAAAGTCATATCTATTTTTGATACTGAAACACTTAATGCCAAAGGACTTTGGTTGAGAACTTCTCTTCCAAGTTCTTTAGCAGCCTTGGTGGGGAATAGAGCAACTGCAGAGGAATTTACTAAGTCATGTCTGCACAATGGTTACTCACCTGGATGCTGGCTGTTGGGCTGGGCTGGGCTGGAAGCACAACTGATGGTCTGATGAGTGTATCTCCAGAGATCTTGGATGAAGGTCCAGGCTACTTCTACTGGAGTGTCTATTATCTTTGTTACATTATATGGGGAAGAAGGAGGAATAATGTCACCCTGGAGGGAATCAAGCATTGACTCCTAGACTCCTAGACCTAGAGCTGATGGGGCCTCAGAAGCCATCTAGGTCTTATTTTATAGATGAAGAAACAGGCACAGAAATGTTAAGTTACTTGCCCAAGGTCACAAAAGCAGTAAGTAAGCAGGCCTGGACTCTGAGGTGACTCTGGCTCGAAACCTCATGCTCTTTCCACCGTACCATGTTACCCAGTATCTCAGGGTGTTATATGGACAGAGATACTTTTAGCACTTTAATCACAGGTTGGTGGAATTCCAGAGCTGCTCAATCTGCTTAATTATGTTTTGATGAATAGGAGTTCAGTGAGAAAATATAACCTGGAAAAAGCTGGCAGGAAACAGTTGAAATACTGCAGGGTAAGGGCAATATGGGTCTTTAAAGGTTTTCTAAATATATAAGAAACATAAAATTCCTTCCCAATGTTAAGAAATTTCCAACACACCACGGTCACCTTTCCTGCTCTATTCTAGTTTAAATGCAACTCCTAGCATTATTTTGCAAAAACAGAGTAACAGAAAACCCCAAACTTGTTTTAAGATGGCACTTAAATTGAAGAATAATGTAAATTTTTAAAAATTAGTTTATTTGCATAATCTCAGTGGGTCTGAAATTGAGCAAGAGAAGCATATATGGTTGGGTCATGTTTGGGAAACTGTGCAGGTGCCTTCAATGATGCCAAACTGCTCCCTGTCAAAAATGTGCATCAATTTTATGCCAAAATCTTTCCAATAATGTTAAATGGCTATAAATAATGGATATGATAACAAGAAGTCATATTAAATGGGGCTTCAATGTTCCTAAAACTTTCTTCTCACTACCCTGGATCAAAAAATAATCAAAGGATATTTAAACATTGTAGACTTATGTATTTAATGAACGATGAGGGATGTGAGAAGAGACATTGTATTATGTATGATTAATAAAATAGGTGGACCAGTCATAAACTGAGAAAAAAAGAATAATAGATGATCAGACAGTCTAATGTTGTATTGCTGCCTCCAAGGTGACAAAAAAAAAAAGGTGGATGAATTCCAATACATTGGGTGGATTTTCTTTGTAAAAGTTCGTGGAAAAGACAAGGACAAGAATTGTTCAGGTCAAGAAGGCATGGAGGGGTTGTGAAGAATGGAGGACGTGCTCATGTGGATAACATCTCAGCTCTACCAAAGTATCAAATGATCATTTCCATTCTTTAGGTTGTTTTCAACTTTCTTCTGTGGCCTATTTAGTTCATTTGATATTAAGATGCTTAAATGGATCCAGAACCTCAATGATGTGGGTACTTCCTTTGATAGAGGTAAAAAGGTTGTGATCTGTACACTTCTCACCATGTGTGATTCTTGTCCATGTCTTTCCATAAATTTTCCATGGAGGATCTGTCCAATGTGCTGGAGGTTGTCCTCTTTTAATAAACTGAAGGTTACCACTTTAGCACTTCAGATGTCCATCTGTTATCCTTCACTCTCACTACATAAGTGGTCTTACTCATTTTCTGGTCACATGTGTCCTTGATAATGTCTTTTTTTAAAATGACTTCTCACATGTAAGTCATTATTAGTAATAAGCTACAGTCTACTTATGTCTCCCATATGTTTTTCATTCACCCTAAGTTTGGAATCTTCCATGATCATGTTCTATTATTTGTGTACACCATTTGTGTAGAATCAATAGGAGAATATAGGTATCAAAAGAAATGGACTTTTACAACAGAAATAAGTCTAGGAAAATTGAAAGCACTATGCAGTTTCTAAAATTTGATCTAGTCTTGTTTTCCTTCTACTCAATTCTGGTTCCAGTTTATTGTCCATGTCTTATATGGATGTATGTATATAACATGCTCATGTTGATGTCTCAAGGAACTCCTGGAATTGTCTCTATCAACACATATTGGCAACTTTGCACATTGTGACTTATAGTTTTAGAAAGTTGCCTGAGGCGCTGAGATGTTAAATGACTAGGCCATGGTCACAGAGCTAGTGTTTATCAGAAGCAGAATTTCAACCCAGATCTTTGTGGCTCCAAGACTAGCTATGTATTCACTATGCCATGTTTCCTCCCTCAATATGTAATCTCTCTCTCTCTCTCTCTCTCTCTCTCTCTCTCACACACACACACACACACACACACACGCACACACGCACACACACATACACAGAAAATGCATATGTGCCTATATATGTGTGCATATACAAATGCCCTTCAAAAGAGTGTTGGGGGGGGATAAATGTGGAGGAATAGGGACAAAGAAAAATGGGATTTAAAAAGAAGAGCATTGTGATTGGAGCAAGGAGGATCTGGGTTTAATTCCTGGCTTTGACAGTTAATAGTTATGTTATAAGAGTAAGTCACTTAACCTTCTTAAATCCTGGCTAACTCATCTATAATATGGGGAAAATAATACTTGCACTAATGACCTCAAAGGGTTGATGTGGGGAAAAAACCCCTGTGAACTGTAAAATGCTATATCAATGTGAAGTAGCACAATGCAATGGATAGAGAGCTAAGCTTAGCATCAGAAAGACTTGGGTTCAAATCTCACTTCTAATCACATAATGGCTGTATGCCCTTAGCAGGTCACTTAACTTCTCAATGACTCAGAAAATTTTCTAAGACTCTAAGCTGAAGAACAGGTTTAGATCTGCATTGGTAAAGGGTTTTTTTTTTTGTTTTGTTTTGTTTTTGTTTGTTTGTTTTTTTGCACGGAGAGTCTCCTATAGTCTTCCAAAGCTTGAAGCAATTAGAACCATGGCACCTATGAAAAGAAACATTTAGAAGAGAATGGGAAGTGAACAAGCATTTATTAAGTGCCTACTATGTACCAAGCACTTTGCTAAGTGCTTTGAAAATATTATCTCATTTGATCCTCAGAAAAACCCTGGGAGTTAGGTACTATTATTATTCCCATTTTACAGTTGAGGAAACTGAGGCAGTCAGAGGTTAAGTGAATTGCCTAGTGTCACATGACTAAAGAAGGGTCTGTAGCTGGATTTGAACTCAAGTGGCTTTGAGAACCTCACTGTCAATAGGGAATATTTCTTCTGTTTGCACAGAATATACAAATCCTTTATCACACTGGGGAATACCTTAGGTAAACATGCTTGATGCTGATACTCAGGTTATTAAACAAAATTTTATGTATAATCATATTTGCTAGAAAACCTAACATAATGTTAACATATGGAAGGGAGACTCCTTATTTGGGGAGCATCTTTAAAGCTGCATTTTGTTTTGTGGAATGAAATGTTTTATATAAATTCTCAAACATCAGATTTAGTAGGACCTTATATTCTTCACACCTCTCCATCAATTATGTGACAGAAGATGTGGTAGTTGTAGAAAATCATGTTTAAAAGCCTGTCTGTTTCCTTCTCGTGTATATATAAAGAATTTTTAGAAATTAGAAAATAGGCATGTGGATCAGTAATTACTACTTTTTTAGGCTTCCTTTTAAAAATAAGAGACATCTCTGATCTTTTCCATTCTTTTGGTACCTTCTTTCTGAGAATTCATGAACATTCATTCCTTGAATGCCTTTAAAAATTGTTTTGCTTC
Organism: Vombatus ursinus; assembly: GCF_900497805.2. NCBI lineage: Eukaryota > Metazoa > Chordata > Mammalia > Diprotodontia > Vombatidae > Vombatus > Vombatus ursinus. The sequence continues at coordinate 41,788,426 of NW_020948983.1, read as the reverse complement.
TAGCCAAAATTTATTCTGCATATTCTGCATATGACTACATCTCCAGTCATCTTGATCTATCTTGCCACTGAACCCAGATGTCTCTAGAAGAGAAAATGAGGCTGGTGACCTTGCATAGCCCTCCATCACTTAAATCCAATTCACTTGCAACTCATGGCATCATCTCCCTAATGTCATGGTGCTCTTTGACAATGAAGGACAAACAACAATTATGCATATATTTGGCCAAATAAATGCTGACAATTTCATTTTCTTAAGAGTCATTGTCATTTAGACTAATAAAGCACTGGAATAATGGGAGAACTGGGCTCTCACTGGCCATTACTCTGTTACATTGGGTGCTGAAGTGGAAGAGTCTAGATGTATTGTTTCTTCTATCATCACTAAGAAGAATTGATTGATATAGAAGCATCAAAATATCTGTTTCATTTTGGGTTTGTTACATCCTTTCTGGTTTTATATAAAAATCTTTTCTTGATCTAGCTTAGTTGGATTACATATCCAGCTCTCTTCAGGCTCTCTACCTCTTTGACTGCTCATTACTCTTTCAAGAAGTAATAGTGCTCACAATTTTCCATTATTATCCTCTGTGATAGTTTGCAAAAGACTTTGCACCAAAAATTGATATTGTCCTTGACTGCCATGTCTTTCTACTTCAAAAGGAGATCATCTCTGCTTGCTGAGGCATTTTCTGGATTCTTTCGGCTCCATGGATATGCTGACTTTTTCAGAAATCAAGCTTTTCTAATGAATGATGATTTTCCATTTTTTTTTTCACAATTGACAGCTTGTTTAAAACTGGTAGGGTTGGATTTGCCATAATTCCCTGTGGTGTAATTTTTTAAATCTTTATCCCTTCTTTTAATTTGGCATTTACAAAAGAAAACAAAGCCCAAAGTAATATCACTTCAGAAGGAATTGGATGGGGATACAGGGCAAAAGCATTTTTTAAACTTATTTACTTTTTATTAATTTTTTGGCTTCACTTTGTTAAAATGTATGGTATAATATTGTTAGGATTTTGTGTGAGGTACTACTAATCATTTTGCATGTTTATTTTGTTTGTTTTTGTTGATAATATGATATTTACTTGGACCTTTGCTTTAACCATTGCTAATTTGTACACAGACAGCTGATTTTGAAATGACTGCTATATCTGAAAGCCTTTCCTGTGTCTTAAGACACAATTTCATTTTTTTTTTTGGTGATATGGTTCAATACTTTCCTACTACTCTGTCCCTGAAGGGTAATATGCATGTGCTTCCTGACTGAAGAGAGGTGGTAGACTATAGGTATTAAATGAAGCATACCCTTGCTTTTCTTTTTTAACATGTCCAATGTGTATTAGTTGTTTTACTTGATTATTTATTTCAAGGTATGGTTTTTTGTGAGAGTGGGAATAGTTATTGAGAAATGACAGTGATAAAAGCAAGAGCGAAATAAAGAGAAAAAGAGTACCAAAATATTTGGACAGGAAAAAAGAACACACACATGTTGTACAGGTGTGAGTTTTCTGATCAATTTACAAATCTTTGGCAACATTCATTCCTTGATCCTGAACCATATTTTTCAACAGAGTTTTGCCATCTTCTCCCATGACTATATTGCTAGTGAAATCACTAAGTATCAAGATATATTCTGACTTAATTAAGACCAGGGGTTCTTAACTTGGATTCCATGAGCCTTTAATAAATTTCAGGGAGTCTGTGAAGTTGGATGGGAAAAATGTATCTTTCTTTTCACTAACCTTTGGTTTCCTTTGTAATTTAATTTATGCATTTTAAAACATTCTTCTATAGGACTATAGGCTTCATCAAACTGTCAAAAGGGTTGATGATCCAAAACCAAAAGAAAAAGAAAAAGAAAGAAAGATTAAGAACCTTGGTTTAGAAGATCTTATCAAATTCTTAATAGAATTCCTTTACTTCTTCATCCTCTATAACAGATCGTGGTGCATAAAAGACTCTTCATGGAGTCTTTCTTTAAAAAATTAATTTATTTTTAGTTTTCAATCTTCACTTCCATAAGCTTTTGAGTTTTAAATTTTCTCCCCTTCCCTCTCCTCCTCCCTCCCCAGGATGGTGTGCAATCTAATATAGGCTGTACATATACATCCTTATTAAATGTATTTTCACATTCGTCATGGTTGTAAAGAAGAATTAGAACCGATAGGAGGAACCATGAGAAAGAAGAAACAAAACAAAACAGAAGAAAAAAAAGAGCATTGGTCTGAATTCAGACTCCATAGTTCTTTCTCTGGTTGTGGGTAGCATTTTCCATCATAAATTTTTTGGAGCTGTCTTAGATCATGGAGTCTTTCTTTCACTTACCATGAGTGTCTGCAAAGCAACATGACCAAGTTTCTTTTAAAAATTGTAGGATAATATTATTACAGATTTAGAGTTTGAAGGGACTTGAGATACCATCAGGTCCAACACTCTCATTTTCTAGTTGAGGAAATTGAAGTCCAAAAGAGGATAGATGACTTGTCTGAGATTGTCCTGCATCTAATCCATGGCAGAGTTAGGGAGTTGTTGAGTTATTTTAGTTGTATCCAACTCTTTGTGACCCCATTTGGGATTTTCTAGGCATTTCCTTTTCCAGCTTATTTTACAGATGAGGGAACTGAGGCAAACAGGGTTGAGTGACCTGCCCAGGGTCACACAACTAGTAAGTGTTTGAGGCCAGATTTGAACTCAGGTCTTCCTGACTCCAGAGTGTCCACTGAGTCACCTAGCTGCCCCGGCAGAGCTGGGAGTTGAATTCAAATTCTTTGACTCCAAATCCAGAACACTTTCCATTGTATCATCCAACCTCTGAAATTATGTTTCTTATTGCCTTTGGAGACATAATGAAACAAATTCAAATACTTTTATATGTTAGGTGCTGTAACTTCTCTGTGTATTCCAATTTGGGTGACAGAGAAACTCTGTCTTAAAAAAAGAATTTGTTTAAGCAAAGAACACGTGCTTTCTTATGGTCTTTTATGTAAATGTTAACACTTAGTTGTGTGACCTTATGAAAGTCACTTTCCTCTTCTGGACTTCATTTTCTCAATCTGTAAAATGAGGAAATTGGGGCAGAGTCAAGATGGCAGAGTAAAAGCAGTGACTTGCTTGAGCTCTCTCCCAAACCCCTCAAAATGCCTGTAAAAAATGGCTCTAAACAAATTCTAGAGGAGCAGAACCTGCAAAAAGACAGAGTGAAACAATTTTATAGCCCAAGACAACCTGGAAGGTCGACGGGAAAGGTCTCTTGTGCCCGGCTGGGAGAGGAGCACAGTTCAGTGTGAGCTCTGCCAGCAAAGACTGGGCCTCAGCTATCCTGGAGCAAGCTGCAGGGGACTGAATCACGTGCAGTTGTGGTGGTGTCCAGACTTCTCAACCCACAAATGCCAAAGACAACTTAGAAGGTCAGTAGGAAAAGTCTGTGACTGTGGTAAGAGAGAAGTTTGGTCTCAGCCCTAGTCCTGGTGCAACTGTGGGGCAGCGGCTGCTTCCAGAGCTCTCAGCTCACAGACTGAGGGGGAATCAAGTGGTTGATCAGAGGTGAATAGCAGGGATCTCTTTACTGGTGCTGAGGCAGGATTCTCTTGCTTTGTCCATGCTTGGATCTGGGTCGCAGTTCTGGGTGGCAATCCTGGGGCAAAGAGGGGTGCTGGTGTGGTAGAGCTTGTAGTGGTGGTAGAGAAGAAATCCTCCTCACAATTCCAAGGCAGAAAAGAGTACTTGTGGTCAGTCATAGACCAGAGCCCAGGCCAGGAAAGGAGTAAACACCTTGACTTTGATCATACCAGTTCGAAAGAGCTGAAAATTTACAGGTCCCTAGAAGTATCTCTGAAAACAGCTGCACAAAACCCCCGAAGCTTGGGACAGTACATTCTACACACTGGAAGCAGACCCCTGCCTTAACAAAGAGTTTAAAAGTCAAATAATTGGCTGGGATCATGAGCAAACTGTGCAAAAAAAGTCAGACTATAGAATCTTACTTTGGTGACAAAGAAGATCAAAACACACAACCAGAAGAAGACAACAAAGTCAAAGCTCCTACATCCAAAGCCTCCAAGAAAAATATGAATCAGTCCCAGGCCATGGAAGAGCTCAAAAAGGATTTTGAGAAGCAAGTAAGAGAAGTAGAGGAAAAACTGGGAAGAGAAATGAGAGTGAGGCAAGAAAATCATGAAAAACAAGTCAATAACTTGCTAAAGGAGACCCAAAAAATACTGAAGAAAATAAAATGAGGAAATTTAACTAAATGATTTCTGTGGTTCCCTTCAAGCCCTAAGATTATGTGATTCTATTATTTTGCACACAGATGAGTGGTAGAAAGGAAAGAGGTCATTAACTACGGTCATATTATCAGAATTAATGTTCATAAAAGTAGCTATATGGAATAATGGATAGAGAACTGGACTTAGAAAGATATGATTTTGAATCTTGTCTTTGACATTTATTAGTTGTGTTACTCTGAGCATGACTTATAGCCTCTCTGAGCCTCAGTTTCCTCATCTGTAAAATGAGAATGATAATAATAGCCCCCTGTCTTACAGAGTTGTGCAGAACAAATGAAATGACATAGGTAAAGGCCTATCAAGCTTAAAGTGCTATTTAAATTCTAGTCATTATTATTATCATCACCATTATTATTATTATATTCTGATTTTATTTACAATGAGAATGCCAGCATGGATATATTTCATTTCTTCTAGCAGTGTGTGATTTTGGATACAAGATTACCAGTGTTTGTAGATGGTCCAAGAACTGTTTGATTCTTGATTCTCTTCCTTCTCTCCCCCATTCTGCTACTGTCATTGCAGAAACAGAAAGAGAAGAAGGCTCATGCTTATATACATATCTTGGGACATCATTGATGAAATTGTCGTCATTTGATATCCAGCTTTCTGGCAACAAGCCTTTCTGCACTTGGGCTAGTCCTTGGGTGGCAGACACAGTGTTCCCTAGGCCCGTCCTCAAGGTCTTTCAAGTTTGGTAGGACCTTTCTAAGCTTGTACTTCTCTTTGTCATAGACTTCAGAATTCCAGGGTTGCCTCCATACGAGGAGGAGGCCACAGTGTAGGACTTCTTTGTAGGTTAATTTGATATCAAAGGCTAAATCCATATTAAAAGTAATTCCTGTGAATGGAGCCACTTTCACTGATTTTTCTTTTTGTGTGTGATGGATTCCATTTCAAGTGTACTTAATAATACCAAAGTTTTCTTCTTTTCACTGAATTTTAAATATGCTTCTTCAAACATCATTGGAAAATGCTGGCAGCTTTTACATTTTGTATCCAAAGAAATATTTTGGGGCCCTATTAATTCTCAACCACTTCAGTTGGCAAACTGAAGGCTTGGAAACAAATTAGTGTGGACTCCAGCCCAGAATGTCAAAATGAGTCTTCCATTCATTAGCAAACGGTCTACCTCTGTGCTTAGATACTCAATTCTACCTTTCTAGATGGTTTCTTTGGTTGAATTATTGGATGCTTCCTATTTCTTTGGAGTTTATTACTCTACCTCAATCAAAGTACCTGAGAACTTAGACCTTAAGAATTTAAAGATATTAAGTAATGCATAAATGGTAGATGAAGCCTACTGTCTTTTTCAAAAAGTCCTTCATGTTCAATATTTTCATGATGTTTCTTATTGGTGAAAACCAGATATTTTAATAATAGTGATTTATATCCTGGAAAGGAGTAAACTAGTGATATGATTATTGTGTTAAACTTCTTCTATATCTAGTTGTTATGTTTTGTGGAGCATGTTTTGAATTATGGAATGTTGGAGTTGCTAGGGACTTTTCAAAAGAAGCAGCAGGGTGAAATGGAAGAAGTCCTGGGACTGGAATCAAAAGAGACCTGGGTTCAAATCCTGATTATGACACTTACTAGTTGTGTGACCTTGGGCAAGCAACTTACCCTCTTTGAGTTTCAGTTTCATTTGCAAAATGGTGATAATAATGCATGTAGTATCTCTCTCATAAAGTTGTTATGAGGGTTAAATGATATTACACATATTAAGTGCTTTGCAAATTTTAAAGTGCTATAGAACATTCAGTTCTACTATTAGTTTTATTATTATTTTTAGTATCATCTATCCTACTTTCCCCATTATCAGAATTGGACTTAAAAGGGAGGCTATTTCTTCCCAAATCTTATTTTCTTTGAAATCTTAAGATATTATGCATTTGTCTGGTAGAATACTATCAATAGGATGGAACCCCTGAATAAAATATGAATTTACTTGAGAGACAAAAGTTATATAAAAATTAAAGAAAATTAAAATGAATAGTTTGCCAGACCTATTCAGTAACTATTATGAGTGCTTCAAGACTTGTTTCTCTGAGATGGTGGTCTATTTACCAGTAGGTTCCAAAGTTTTTTGAGACATGGTAAATAAAGTTACATTTAATCCTGTAAGACTTCAGTCTTACTTTCCCAATACATCTTGGAGATGCTTATTAGAGGTTTTAAATGTATATATATATATATATACACACATATATATATATGTGTATATATGTGTGTGTGTGTATATACATATATACATATATATACACACACATACATATATGTAGATATGTGTGTGTATAAATAGACATCTTTAAATATCTGTATCTATATACCTAGATCTATATGTAAGACCCAAATTGCTTCTTCCCTCCCCCTTCCATATATACTACATATGTATATGTGTGTATAGTTTATATATGTGTGTGGATATATATATATACACATATACGTACATATACATACACACATAGATGTGTGTGTGTGTGTGTGTGTGTGTGTGTGTGTGATCTTGGATACCATAATCTTATCTGAGAAATTTTATACAAAGATTTTTTTTAATATTTGACCTCTTTCCTTCTTATCTTAGATGTATTAGTTTTCTTTGTGATGAAGCTTTTGAGTTTATATAATTGCTTTTAACCTTTGTTTGACTAAGAATACATCTACTCATAGCTGTAAGCGGTATATGATCTGCTTCTATAGTATTATTTTAATATTAAGGTAATATACCCATTTAGAATATATTGTGGAATATGGTGTAAGGTACTGGTCTAAGCCAAATTTCTGCCAGACCTTTCACTTTTCCCAGAAATTTTTATTCAGTAGGGAGTTTTTCCCTAAGCAATTTGTGTTTTCCTGTTTATAAAACAGCAGATTTCATTGTTATTGCTTTTGTTTTATCTTGTCTGTTCCATTGATCTGATTCTCTACTTTTTAAAGCAGTTTCAAATGATTTTGATGATTGCTACTTTGTAATGTGGTATGAGGTCTGAGGGTGCTATTCTTTCTTTGTCCCTATCCTTTCATTATTTCTCTTGATATTCTAGATATTTTTTCCCAGAAGAACTTTGTTATCATTTTATCAAGTTCCGTAAAATATCCCTTTAATAATTTGATTGGCATAGCATGAAAACGTCAAATTATTTTTATAGAATTGTCATTTTTATCACATTTTATCATATTTATCATATGACAATATAAATATGGTCATATTTGTCATGCCAGACAGCAGCATTGAAAATTCCTTTAGCTATTTCTTTATTTATTTCTAAAACTTTTCTTTATTTCTTCAGGAAGCACTTTGTAATTATGCCTATACAAGTACTTTGGGTACTTTGTTGGATTGTTCCTCAGATATTTTATGAATTTTGCAGTTATTTGGAATGGGATTTCCCTTCCTATCATTGCCTCTTGGATTTTGTTATTATTATTTAGACATCATTATAACATAGAAATTATTTTTGATAGTTTATTTTGTAGTCTGTAAATCTGCAGAAACTATTAATTGACTCATTTAGTATCTTTGCTGATTTCCTAGGGTAGGAAGTAATCATTAAATTCCTAGCCTGGAGTCAGGAATATCTGAGTTCAAGTCTAGCCTCAGACACTTACTGGCTGTGTGATCATGGGCAAGTCACTTAACCCTGCTTGTCTCAGTTTCCTCATCTGTAAAATGAGCTGGAGAAGGAAATGGCAAACCACTCTAGCATCTTTGCCAAGAAAACCCCAAATGGGGTCACAGAGTCAGATACCACTGAAAATGACTGAACAACAACAATAACATAGTGCTTGACACATAGTAAATGCTATAAAAATGTTATTATTAACATTATTATTATGTCAGCAAATAGGGAGGGTTTTAATCTCCTCTTTACCTATCTTTATGCATTTACTTATTGCTATTGCTAGCATGTCTAGAAATATAGCAAATAGTTTTGGGGAGAGTAGACATGCTAGCTTTACTCCCATATTGATTGGGAAAGGTTCTGGTGTATCTCCATTGCATATGATACATGATTTTAGCTTTTGAGAGATGTTTTTTATGTTATAAAAGGTTATTTCATTCCTATACTTTGTAGGGCTTTTTAAAAAACATAAATGAGTATTGTACTGTTTAAAAGGTGTTTTTCTGCATCTTTTGAGATTATCATGTTGTTTTAGATGGTACTGTTTTTATTATGATTAATAATGTTAAGTGTTTTCCTAATGTTAAAACATCCTTGTATGCCTTGTTCAAATTTAATTTGGTCATGATGAATGATTTCTTAGTGAGTCACTGTAGTCTGATAAGATCTTATCTTATTTAACATTTTCAAATAAATGTGTATTAATGATATTGGTCTATGGTTATGTGCTTTATCCTCCCCTGGTTCAGGTATTAAGACTATGCTTGCCTCATAAAAAGGAATCTGGTAGGGTATTTTCTTTCTCAATTTTTGAAAATAATTTGTGAAATATTGGTACTAATTATTCTTTAAAGTTTAATAGAATTCTTCTAATCCATCAGGATGAGGAGGCTTTAAAACTTTTTTTAGTAGTTGATTTATGGCTTGTTCTTTTTCCATTGGTTATTTTGTATTTTTTAAGGTATTCTGCCTTTTACTTTCAGTTTTGTTAGCATATAACTATGTACAATAGACTTTGATGATTCTTTTAATTTCTTCTGGCTTCGTTGTTATTTTACCATCTTTATTTGCTATTTTGTTCATTTGAATTTCTGCCCACTTCTTTTTGATCATATTGACTAAAGTTTTACCAATTCTGTATCTTTTGCTTTTAGTTTTATTTATTATATGATATTACTTTTGGTTTCCAATTTGTATATTTCTCCTCTAACTTTTAATAATTAATTTTTGGTGCTTATTTTAAGATTGTTGATTTATTGGTTTTCTAATTTTTAATTCATCTTTAGCTTACTAATTCTCTTTTTCTACTTTATTCATATATCTTTTCAACTTCCATCTCCACACAACTGTCAAAATAATATTCCTAAACCAGAGATCTGACCTTGTTTGTTCCTTTGCTCAACATGTTTCAGTGACTCCTTATTGTCTCTAGGAGAAAATGCAAACTTCTTTGCTTGGCATTTAAAGTTCTTCACAATCTGGCTCTAGTTTCATTTCCCCTTTTATGAACTTTAGGGGCCAGAAAAATTAGTCTGCTTACTGTGTCCCATATCGGATATTATATCTCCCCTACATGATGGCCTAGCTATAGCCTTCATGCCTTTTTAAAAAATGAAATATTATTTTCTTTAATCAATTAAAGTTTGATTTTTTTCCTTTCTACTCTTGTTAGAAAAGCAAGAAAAATAAATCCCTTGTTACAAATATGTAGAGTAAATACCTGCATTGACCAGGTCCAAATACATGCATGCATGCATACATGCATGCATATATATACACTTACATATATGTGTATATATGTATATGTATGTGTGTATACATACACACATTATGTGTGTATGTATATATATGTATATATGTCTGTACATCTGTACTCTAGTTTCTTTACCTCTCTCTCAGAAGATGGGTTATATATTTTTTCATGAATACTCTGGAATTGTGACTGCTCATTTCATTCATCAGAGTTCCAAAATCTTTCAACGTTGTTTGTCTTTATAATATGATTGTTATTGTATAAATCATTCTCATTCTGGTCAATTCACTCTGTATTAGTTCATATGAGTCTTCTTAGGTTTTTCTGAAACTATCCTCTTTATTATTTCTAAAGGCACAATAGTATTATGTTATATTCTTATGTCATAACTTGTTCACCTATGCCTCAATAAATGCCTCAATTTCTAATTCTATGCTGCCACAAAAAAAAAGCTGCTATAAATACTTTTGTGTATATGCATCCTTTTCCTCTTTCTTTAATCTCTTTTGGGGTATAGATCTAGTAGTGGTATCACTTAGTCAAAAGGTATACACAGTTAAACAGATTCTAGGAAATAGTTCCATGTTCCTTTCCATAATGGCTGGAATTTTCAGAATGGTTCACAGTTCTACGCTAATAAATCTGTTTTTCCACAGCCTTGTCCAGTATTCGCCATTTTTCTTTTTTGGCCAAATTTGTCAAACTAATAGTTGTTTTAATTAGTATTTCTTGAATTAATAATTATTTGGAGTCATATAGATTTCTTCTTCTGACAACTGTCTGTTTATGTCCTTTGACCATTTTTTTCAATTGGAGAAGGCTCCATGCCTTTTCTTGGTCATAGAATTCTGGCTTTCTTCAAGGTTGAGATCAGGTATTAATTCTTACAAGAGACTTTTCCTGATTCCTCTAACTGTTAGTACTCTACCAAAATCCCCAAACATGTTGTATATACTTAATAAATATTTATCTGAGCACATGATATGTGCCTTTTTTAGTCGAACATAAGCTTCTTGGAGGTGGGGGCTGTGTCTCTCACACTTAGTACGTGCCTTGCATGTATTGGATGCTTGTTAAATTGAACTGTATGTTTGGATATAAAAAATAGAAATTAATACATCATAAAAAATCAGTAAACTCCCAAAACAATCAATAGTATTAATTTGATTTCTCAACATCCTGGTTCAAAATTTTAATTTTTAACTGAAGCATGCAACACCATTTTGCTATTGGTTAGTGCAAACCTGAGACTATGTAGTATATTTGTAATTCATTAGTAGAGTTCAGAAGTACATTTGATCATCTCTGTCAGCTGTGGAAAATACCCTTTTCTTTCTGGAGTAATTATAAAGTGAAAATGTGGAAAAAATCCAACAGTTAATAGCACATAATCAGTGTCGAAGAGTAAGAACATAAGACTGTGGGTTTTTTTGATTACCTAACAGCAGGACTCATTAACAGATGCTTACTTGAACGATCCAGATCCCTTGGAACATTAGAAGCCAGTCTGGAAGTCTTGTTCACAACAGGATCTCCTGCAATATTTTTGGTGTTACTAGTTTAAAAAAAAAGTTGTACAATCTTTTACAATGAAAAACAATCAGCTTCAACTTTAAATATTTGTGAAATCTAGGGTCATTATTACAGTTTAGCCAGCATGCCTAGCTAAATTTAAGGACACCAAGGATTTGTTAGGATTTAATTTTCCTAACTACTTGTCATTTGAAGTCTTTTACAACTTGGCTCCAACTTACCTTTATAAGTTTATTATACACTGTTGCACTTCATACATTCTATGGTCTGTATATCTATTGACCTTATTGCTTTGACTCACACATAATATTCCATCTACCATCTCCATGTCTTTGTATGAGATCTTTCCCATTCCTAGAATTCATTCCCACTTTACCTCTAACTTTTAGAATCTCTAGTTCCCTTTAAAGACTTAACTTATATGCCACTTCCTTCATGAAACCTTTCTTGATCCTCCCTACCCCACCTGCAGTTACTAGTGCCACCCCTCAAAATTACCCTGCAATTGCTTTGTATATAATCCACATAAACTCATATGGGTACATGAAGTTTTTCCAGATAGAATGTAAGCTCCCTAAGGATAAGGACTAGTTTTTTTTGAGTACTGATTTATGAATTGGTTGGTTGATTGATGGGTTGGTTGAATTTTAGTTTTGTCTATTATGCTAGGAACATGGACTCAGCAAAGAGAGATACCTGGTATGCAAAAACTCACTTTGAGCCAAAGGAGACTCAGGAACCCTATACTTTGTGTTGCTTAACTAGTACAACTATGCAAAAATTTGAGCATGTGACTTTAAAAGATGGATATCAACTTCTCTTTGAAAGAGTTGTGCAACAGGAAAGCTGCCACCAGGGATCTCAGTAAGGAGACTTATGATGGACCTATCCTTTCGCAGGGGTTGGGAACATGTGGCCTCAAGACTATATGTGGCTCTCTAGGTCCTCAACTGTGGCCCTTTGACTGAATCCGAACTTCACAGAACAAATTCCCTTAATAAAAGGATTTGTTTTGTAAAACTTGGACTCAGTCAAAAGGCTGCACCCAAAGACCTAGAAAGCCACATATGGCCTCAACACCACAGGTTTCCCACCCCCGCCAGAGGCTTTTGAAAAAGTAACTGAGCTGTCCAACTGTGAAGGATCAAGGAGGTGAGAAGCTCAAGGGAGTATTTGGGAAGAAGCTTTCATACTGCTGGTAAGTCCTGAAGAAAGAAGACTATATTTGTGTAGTAAGGACAAAGGACTTACTCTTTTACCTGGTGACCCTAAAGGATATGATAAACAGAGTCAGCTTTAGGGAGAACTATGAAATAAATGAAATTTGTCTTTGGTTTCTTCAGTCTTCCCTTGGAGGGGTTATTCTTTCCCACTTAAACTCTGTTCTTGCCTTTACTCCTCATCAAATTATAATTTCAGGAAAAGATTTTTAAATTAGTCATATGTATACATTAGTATGAATTTAAGAAATTATGTTACTTCTCCCAGAAGCATTTGCATTTCAAGCCCCATCCCTAATTGTAGGATTAAAGGCTTTATCCTGAGTCAGAACATTACAATGCTCCCTGATACTTCTCCCTCCCCCCCCAAGGTAATGAGGTAAAGTGGCTTGCCTAGGGTCACACAGTAAGAGTCAAGTATCTGAGGTCAGATTTGAACTCAGTTCTGCCTGAATCCAGTGCTGTATCCACTGCACCATCTAGATGACCCTGCCTGATACTTCTTAAGGAATGTAGTCTAAGAATTCAACTATGCCTAATTTTGGCAAAACAGGATGAAGGTACTGATATTTAGGAACTGATCTAGAAACCACAGATATCTTGAAATTGTCCTATTAGACCACCTGACTTCACTACCAGACTGGAATTTCAGGTATTAAGGGGGGTATAAATGGAATCTAAGGGCCATGACCCTTAGATTAATAAGCCAGGATAAAGGCTGCTATAGTAGCACTAAGTTAAACTTGGGGCTCCAAGGAACCCCACAATTTGTAAATAGGGTCCCCTAAGTGATTACTTATGTTGTCCAATAAAATAAGCAATATTGCCAGATGGTTTAAATTGTAAAGAATAGTTTTGATTGTTGTCATCTTTAGAGGTTTGATTTATCAAAGGTTGATGCAACTTATCCACTGGAGCATTTCTGTCTTCTATGTGGAGATAAATATACTCAGACATGGTTTACTGATCATAAGCTGAGAAGACATGGTACCATTGGAGAGCTAATAGATAATCTGTGGTTAATTTTCCCTTTCTATGGGAATAGGAGCAAATTCTATCTTTTTTTTAGTGCATCGAGTCATATAGGTACTTATGCAAATATGAAAAGTATCTTCAATTTAGTCAGAATGGGGAACTCCTGGTATGGTAACTCCCTCCATCATCACAGACCTAAGCTTGTTTATGACATAATAGATAAGTCTGAGGGAGTTGCTGAAGGTACATCCCACATCTAGTTAAGTATCACAGGTAGAATTTGAACCCAAGTCTTCCTGATTTCATCCCTATCACTCAGGTGCTATATCACACTACCTCTATAGCTGGTCCTTAGTAAATGTTAAATATTCCTCCTGGATCACTGCCTTGTTGTGGTGGAGGGGCTTGTGTAGCTCAATGGAACTATGAGCTCTTTGTTGCAGGCTTACCCAAGATGGAGAGGAGAGTTCTGAAAAAAAGTGATTCCCTGGAGAAGGAAATGGCAAACCACTCCAGTGTCTTTGCCAAGAAAACCCCATAGACAGTATTAAAATGCTAAAAGACATGACATCAGAATGGTGTGCTATGGTCCACAGGGTCACAAAGAATTGTACATGACTGCACAACTGAATAAAAATAAAATGTTAAATGATCACAGTAGAAGTAACTGGATATCTGGAGGTATCTTCAGGACTTAACCATTAATGCCACAAATGAAACACTGTTAGTATTTCTTGACACAAGTTGACGAATTTCCATCGAAGAGAAACTTTTTATCATTCTACTTATCCTTTTTATGTTCCTCTCTTTCTTTTCTCTCTCCTTTTGTTTTCTTTTCCTCTGTCTTCCTCTTAATACTTCTATTCCTCTTTCTAAATAACCAGGATACTCTTGTCAGCTGGCTGACCCTGCAATAATTTTAGCAATATTTAATTTAGCCAATGTTTTCAATGGTAAGATGAGGGAGTAAGGGTGGGAAACAGTGATATATAATTCAATTCACAGTTCATTTGTACATATCTGATATACACAGTAGGTACGAGGTAAGATTGTCACCAGGCAAGCAAACTAAAGAAAGGGAAAGCTTAAGTTGGCATCTTGGTGATAAAATAAATAGAGTACTGGTCGAACCAAAGAAATGATTCATAATGATGATATTTGCCCTTTACAGAGTCAATATTGTGTATGAGCAAAAGCATACTATGCTCTTGACCTTTTTAGGGTTACAGCACTATCCCTTGGATGGATGTGTTTCAGGAAGAGTTATGGGCATTAAAGAAAAGAAGAATGTTTCCTTAATCCATGTGAATGGGACTCAAGGCTGAAAATCTTAACTGATATTTCTGTGGTGCTTTACAGTTTAGAAAGTGCTTCCCATTCATTATCTTCCTTAATCCTTACACCAGTCCAGTGAGCTGGGTAGGGAAGATCTCAGCCTCATTTTGCAAAAGAGGAAATGGAATTGCAGACAGGCAGGGAAACTTATATGGATGCTAGAAAATGGCAGAATTGGGGTCTCGTGACTCCAGATTCAGGGTTTTTTTTGACCAGTCATCTTGTCCAGTTATTTCCAAAGCAAGCACCATAGTCCAACCCCAAGAGGCATTTGGTCAATGAGTCAGAAAATGGGCTGCATCCCATTCTTCTAACAACAGCCAACCAGTACCAACTACGTCTACCCTTATCTCGCATTTCCTCACCCTGAAAGTTTTCAGCTTCCTCCTTCCTGAGGATGGTTATAATTTAAACCACTATCTGCAAGCAGTCCACCTCTAATCACCTCAGATTGGACTGTGGCTCTAGCTCAGTGAAGATAAGAAATGAGTTCCCTCTCTGTTTGTTTTTAATGGAACAGAATGAATGGCACAGGATGAAGAAGGAGAGTGCTGGACTCTTGGAGTCAGGTAGTAGACTCCTGGGGTTCAAATACTGCTTCAGATATTTACTAGCTGTGTGACCTCAGGCAAGTTGCTTAACCTCTCTGTGCCTCAGTTTTGTCATCTTTAAAGTAAGGGCGTTGCACTCAGTGGCCTCTCTTCCAATTCTAATTCTATGATTGTTCATCCTTCTTCAAGCCTTTCTCCATGTCAATTCATCTTCCACATAGTCACCAAAGTGATTTTCCTAAAGTATAGGTCAGGCCATGTCATTCCCATACTAATAAACTACAGTGGTTAGGATCAAATAAATATACTTCATCCTTTAGCAGTGTCTGAGTTTTTTATGTATACATTTTATGTATACATAGGTATACATTTTATGATATACATAATTATTTGTCTTAGTATAGAACTTAAGGGGTTTCAGTCATGTCTGACTCTATGACCCCATTTGGGGTTTTCTTGGCAAAGATACTGGAGTGGTTTGCCATTTCTTTCTCCAGCTCATTATATAGATGGGGAAACTGAGGTAAACGGGGTGAAGTGACTTGACCAGGGTCATGCAGCTAATAAGTGTCTGAGACTTGATTTGAACTCATGAGCTTGAGTGTTCCTGACTCCAAGCCCAGCACTCTATCCACTGTACCACCCAGCCATCCATATTAGTATAGCAGTATTTGTATATAATTTATAAATAAGTATGTATATATATATATATATATATATATAAATATGTGGGGTTCATGATATTTTTTAAAAAACTAATATAAGTTCTTGATCAAAAATATTTGGAGAACATGGATCTAGTCTACCTCCCTACCTTCAAGCAGGCCAATGAATAAACTAACTCAAATGAACAACCTTTGGAGAACAACAGCAAACATTTATAATTTCTCCTATGTGCAAGCCACTGTTTTTATCATTATCTTCAATCACCCAGTTCTAATACCAGCAACCTTTACCATCAGGAAATTCTTCATACTTCTATTCTGAGTCTGCCATGCTGAATTTTTAGCCAATTTCCTTTTGGTGTGTTCTCTGCACATTCATCCCCCTGCAGGTTATATTCATAGGAAGTCTGGTATAATTGGATGAACGATTTATGAGTCATATGTGCTTTAACCATTGACTTGATTACCTTTATAAGCTTAGTTTTATAACCAACAAGGTAAGGAATGTAAAACTAGGTAGCAAGGACTTTGAAATTTTTGAATGCAGAAGGAGAAAAAAAAAATCCGAGGCTCATTTGAATGGAAAGATAGAGAATATAAAATAATTAATACAATAATTGTAACAACACAACAAATTGATACTCACTACTTCCCCAATCGCAAGAAATAATAGAATGTTAGAGTAGGATGAGATCAAAGGATCATAGATGTAGAGTTGGGTTAGGATTCATAGGCATCCCATCCCATCCCTTTATTTTACAAATGAAGAAACTGAGGTCCAGAGAGATTGTGACTTGTCCAAGTCACCCAGGTAGAAAGCATCTAAGGTAGGATTTGAATCCAGGGCCTTTAACTCCAGAGGTAGTGCTCTTTCCTCTGTATCACTCTTAGAGATCGTCTAGTCTCACTCCATCCCACTCCCCACCCTGCCTTCACTTATGGAAACTGAGGCCCAGAGATGTTCCTTGCTCGGGGTCACCTAGCTAGTGAGTGGCAAAATCAGGGCTCTAGTCCTGGTCCATTGATTCCCAGTTCAGTTATTTTTCCACCCCAACAAAGTTCTGGTGGCTTCCCTTTCTACTGGTAACCTCAAAATGCCCCAGGGGTTCTTTATTAATCTGGAACAAATAGTTTTCACAAAATACCAAGAATGGATTTTCCTTTGACTTGGACTGTTTGAAAATGTTTCCAGCCAATGGAAGTGAGCATTTAGTGTAATGGAGGGTGAACCTAGGACTAATGATTATGTTTTCTGGGGTTGACCTAGCTGTAGCTTACTTACAGTGGAACCTTCCTGTTCCACAATCACTCTTCCCCTTCTCACCACAGTAAATTAGCTCCCTGTGGATAATGTTACCTCGTTATCTACAGATGTCAAGACTTTTTATTATCGCAGCCTTCTGGGTGATGGTTTTCCCCTTTATTAAGTCCTGGAGAAGGATTGGCTCTTTCTTTGGCACTGCTGTTAAACTGCCACTCAGAAGGGTCCAAGTCCCTCCTTTCATTTACATTCTTTTATTTTGGGTCTGTGCAGAAACCTAGTTGCAGGGCTCTTCTGAAAGTAGTACTTTTATTTTATCCCCCATTTCCAAATAAAAAAGAATAACAGGCCATTTTATTTGCTTTGATAGTTCCCCCTCTCCCTTTAGCAGAGTGAGCTCTTTCCAGAAAAGTACCAGCTGTTTACTATATTATGAAAAAGGTTTAGTCAAGATTACCAGAAAGCTTCTCCTGCTTTCTGTAGGAATGGTGATGTCTTTTACATTCTTAGCCAAGCTACTTAATTCAACAAGTGTTTATGGAGAAATGATTAGGTAGAAATCATTATTGTATCATTTTTTCCTGAACCTTATCTTAAAGGAATGGAAGAAAAAACTGTACTTTTCTTCTGGGAATGCTCTAAATTAGTGTAGTGGTTTGACAACCTCTTGGGGGTTTGTGATGATGGTCCAAGGGGTTTTCACCAAAAATTCTCTAGTGGTGTCTTAAGGAGTAACTAAATGCCCATTCTTTTATAAATATATTTCTCCTCTACGACCTTAGTAAAATAAAGACATTTAATATGAAATCTTTTAGATAATAGTAAGCATATGAGGTCTTGCTGGATTACATCTTTTAATTATATAGAATATGAATATGCATAAAATATTTGTAATGATTTTATAATTAGTTCTATAATTTTATATTTAGAGTTCTTATAATTATAGGTAGAATACAATTTTGTATTTTATAATTATAATTACATAATATACTTGTCAATTTGGATTTTTTGGGGAGTAAAAGTTATTATTGTAGTTATTGTAAGCACTTATTTAATACATCTAAAAGAATAGTATGAGTAGATATTAAATTACCCTAAGGGTTTATAATTCATTTTGTTGTTGTTGAAAGAGTTTCAAGGAACAAAAAATGTTGGGAATAATTGTTCTGAAACATTATTCTTCTGCTCTGTTGATGTAAACCTGTCCCCTTTCTTTCCTAACATTTTTTTGGGGGGTACAAATAACAAAATTTCATACTTCTTTGAAACTCCCTGTTTCAATACCCATAATGGTATTGGATTCAGACAAGGTACTCATCAAGTCAGGGGTTCTTATACATTTTGGGTCATGGACCCCATTGGTAATCTGGTAAAGGCTATGGTCCCTTTCTCAGGAGAGTATTTTTAAATTCATAAAGTACACATGATTACAAAAGAAACAAATTATATTAAAATAGTTATCAAAATATTACAAAAAACAAGTTTATGGACCCTTAGCAGAATCCCTGCTGATTAATTACTGATTTATTAATTGAACAAAGATAGTGAAACTGGAAATTCTACTCATCAAACTTCCTTGCTTATCAACGTCTTGCCATTCATGCTTAAGATACCCTCTGCAAACTCAGTCCCTTAAAACCTAAGGATTAAAGATTCATTCAATAAATAAGCATTTATTAAATGCCTACTATGTGCCAGGAATAATGCTATTTGGGGGAGATACAAAGACTAGAGTGGTAGAAGTCATGTTCTTCAAGAGCTGGAATTTTGGTTGAATGACTTTTTAACTCCTGTTTTATTCCAGTCAGTATTATTCAGTTAGCGCGATTCCATAGGAGTAGTGATTATTTCTCTTATACTTGCCTTTTAATATGCATTTCTTCAGTTTAATCAACTAATATCAATATATTATAACTAGATAAGATTAGATAGATATATCATATTTAGGGATAATTAGAAAAGGTTAGATAGATTCTTATATTAGGCCCCAAAACTTTAAACTATAGGTTATAAGTTCACTTGCTTGTTATAAAGTTTACATGCCTAATCACAGAATACAAACTAAAGGACCCTTTGGCCTGATGAGTGAGTGATCAAGACAAGTGTGGTTGAGAGGACTTCTGGACCTCTACCTTCTTTTGCCTAATCACAGTAACCAACCCCAGTGTGGGTGGCATGTCCTAATGATATGGAAAGTCCACCTCCCAACTATATTTGTTGTTTGTCTGCCATTTGTCATCCTCTGGTCTGTTGTCCAAAGTGAGAAAGCCCCCAACCTATGACCACTTAGTCAATGGAAATGACCCTTGTCTCGCCCAAGGGTCGAGACTATGACTATCCATGTAGATACATCTTCTCTGGCCCTTCTGGAGGGTCAAGGCATAAGTCTGTCAACCAATGAGATTCTGTATTTTACTCTGACTCATGCCAAAATAAAGCTATTGCTTGATATCTTTATAGGCTGGTTAATTTTCTTCCCTTGTCTTTTACTGGAATTCAGCTGTCATCCCTACAGGCCCTTTCAGGAATAATGAATGCCCAAGGGATGCCAGCTATAAATTTGAATTCTAGAAGAGCAAGGGATGTGAAAATCTGCCTTGACCCTTTTTAGAAAGTTTTTTTAGAAGTCTTCCAAGCTTTCCTCCTTTGTCTGCTGTCCTTTTTGGTGCATAAAATGTTTCATTCCAAGTTCAACTCATTCTCTGGATGGCTCCATTTCCACAGCAGCTGCCTTGCCCCATGAGAATATCTTCTCCTTCCCTTTCCCACTCCCTTTATGTTTGGTCTTCCTCTATTAGAATGTAATCTCCTTGAAAGCAGGGATCATTTTGTTTTCTTGTATTTGTATCCTCTCATGTTTAGACAATGCCTGGCAAATAGTAAGTGCTATTTCCTTCCTTTCTTTCCTCTCTCCCTCCCTCTTTTCCTCCTTCCTTCCTTCCTTCCATCCTTCCTTCCTTCCTTTCTTCCTTCCTTCCTTCCTTCCTTCCTTCCTTCCTCTCTCTCTCTCTCTCTCTCTCTCTTTCTCTCTCTCTCTCTCTCTCTTTACTTCTCTCTTGTCCCAAAGTCTAGTGATATGAGACTCTTTCCTTATTGATGGGAATGAAGGACCTGCTTTGTGTGAGGCATGGGGTGGAGTTGGAGAGAGGCAAGGGCTTCAGTTCTCTGCTAGTTCCCCTTTGGGGACTTTTCAAATGGGAGTCCTCTTTGGTACTCTCCAAGCAAGAGTCTTTTTGGCCTAGTTGACTCACCTTCCAGTTTTGAGAGAGAAGATAGGAGATGCTAATCCCCCTTTAGGTTGTTAAAGAAAAAGACTGGGAAGACAAGAGCAGTGGGCAGTCTCTAACATGTCCATATTTCTAGCTTGCTACTCTAGAGGCTTTGGGGAG
Organism: Vombatus ursinus; assembly: GCF_900497805.2. Classification (NCBI taxonomy): domain Eukaryota; kingdom Metazoa; phylum Chordata; class Mammalia; order Diprotodontia; family Vombatidae; genus Vombatus; species Vombatus ursinus. Next base: position 41,767,827 of record NW_020948983.1, on the reverse strand, counting down.
TTTCCCCTTAGATGAGATTTGAGACCCTCCCTTGGTTGAATAGAGTTACCTTACTCCTACCGCCTTACTCTTTATTGTCTGATATATATTCTGTGTATATCTCCTTTGATTTCTGTTTTGTTATGATTTGAATAAATGGATTTCTTTGCTATTTGCTATGTGTATTCATTGTGGAACCAGTATTAGGTGGGAAAGGAATCAAACCTTACATACAGAGCTTGGGACCCCCCTTACCCCCAAAATGACAGAGATCAAAAGTTAGTCCAATCAGATCCCTTAGATGAACAATATTTAAGAGAACATATAAGTATACTTCTAGCCCAGTACCCCCTCTCTCTGAGGAGAACAGAGTGGTGATCTTTGACTCCAACCTCCTGCTTCCCTTCTTGACAGGAATGAAAGTCTCCCTTGGAGAAGGGTGGGGGTGGGGAGAAGAAGCTAGAGATGTCTGTTTGAACCACATACACAATGACATAGCTCACCATATGTGGTCTCCTCTATACATCCTCATCATCATGGAGTCATTAAGTTCTCTCTAGTCCATTCTAATTTCCAAGAAATCTGTTACTTGAGTATGATGTTGTAAATCTTGTGCTAAGATTTTTTTCTTTACAAGTCTTTCCTCCATAGCTTTCATTATTTTTCTAATTATTTTGTCTAATGTCTTTATTTAATTTATAATATTATAACTAAAAATCCTCAATTAAACACTAAATTAGAAGTTCTAAAAATTAAAGGACATATTAATAAAATTGAGTATAAAATATTGAATTAATAAATAAAACTGGGAGTTGATTTTATGAAAAAAACAACAAAATAAACCATTGATTAATTTGATTTAGAGAGAAGAAAGCCAAATCATTAGTATTAAAGTGAAAAAGGTGAATTACTACTAATTAAAATGAAATTAAAACAAGTATAAATAATTATTTTGCCCAATTATATGCCAATAAATGTAACAATTTAAGTGAAATGGAAGAATATTTACAAAAATATAAATTTCTTAGATTAGCAGAAGAGAAAATATAATGTCTAAATAGAACTATTTCAGAAAAAATAAATAGGCCAGAAATGAGCTTCTTAAGAAAAAAGCACCAGGACCAGGTGGATTTACAAGTAAATTCTATTAAACATTTAAAGATCAACTAATTCCAATATTAAATAAATTATTTAGAATAATAGGAAAAGAAGAGATCTTACCAAACTCCTTTTATGAAACAAATGTGATACTGATACCTAAACCAGGGAGAGTAAAAACAGAGAAAGAAAATATGATCAATTTCATTAATGAATATGGATACAAAAATCCTAAATAAAATACTAGCTAAAAGATTGCAATATATTACAAAGGTTATATGTTATGACCAAGTGGGATTTATACCAGGAAGGCTGGGATGGTTTAACATAAGGAAAACTATTAATATAATTGATTGTATCAATAATAAAAGTTAAAAAAACATATGATTCTATCAATAGATGCAGAAAAAAGCTTTTGATAAAGTGCAGCACTCATTTCTATTTCAAATGTTTGAAAGCATATATGGCTTTTTCCTTAAATTGATGAAAAAACATTTATCTATAACCATCAGCAAGCATTATTTGTAATGGGGACAATAGAAATATTGTTTTAAGAACAACTTTGAGCAAATAAGTCATTTTTGCCTATTATAAATACCCTAATTAACTGCAAAGGACATATGAAGAAAGACACTATCTGCTTCCAGAGAAAGAACTGGCAAATAGAAGTATGTATAAAATGATTATATATATACATACATACACACATATGTATATACACACACTTACACACACATATATATATACATACACACGTATTTGTGTCTAATGGTAGTCATCTCTAGGGCAGGGGGAAAGGAAAAAAAAGAAATTTACATGATAACTTTATTGTATATTTAAAAGGAAGAGCAAGTTTTACATAATAGATGTGCAGTTTCATGTGCAATCATCTTTTTTATTATATTATGTTATGGAAATGCTTGTTTTATTTCATAAATTAAAAATAAAATAATAATTTTTTAAAATTATAATATTATTTAAAACTATTGCTTAATATTTTTTAGACATTTTAGTTGAACTTAGGTCCAATCTATATTTTTCTTTGAACTTTACATGTAGATGTTTTAGCATAGTTTGCTATTTCCTTCTCTAGTGGATTAAGGCAAACAGAGGTTTAATGACTTGCTCAGGTCCTACAGCTAGAAAGTGTCTGAGGCCAGATTTGAACTCAGTTCTTCCTGGCTACCCACTGAGCCACATAGTGGCCCCAATCTTATCTTAAGTATCTCTATTTGCTTAATTAAGCACAGTGCTTTGCACAAAGTAGATGCTTGATAAATGGTTATTGAATGAATGAAATGATAAAAAAAAAAAGTTGCCATGGATAATGGATAGTTGGCTATAGCTGAGATAAATTTTTCCATTCATATTCCCTCTTCCAACTTTGGTATTTCCATCAATAGCTTCACAATTGGTTGGAGAACAGGCTGTATAAATCCAAGGAAAGAAATCTTCATTGTCTTTATGTGGGATGTTGAAGAGAGGGAGGGAAGATTCTGGGAAGATGGTGGAATAGGTCAGAAAATTTCAAGCTCTCAAGATTTTCCTCCACAAAAGAGATAAAATAGTGCATCTGGGTTAACATAGAGTGGTGAAAATAAAAGCAGAAGAGGGGTCCTCCTGGGACAATTGGAGAAGGTCTGAAGAAAAATCCTGGATGAGATTTCCTCCCTGTGAAGAGGAAACACCTCTAGGCTAGGGTCTCTTTAACAACAAGCCTCAAGCTGCTAAAACAACAAATGGCAAGACCTGGAGTTAGCTGGGTTGGGAGGCTGCCTAGGCCCCTGCCGCAGGAACTTTTACTCCCAGGACACTGAGGAGAGATGGGTGTCTGACCTGGAGAAGATCTAGGGAACCTCTGCTAACGAGAAATGCCAGACCCAGCTGTGCTTTGGAGACACAGTGGGGGCAAGAAGGAACCAGCACAAGCCTGGTGAGTGCAGAAGCAGTGGGATGGGAATGCCTCTACTGTGGGCACTTACAGGAAGCTGGAGGTCTTGGTTTGAGTTCAGGGTCAGAAGGGAGAACTGAAGAGGATTAGAGGTACCATCCCTCATGTCCCAGGACTAGAGGTGATTATAAAAACTAAATTATTAAAAAAAATGCAAAGGCAAAGGAGAAAGAATACAACCATAGAGAGCAAATATGGGAATAGAGAAGAACAAGGTTCATCTTCAGAGGAGGATACTGAAGCAAAGAAACCCTCTTCTACCCCAAAGAGTAATGTCAAATAGTTACCTGCCCAAAAATAACTTATTGTAGAACTTAAAAAAAATTTTAAAAATCAAATAAAAGAGATTGAGGAAAAACTAAAAAGAAAAATAGGAATAATACAAGAAAAACAAGAAGATTATGAAAAGAAAGTCAACCAATTAGAAAAGGAGATCCATAATCTTAAGGAAGAAAATGACTCCTTGAAAATTAGAATTGGGCAAGGGGAAGCCAGTGAAGTTACAAGAGATGAAGAAATTAAAAAAAAAAAAACAAAACCAAAATATAAAGGATGAAAAAATAGAAGACAATGTGAAACATCTCATAAGAAAAACAATGGATCTAGATAACAGATCAAAAAGATAAAACATAAGAATAATTGGACTACCTGAAAGTTCTGAGAATCTTGATACAATAATACATGAAATAATTAAAGAAAATTGTCCTGAAGCATTAGAACAAGAGGGGAAAGTAGAAGTAGAAAAAAAATCCACCAATCACCACCTGAAAGAGATCCTATGAGGAAAACTCACAGGAATATTAGAGTCAAATTCTGAAACTCCCAGATCTAGGACAAAATATTATGAGTAACAAGAATAAAATAATTTACGTATGGGGATACCACAATTAGAATCACATAAGACCTAGTAGAGGCAACACTAAAAGATAGTAGGTCTTGGAACACTATATATCAAAAAGCAAAAGAACTGGGCTTTCAGCCAAAAATATCATACCCAGCAAAGCTAAGTATAATTCTGAAGGAAAAGAAATGGACATTTGATCAATTGTCAGACTTTCAGGTCTTTGTTAAAAAACAAAACAAAACAAAACCCTGAACTCAATAAAAGATTTAACACACAGGAACCAAGAGAAATATAATATACCAATGACCAATTACAAGGGAATAAATAAGGATAGAATGTTTACCTTTTATGTATGAAAAATTTAAAACCTATGTCTAAGATTGTTACTAGTAATTAGATAACTTATAAGGAAGATTGGGCTAGACCTGAGTATGATATGACTTCAAAAAGCAAAACCATTCAAGTACTGCTAAAAGAGTAATTATCTTATACAAATGAGGTGCAAGAGGAAGAACCAATACAGAGGAATTAGATGGGGGAGGGGGCTGTTAGTTCTGGAAACCAATTCTCTTCAGGAATGGGTTCAAGAGGTGAAAATACATACACATTTAGAAGAGTATAAAAGTCTTCTAAATTTAGAAAGAAATAAAACTCTAAGGGGATAGGGAGGGGGAAGAAGATAAAGGAGGATTGTCATTGGTCCTCTTTGAAAATGAAGGATGAGCAACAACCTAAGACTTAGTATAAATATCCCCTAATCATTCCTCTGAGGTTAGATCTAATAAATCTGGTTGAGCTTTGGTAGCTGAAAGTTTGGTGATTTGTCTATCAGGTTTGAAATTCTGGTTTTTGCAACAGTATATTGGATAATACATTGTGATATCTGTGGAGGTCAATGATAATAATGTTGAACCCATCTATATTTATTGGCCATCATATCTAGTTTTGAGTAGCCTAAAGGTTTTTGTCAGAATGGACCATGATGGGGTGCTACATCCTTTTGAAGTGATAGCTTCATGTTTAAAATCCAGCTGTGACCATATTCTTGTCTGAGATTGAATTTTTCTTGATTAGTCAACTTGCAGAAGTACATGCAGGAATTAAAACAATTTTGAGGTTTTACTTTATCCCTAGCATATCAACAAAGATGACAAAAGATTAAAATGGCAAATGCTGGGAGGATTGGGAGAAGACAGCTGTAATAATTGAGTTTTGGTGAAGCCATTCTGGAAAACAATTTGTAATTGTATTGGAAAGTCATTAATTACTCTGTTTGTCTTCTTTGGCCTAGTTATATCACTACTGATCTAAGGAGATCAAAGTAGTGGTCCCATATTACAAAAATAGCTATAGCATCATTTTTTGTAATAGAAAAAATTAATAACAAAGTGAGTGATCATCAATTAAGGAATGTCTGAATTAGTCGTAGTAATGGAATATTACTTCACTGGGAGAAACAATGATTATGAAGAATTCAGAAAAATTTGGGAAAATTTCTATAATCTGATATAGAGCAAAGTAAACTTAACTAAGAGAAAAATTTATATAATGACTATGATAATGTAAAACAACACTAAAAGGCATCAGAATTATAATCAGTTCAATGATTAATTTTGTTTCCAGATGATCAATGTCCTTGATAAGTTTTATTATAATACACACAGGGCCAAAGTACTCCTGAAAGTGGTATGGTCTATGAGGTAACAGTCCCCATGACTATGTTAAATGACATGGTCTCCATGAAGGGAATTATGCTCAAAGCTATTTCTAGTTTGGTAGAAGATGTCATAATTTTCATTTATCTAGCATAGACTTTAAGATGCTAGGAGCTATTATTAAGGAAGTAGGAGGTGGCCAAATGGACAGTTTCCTCCATTAGCTGGATTATGGTAAAGTACCCTTTGGCCCAGTTCATAAAGAACCCGACATATTGAAAGTAGGGAAAAAATACAATACAAAACAATTTGCATTTCACTAAGAGCTCTTGGAGGACCTCTTTCCACTTAATAAAAGAAACATGGGAAATCTATTCCTTTAACCTAGTGCCAGGGCTACTGTATCAAAAAGATGCCCTAGTTAGGAATCTGGTGCTTTCCTAACATCAGATGCACTTTCACTAGTTTCCATGTAACATTATTCATTTCTCAGAGGTTTAAGATAACTGCTTTTACAGTTCTTCAATCTCTGGAGTGCCCTCCTTAGGGGTTTGCAGTGCAGAAGGAAATGGCAAAGCACTCCCATATCTTTGCCAAGACAATCTCAAATGGGGTCACGGAGGGTCAGACACAACTGAAACAATTGAACAACAAGAAGTAGCTCTTTGATTGTAGCTGTAAGCTATCTATTTGTAGAGCTGAATAATATCGTCATAATGTCCGTAAGTGTGGCTAGCATGTTCCAGTGGTTATGAAACGCTGAGCAGTGTGGTTGGGCAAAGGGAAAATCCATGTCTGATGAAGACGGAGAAGGCAGGGCCTTCCAGTTGAGAGTAGAGACAGCATAAGCTTGTCTTATACCAGAGTACCTTCAGAATGATGAGATCCGAGGGTTAAGACAGGCCAGAAGAACCCTTGCTAGGTAAAGATTAAGAGCTGGAAGTATCTGTATGTATTTAGGAAACCAAAAGGTAGAGAGTGCCAAGGAATTGACTATTTAAATCTCCGGCAACCTGATATGAAAATCTTGTTTCTTTATTGAGATAGCTTGTGCTCCTCCCTGCCTCTTGGGCAGCATTAATATTCTGCATGGCCACAGTCCCAGTGTTATGCTTCCTTGTGATTTGATTGGCCCATGTCAGGCCATGGGCATATGCAAAGAGCTTGAGAGCAGTGGGCTTACCTAAGGCTGGGTATTGGGAAAGAAGAATGACATAAAATTCTAGGCTATTATCAAAAGTAACATAAAAATGTTTGGCTACACTGAGACATCTAAGCTTGGTAGAAATTATCACAATTGCGAAGCCAGGACAATTGAACTGTGGGAGTAGAAAAGTAGCAATATTTTCTATCATCTTAAGGACACCATCTTCTATTCCCTTTTTGAGGTTGTCTAAAGGAAGAATATAAAATCAAGGAGAAACTTGGTCTCAAGGCTAATGTTTACATTAGGTAGGATTTTGTGTTTTTCCTGGAGTGATTGCCAGTATGCCAGGGTGAGATTTCTTTGTAGCTAAGAAATACAGCTTTAAGGAATCTGGTTGCTTGGGTAGTTTTCTCTATGTTTTTGTTTCCTCCTGTGACCTTGGGAAATTTTGTGTATTGGACTGTTCTATAAGGATTCAAAAACTTTTTCTCTTTGTCTTTTCCTGTCTTTCTGTTTTTCTCTGTCTCTGTCTCTCTCCTCCCCTCTCCATCTCCTCCTCCTTCTCTTTCTCCCTTTCCTGCTTTTCCTTCCTTCTTCCTTCTCTCTCTCTCACACATCAAAGTTTCATATATTTTGTCCTTGATGCAGTCTCTTCTATCACAGCAGGGGTCTCTGATCTCACCACTGTCAGATTAATTTAAGAAGCATTTATCAAGTGCCTAGATGTTAGGCATACAAAGATTAAAAAAAAAAAGAAGAATATTCCTTGACTTCCAGGAGCTAACATTCTATTGGGAAGATAACGGTAGTGCAAATTCAATTCAATTCAATAAGCATTTATTAAATGCCTGCTATATGAAAAAAATACAAAATGATACAAAGATAAAAAATGAAATAGCCCTTGATCTCAAAGAGTTTATATTCTGCTAAATTTTTTGAAACCTAATTATTCCTATGTTCTAGGGGCTCTTTAGCCTACACAGAGTTGTATAAATTCAACTCTGATCTTTTTTTTGTCTTTTCCTGTACTTCTTGCATCAACTGTGTTCTCATCGTGTGAGAAAGAAGAAATGATGAAAACTTAAAGAAGTTTTTAAAGTTTAATTGAAAATCCTTTTTTTCACATCACTATTTTTGGGGGTATATTCTCCCCATCCACTCCAGAAATTAAACTCTCCCTTATTAAAAAGAAAAAAAGTTAAGCAAAAATAAACCATACAGTGACTGTATCTGACAATGTAGGCAACAGTCAGCCCCTGGAGCTCTCTGTTGAAAGAAGGGAAATGTGTTTCATGATCTCTTCTTTGGGACCAAGATTGGTTATTATAATTTCTCAGAATCTGGCTTATTTTTTCATTTATGTTAAGGTAGTCATTTTGTACATTGTTCTCCTAGTTCTGATTATTTCAGTATGCTTCTGTTTTTATGCATTTTCCTATGGTTTTCTGTTATGTTTCCCATTTCTCACAGTGCAGTAAATTCCATTATGTTCATAGATGATAGCTTTAGCACATGAAGGGACCTTGGAGGCCAACTAGGCCCCAAGAGATTACATAACTTTTTCAAGATCACACACTGAGTAAGCAGTGAAGTTGAGATTTGAACTCAGGCCCTCCTACTGCAAATATTTAGCTCTTCCCCAATTGATGTTCATTAACTTTTTTTTTCCTTTTTTGCTGCTAAAACAAACAAACCTTGTAATGATTTTTTTTTTGTATACATAAATAGTCCTTTTTTGCTTTCTTTGACCTCTTTAAGCTATATGCTTAGAAGTGGGATCACTAGTGCAAAAGGTATGAACAATTTAGTTCATTTCGTCACATAACACCAAATTGCCTAAAATAGTTTTTAAGGAAAAACGTCAAGATGACCAATTTTTTTTTTTTAGGCAATTGGTGTTAAGTGACTTGCCCAGGATCACACAGCTAGTAAGCATCAAGTGTTTGGTCTGAGGTCAAATTTGAACTCAGGTCCTCCTGACTTCAGAGCTGGTGCTCAATCTACTGCGCCACCTAGCTGGGCCAAGAGGACCATTTTTTCATTTGTTAGTTATGTGTTCTTTTCATCAACTTCTCTCAAAGTTATAGGTCACTTCACCAATGCTCAAGCCTGTGTCTATTTACACAAACACACACACACACACACACACACACACACACACACACACACATACATTTTCCTGATTCAAGCTTGCTGCCAGTGACCTGATGATCAATAGTAAGATGCATTATGTACAGCAGTAAATAGTAAAATGCTGCATATGCCTGCCTAATAGTGAGGCCATCCCCCTTTCAGAACAGTGCAAGTGTTCATCTGCTTCCCTCATTCATTATAAGAATGGCTGGATTAAACATCCCTTGAATTTACTTCCTTATGTGATAAGGGAACTTAATGTCCTATGTTTATGGAATCTACTGTGTTGGAATGCATGTGTTAATTATGGGCTGCAGCAAATTGCAGCTTTGTGTAATACATTATATGAGGAGAATGACACGAAATACATTGATAAGTTACATGGAATGCATTAGGTTAACTAGGGTACCCTACATCATTCCACTCAGTGGCAGCCCCAAGGGTAATATACTCAGCTTATTGTCATAGCCCTCCAAGCAGCAAGGCACAGAATCTGCCAGTTCTTGTTCTGATCTGAAAAAAAAAATCTGTCCTGAGAACATTCTATTTTCACCACAGTTTTTATACAAACACTTGATTAATGCTGATGTCATTTGGAATGCAAACATACATTTATTTCACCCTTAAAAATTGGGGGACAGGAAAGGAGAGAGGGAATGAAGATGAATCTAAAACACTTTTTTTTTTGAAATTATGGCCCCAATGGTCCAATGATGGAGGCAACCCTGTAGCTATCTTTTATTATCCCTCAGCATGCAGGACCTCACTGTAACTTTAAAATTAGTAAATGAATGAGATATTATGGTAAATTTTGAATTTCTGTGTAGTTCTCATTTTTGCCTCGTTTCGTTATTGGAATGTTTTCTCTCTGAATGTCACTAGCTTAAATATGAATTGTTAGTCTGGGAGTTCCTTGAAGGAAGGGACTATGTCTAATCATGAACAATTTATAGTGCCTAGCATAGTGTCATACAAATTTAGGCACTTAATAGACTCAATTAAATGAACATTTATGAAATGCCAACTACATACAAGGCACAATACTAGCCCCTGGGTTTGCAGAGACAAAAATGAAACTCCTAATCTCAAGGCTCACATTCTAAGATGGGGCACAGCATGAGAACAGGTAAGGAAATGCACACTGATTCGAGGAAGAAGAGTACACGGAAAAGGGGTATCAGGAAAGCTTCCACTAGAAACTGGACTGTGCACTTCTCTCTTTGAAGGTTCATCATTCTAAAAGATGCAGTGGAGACAAGTGGAGGAAAGAGATCATTCCAGTGATGGGGTCAGCTTGTGGGAAATCGCAGATGCCTTGGAATGAGATACTTGAGATACTGCACAGAATTAGGACAGTTAGGTGGCGCAGGGGATAGAGTACCGGGTCTGAAATCAGGAAGAATCGTCTTCCTGTGTTCAAATCTGGCCTCAGACACTTACTGCTGACTGTGTGACCCTGGGCAAGTCACTTACCCCTGTTAGCCTCAGTTTCTTCATCTGTAAAATAAGCTGGAGAAGGAAATGGCAAGCCACTCTAGTATCTCTTCAAAGAAAACTCCAAATGGGTCACAAAGAGTCAGACATAACTGAAAAATGACTGGACTGAACTGAACTGAACTGAACATAGACAGGTTGGAATATAGAATTGCAAAGGAGAGAGATGTTAAATGTGTGAAAGATAGGCTGCAACCAGAATATGAAGTGTTTTAAATGTAAATCTGAGGAGTTTGCTTTGTATCCTAGAGGCAATAGGGAGCCAATGAAGATTCTTGAGCAGCAGAAATAGCACGGTCAGACTATACCTTGGGAAAATTATTTTGCTAGCCATGTGAAGGATGGACTAGAAAGGAGAAAAATCAGAGTCAGGGAGACCAATTAGGAGACTATTGTAATCATACAGATGAGTTAGATATGATGACTAAAACGAGACTATGTCAGTATAAATGAGAAAATTCTTTGATTTTATTTATGACCAACCTCCATTCTAGTGGAGACGTGTTAAGATGTCAGAGATGGTTTTGCCTTGATGTATCTTGAGCTGGCATAACTAAGCCTTATCTTTCAGCTCTAAACCTGACTTCTTTGTGGAGTGAACTTCATTGGAAGAATAAAGACATTAGAAAGAAACCAGCTGATTGGCATCCCTCTCAAGTAAAATGTGGTAAAATGGAGTGATGGTATTAAATGTGGTGTTCTCTCATTAATCTATCATTTGCACATAACACTTTAATATTGAGATACCATAAGTAATAAAAATTAAGATGACGTAACTTACACAGCTTGATTAGGACAAACTTGTGACCAGAAAGAATTTTAGATGATAAATTAGCAATTATATTGAGTTCTCATGATTGCAAACAAAGTATTTTGTAACCCTTAGAGAATAACAGTTCTTGATTCCTGGGATATATTGAAACACACCTCCATTTATCATTTCATACTCTAATAGAAACACATTCTGTTAGGAGAGCTCTTGGTGTCCATTATCCTTAAGGAATGTGAATACATAAGCAATTAACTTGCATTTAGCTAATCAGTGGATGATGATGCTTCTCTACAATAAAAATGAAATGTTTAGATTCTAAATTTGTTATGTCCCCTCCCTTTTATAAAGTTTTCTCATCTTTTACAGTCACATTTTAAAGTTGTATTGTTTAATGGATATAATATTGGACCTTGGGTCAGGGAGAAATGGATTTGAATTCCATCTCCAGCACTTAGTATTTATATGCCCATAGGCAGGTCATAGGAATATCAATTTAGAGTTTGAAGGGACCTTAAAAGTCATCAAGTTCAACCCTTCTCAGTTTACAGGTGAGAAAACTAAGACGGGGCAGCTAGGTGGCATAGTGGATAGAGTGGTAGGCCTGGTGTCCAGAAGACTCATCTTCCTGAGTTCAAATCTGACTTCAGACACTTACTAGTTGTGTGACCCTGGGCAAGTCACTTAGCCCTGTTTGCCTCAATTTCCTCATCTCTAAAATGAGCTGGAGAAAGAAATGGCAAACCACTCCAGTATCTTTGCCAAGAAATGGGATCATGAAGAGTCAGACATGACTGGAAATGACTAAATAACACCAGACTGGGACACAGAGAAATTAAAAGACTTGCCTTAGGTCAGTCAGGATTTGAACTCAAGGCTTCCTGACTCTAGGTTTAGTACCCTGTCCACTATACCCTGCTGCATGTTGGGAGTCATGAAATCTGAACCTTAATTCCCTCATCTATGAAATGGGATAACAATACCAATATTACCTACCTCACAGGCTTATTATGGTGCTCAAATGAGTGGTTTATAGACTTTAGCCTATATGAACAGTTACCATAATTGTATTGTAAATAATAATAAATGACCTAGAATTTTTCCAAAGGAGTTTTCCCTATCGAATACTTTATACAAATCAGAATCTTTGCAAATTCCTAAGATTACTGTAATTTTATAGTAGGCCTTGGAAGTTGTCCAGATCATCAAATCCCTGGCTGCTTTTCTTCCACCTTTCCACTGATGGAAGATGAAAGGTAAAGCATACTGAGTTTTCTTGACTTTAAGATTGATGTCCAATTACCTGTTTTGTTTTAATAGTGTTTTTACAAACAAAGAACAGCTTTCATTTTTTAAAAGTGTGAATTCATGTCAACAAAGAATTTTTAAAACATAGTTCAAATGTGGAGGGGAAGGGGGAATTCAAGAGAAAGCTACAAAATGTTAGGATGCTTCAGGGCCACCTGTCTTTTAATTTCAGTCTAGGAACTAGCATCACCACTGTGGAATAGCCTTAATTGTTCTCTCACACCTTCACTAGCCAGGTACCACTAGGCTAAAGTCATAGGGCTGGCAACCTTCACCAATCCCTGTTCTACATATAACTTTTTTGGTTTGTCCTCTGGAGGTGGGGGATGGGGGTGGGAGGGGAGGGATGGACAGGAAGTGAAAAGAAAGGCTGCCAGAATTAAATTATGAATCAAGTATGGAATAAGAAGGCAGTTCTATTCCCACACAGAAAGAGATCATAGAATATTTATCATCAGTTTATATTGGGGCATTCACAAAGTTTCTTGGAAAGAGCTGCTTATTAGTTATTTTATATTTTGGTCCCACTGAGTAAAGACTGAACAATGCCAAATGGGTTTTTTCTTTCAAAGGTCATTCACTGGGTGACTCCCTCTCAGCCAACTGTGCCTTTCCTGATGTTTTTGCCACAATTGTTTTGGTAAGTGATAGATCCTCTGCTGCTCAGGTGCCCAGAAAGGGGGAGGATACCAGCTGCCTTTGGAGATCTCATAAAGTCCTGTAAAAAGGAAAGAAGATACAGATAGGAGGTGATCCCATCCAGGAACAGGCTTGCCTAGGACACCATGAGCCCATGGCTGGCTTGCAATGTGTGGCTGAGGTGGGTGGCAGGGTAAAAACATATCCTTCCACTGACTCTCTAGGTGAGCAGAAAAAAAGGGGCAGGGATTGTTCCATTAGTATAGCCACAGATTTTAGGCTCAGCAGCTAAGTGAGTCCTCATCTGTGCCTCTAATGAAGTTTGTGGGGAGGGGGAAAGGGCCTTGCATTACGTAAACCGAGGAGCAAATCTACAGCTTACCATCTCTTAGCTTACGACTGCTGAAAAAAAAATATTTTTTCTCTCAGTCACAAATATGAACCTAGTGGGTCTTTTTCTCACAAGTTCATGAGCTACCCAAACCTAAAGGTCTTTTGTGAAAATTACAAGCCCATGGAAGATGAGGCAGAAAATACATTTTTTAAAAAAGGCATCTAGGATGTTAAGTTGGAAGAAATTGAGCTTATCATATAAAAAAAAATTCTGCCACCAGGGTCAAACTGGATGCCATGTGTGTTTTTTTATCTTTTTTTTTTCATTAAAAGAGTACAGATTTGGAACCCAAGCTATTATTTCCGGTGACTTGAAGCCCTCAGGGGGCAGCAGTGAAATGGAAAAGAGCACGGCAGCCTGCTCTTGGAGCTGATGCTCACTGAATCTGAAAGGTCATGTCATGTTTTCTGGCAATTGACTCAATGGGTTTGGATTCTACAACATAAGGTTGGGCCGTTTTCACTCAGTCCATGTTTACTGGGGAATATGCCTTCCAGTTGTTTTCACATTGACCTTATTACCCTGCCCTGGTGATGAGCCTGGCACAGAAATGACATTTTGTATTACCGGGTTGCACTGTTGTCTTCCCAATGGTTATTCTATATTGCTGTGAACAGGAGATTTTGGTGTGTGTCTACATCCTTTTCCTTCTCTACTGTTAGGACTGCCCTAGACAGACTATCTAGCAAAATCCAGTTTATACCTCATTGCACAGGAATGAATGGTGTACAGGGGCATAAGGATGGCTCCGTCCTCTGGAGGGCCCTGGAAAGGAGAGGATGAGTGAGAAAGATGCTGAACATCCCAGATTTCAGTTCTTTAGGACAAGAAGAGGAGAGATGAATAAAGATTATAACAACTTTCAGTATGTAATCAGAATCAGAAGGAATATCTAGATATTGAGACATGGAAGTTTATTTTTAGTGACAAGAAAATAATTTTATTGGTCTAATAGGACTCCATGCTTTGTGTCCTACAGTGGCATCTTGCTGGACACATGCAGATAACAAAATAGACAGGAAAACAGGGTTATCTCAACAGGAATAATACAATTCCAAAGCTAAAATAAATTATAAGTCTAATGTTTCATTGACTGAAAGTCCTGAGACTTCAACATTAGTATAATTGTCAATAGAACCCCAGAAACTATTAAAATTCAAGCTTTTTTTAAAAAAAAGAGTAGTTGTTTCATTCACCAGAATCTGATGAAATGTGGTCCAAAATTAGAAGAAGGAAATGAAAGTTTGACTTTGGGAAAAAAGAAAATTCTGAACCATGAAGGTCAATCAGGCAGTGGAATAATTTACCTCAGGAAGCTGTCAAGGCACTAGTACTAGAGGTATTCAAGGGAAAATTGGATGTAACACTTAGGGAAATGGTACAGAGAAACCTCTGTCCTTGTGTAGGAGGCTGAAGGAGATGACCCAGCAATAAGATCTATAAATATAATGTTTTGGTGTATAAAGTCCTGGACACATTGGTAACTGTGGGATTTGTCAGACTGTTTGAAAGTGAGAATACAAAAAAAATTGTGCTAAAAAGATGACTTGATGTTTCTCTAGGTTGCAAAAACTCTATTGGAAATATATATCCCATTGTGTGTCCCTGTGAAGAATAGAACATTAGAAAACAATGAAATGTCTGATGGAAGGAAAGTGGTTGAAATGTTAGATGTGTCCTTCAAAATTAGTAGCAGCATCTTTTATGGTAATAAAGAACTGGAAACAAAGTAGATATCTATACATCGGGGAACGGCTAAACAAATTGAAGTACGTGAATGTAATGGAATATTGCTTTGCTGAAAAAACAACAGCCAAAACAACAAACATGATTAATATAGAGAAGCATAGAAAAACTGATTTGAATGGATACAACATGAAGTAAACAGAACCAGGAAAACGATATACACAATGAATAAAACAATGTACATGGAAAGAACAACAATCATAAGCAATTGAAAATAATGTTATGAAATCATAAAGAACAAACTTGGCTCTAGAAAAGATGCAAGAAAGCACTTTCCCCTACTCCATTGAAAAGGCAAGTGGTTCATAAATGCAGAGCATAGAATATAATATCAGATTTCTTTTATATATTGATCGATCTTGGCTGATTTTTTTTTCTTCCTCTTCTGCCTGTCCTCCCATTTAAAATACTTGTTATGAGGAATGGTTTTCTGGGGACAAGTTTGGAAGACAGATATAGAGCAAAATCTAGGTGATATAAAAACAAAAGATATCAATAAAAATCTATTCTAAAATGTTATGAGTATCACTAAAGCAGCTGCTACATTTCTCAGTAAAGAAAGGACAATCCATCATCAAGAGGAATAATTCTATTTATTGTTGTAGAATAATGAAAGATTTAAAAAAAACACACTAGTAATAGGATTGACATGTTCATTTTCAACTGCAACCAGATGTTCTAACATGCTTGTGTAAGTTGTTAGAGTTCTGCAAGAGACTTGTAGGTGAGGTGCTCGGCTCATGAACTTTTTCAAGTAAATTACTTTGAGAATTCAGTGCTTGTTTGCTCATTTGTTTTTGTTTTGTTTTGTTTTGGGGTGTGTGTGTGTGTGTGTGTGTGTGTTTGTGTATACCTGTGATATCATTGATTTAGGGAACTCCCAGTGGGGAAATTATCATGATCCCATACAGATCTACAGCTAATTTGAGTTGTCTGAGCACTTAGAGATCATCATGGTTGAACAGTAAGGAGCATGACTTGAACTCATGTCTTCCTGACTTCAAGGATGACCTTTCTACTATGCAGACAGTGTTGAGATTATTAGCTTGGCTCTAGTTTTTTTTCCCCTTGGGTAAGTAGTACATTGATATTTCTAATTTCTTTTTCTTGTTTGTTTATTTGTTTTGCTAAGGCAATTGGGGTTAAGTGACTTGCTCACTGTCACACAGTTAGTAAGTGTCAAGTGTCTGAGGCTGGATTTGAACTCAGGTATTCCTGACTCCAGCCAGGGCTCTATCCACTGTGCCACCTTGCTGCCCCAATATTTCTAATTTCTAATTTGCTTCCATCTGCTAAACCTGAGTCCTTTGTCATGCTGACCACATGACATGCCGTCATTGACATTATTAGAATATTAAAGCTTTTCCACAATCAGGCGAAACAATAAAGAAATGGAAGAAAAAAAAAGCAGAATGGAGGATTCCTGCTGAGACATCATGCCCTTCCTCGTGAAGTCCTCCTTTTCTCTTCTTTTCAGTCCCTATCATACAAATTTTGGCTCAAGACTTGAGTGCCTTTGGTTTTGTTTTAGTGCTTTCTCGACTCGTATGTCCATCTATTTCATGCCAGTAGCAATGTGACAGTTCTTTTCAAAACTGTAGATGAGAATGGAATCACATTTGTAGAGTTTAAAAAGAGCTAACTTTATTATAGACCTATTAATTATTTTCAAGCTAATGCAAAACAAATTATCTTGTTCCTAAGTCATGGATGTGCTACAATCTGAACTCCTAGAAAGAATTCCTACCCTGGTGAAATTACAGATACTTAAAGTGGCAAACATACCCTGTAAAGTTCACTCTTGGTAGCGCAGAATTACTGTACTCTCAAAAGGGCACTGATGGGTTCAGCAAAAATAGAGTCCACTAAGTGGGCCACCGCCCATGCCAATGCCAATGTTAATGCAAACTTCCCTGAAGTAGAATATCCAGGACAGATATGCCTTGATATAAATTGAAGTTGTATGTACCATTAGCTGAACAATTTTCTCCATCAGGGCTATTCACAAAGCTTTGCTTGATTATTCTGTTCTCACCTATGACGACAACTGCGGATTACAAACTCAGAAAGGCTAAGGTTGACTTCTCTACACAAGGTGGGAAATCTCAAGGGTCTGATTTGGAGAAAGTTGTGCAGGTGTCATAATTAGCTGTTTCCTGCTGAAACTCCACAAATAAGCCATAATCCTCAAGGTAGAGTTCCTGAAACCCCTTGCAGATTTGTTTGCAGACTGAATAATATTCATCTGTAACCTTTTTAATTACCTGAGCCATATATTTAACTACTCTAGACCTGCTGGTACAAATTTTACAGAGACTCAGATGTGAATGGGGATTAATGACTATAGTTGTTCGGTCCAGCTGCCACACAAGTGTCCAGCCAGCCTTTAAATGAGGCTTGTCTACACAATAGGCAAGTCAGCCATAGTTGCAAGATTTCAGTTTTCTATTTTATCCCTTGCCCTCCAAGACCAATAAACATGTCGTAAAGTGACAAAAAATGTGTAAAGTTAGGTAGGCAAACATTGACATTAACAACAGTGTTCCAATGGTCTGAACAGGTTCTCTAGTCACCTATAAGGGCAAAGAAGGGCACCAGATTGTTTAAGGTTCAACAACCCCATTTACCCTCTTTCCCTACCTCAAGCATAAACCACATCAATATTTTTCCCTTTACAGTTTTGGAGAAGAATAAATTTTAGTGTTAGAAGTCTAAATACTGTTTCTTAAATACCAATGATACAGCTTGGGAAATGTGTGTGTGTGTGTGTGTGTGTGTGTGTGCATGTGTGTGTGTGAGAAAGTAGGAGGGAGGAGTGGTTTGTTTTTTTTTTCCCAATGCTACAATCAGTGGGGCATCTCAGGAATATAGTGTTTTTCACAGTACGATGAAACTACCAGCTGGAGCTGCCACCAAACTGCACATCTTTGAGTTTATCTTTTTTTTTTTTTCATCACCAAAGGCTACACAATACTTTCAACTGACACTGCAATTCACATTGTTTGGGGATGAGCAACAATTTTGAGATCGCTGCATATGAGTCAACTACCAACCCACACTGTAGGTTTCTATCATTTTAAAAGACGTTTATGAAGATCATGCAGGCTGTGTAATCTTGGCCATTGGGGAGGGGGTGGCCATGAAGATACTGATGCTGATTTTGAAAGCCATTGTCTAAGGATTGAGGCATCAGAATTCTAGGCCACCAAAAAAAGTGAAAATGTCCAGAGCCAATGCTTGTGGTTACCTATCCTGCAATGGAAAGGATGGTGTATAAAATACTGTGAGATAAATGAGCATGGTTTGAGGAAAAGAATACTGGCTTCTGAATCAAAGGACTTGGGTCTGAATTTTTGCTCTGCAACTAACCATGAGAATATTACCTGTCTGGGCTTTAGCTTCTTCATCTGCAAGGTGAAGGAATTGTACTAAATTATCTCAAAAGCAGCTTACCAAATTAAAAGGCATCAGGCAGTTCCTCTATGAAAATTATGCACATCTAAAGAAACTCCTAATTTACATACAAGATGCGTGGATCATAAATGGTCATCCAGAAGGCTGAAAGCTCATTGGAGTCAGCCAGTGGTCTTGATATGGACAGAGATGGAAACACCAAACTTGGGATAATTTCTGCTTTTCTGGACTTGACCTCTCTATTCCCTCCCTTGGTGACATCAGTCTAAAGTCAGTCTATACCCTATCTTTATTGGCCATCACAATGCAGATGATTCCTAAATCTATATCTCCAACCCTCACTTTTCTTCTTAGTCTCTACTCTTAAAATTCTAACTGATGTATTTCCTTGTGGGGATTCTGCCAGACTTGCCAATTGAAAATGTCCAAAATGGAACTACTGTCTCTCCCTTCATACTTGCTTGTCACCTTAGACTTTCTAAACCCATTATTTATTCCACTACCTTCTAAGTAATCCAGGCTCAGAACCTTGGAGTCCCTGCTGATTCTTCTTTTCCTCACCACCATCACTGAGTCAGTTGTTAAGACCTGTTAATTCCAACTTAGCAACATCTCTCGTATTTGTGTTCTATTTTTCATTCCCACTGCAGTCTTCTTGGCTTAGTTGCTTGTCTCTTCTCACCTAGACCAAAGGTATTAAACACACAACTACTTGTCGGCGTGCAGTCCACAACACTCCAGATATGGAATTGAGCACTATTTAACAAAATAAATAAAAATACAACAAAACATAGATAATATGTTTTAAAATAAAGTCAATATGTGGCCTTCAGACATCCTTGTGTTTAAGTTAGTGGTCTCTATTTCTATTGAGTTTACACCACTGACTTAGATGTGTAATGGGCTCCTAGTTGGGTATCTGGCGTCAATTCCATCTTGTCCCCAGTCTTTCCTTCATACTGTTGCTCTACCAATCTTATTGCATTGCTCTGATCATGGCACTCTTCTGCTCCAAATTCATCAATGGGTTTCCATTGCCACCAAATAAAGTATAAATTTCTAGTCATTCAAGATCTTTTACAATTTGACTATAATCTATGTATCCAGTCTTATCTCATACTAACAACCACATTTGCAAACTCTACATTCTGGTCAAATAATCTTTTAGTATTCACCATTTCTCATTTTTATTCTGCCTTTTCTATGCCTCTGTTCACATGAACCCAATACTTGGGGAAAAAAAACAAACATCTGCATGCGCACACACACACACACACACACACATATGTACATAAATCTCCAAATATATATATGATGTATACCCATATCTATATCTATATATTAGCAGGATGTTTTCCCTACTAGAACGTATATTCCTCGAAGGTAAGGATTGTTTTGTTTTTTTTTATTTCTTTTCCCTAGTACTTAACACAGTGCCTGGAACATATCACATGTTCAGTAAGTGCTTACTGAATCGATCAAATTGAATTCTCCATACCCCTAACCAATATAGTCTGTTTCTTCCTTCATTGCTCTCCACCTGTATGTTAGCCTTCCCTGACCCCCTTTTCCACCAGTTGAAAATAATCCTTTACTCCTCAAATTTCTCCTATCTCTTTGCCTTGACCTCTCCTTTGCACTCATCATATTTGAAGTTTCATAGTCACCCTCTTTCAGGTTGTAAGCCCCCTGGAAGCAGGGTTGGCATTGTATCTATCTTTTTATCCACAATGCCCTATGCAGAGTAGACCCTCAACAAAATTTTGGTAAATTGAATTGAACTGAGTGAGTCTACATGGCTGTCGTAAATGAAGACCAGTTCTAAAAGGGAAATGGGAAAAAGCTACTTTTGTACCCTCCTTCTTTCCCCAGTTTACAGGTTGCAATGCAGTGTCACTGAGCCTTTTTTCCAAGTTAGATTCTATAGAAAGACCAACCTTGAGAAAAGACAAGCAAAACAATCAATACAAGACTAAAGAAAAAAAACCCATGGCAAAACTAGTCAACATTTCAATTCTAATTTATTGCCGGTTCAAAATTCAGAAAAGAAAATGGCATAGTGTGTGCAGAGTGACGATATATTATAACTTTTACTTTTCCCCTACATTTTCATTTCAAAACAGGAGAGGTCATATGTGGGGAATAGGAAGAACTTTTTTAGTGAACAAGGGCTCTGGTCTTCAAGGTGGGTAGCATGCTATGTTGCTTCTCTTAGCTGTCCCGAAGCAGCCTCAGAAAAGACCTTCCATTGGTGGGAGAGAACCCAGATATCTAAGTGGAATATCTAACATTCCATCTGAGATCAGACCAAAGGTCAGCTATGGAGCAAGGTGCAAGTAGGAAGGAAAAGCAAAGGAATATATGAAAGAGACTCAGGTGCTGTCACTTGCAAGAGCAGACTCCCTGCCCAGGTCTTGCTAATGAGAGATGACTGGGAATGGGAGCAATTGAGTATAATTTCACTTGGGTAGCAACGTAGGGGCATGGAAAAGAAGATAAATATGGCTGATAACATTTGGCAAAATGGATAATGGAAACCAGTTTTGGTGCTGAGAATGCTAGAATATGTAAGTAAAGTCAGTGACTGAATTGAGCATGCTTTTCAGAGTAACATCAATGAGTGAATGTGGGAGGGAAAGTATTTTCTCAAGGATGGCCTTTCTGAAGACTCCAGCTTGAATGGAAGGCTCATAGCAAAAACCTCAATACCACAAACAAATCTAGTGAAGAACACTAGGACAGGACCAAAATGGGAGTGCAGAGGTGAGCTTTTTATATTTACTTTTAGAATCTGTCTTTACTTATCAGTAAAGCCATGTAGATCTACTAAGTGAAATTCATTTTAGCAAACATTTGCTATGCCAATTTTGCATCTAGGTGTCATAGTGGATAAAGTGCTGGACTTCAGTCAGGAAGACCTGAGTTTGAATCCTGCTTCACACATTTAATAGCTGTGTAATCCTGGGCAAGTTACTTGATCTAAACTTTAATTTCATTGTCTATAAAATGGGGATAATAATATCATCTACCTCACAGGGTTGTTAGGATCAAATGAGATTTTATATATATATATATATATATGTATATATATATATACACAATATATATTACTTTGCAAAGCTTAAAGTGCTATTTAAATGCTATTAATTATTATTATTATTATTATCACAAGGATGCAGGATCAGCTAGGTGGCTCAGTGGATAGAGTGCTAGGCCTGGAGTCAGGAAGACTCATCTTTCTGAGTTCAAATCTGGCCTCAAACACTTACTAGCTGTGTGATCCTGGGCATGTCACTTACTCCTGTTTGCCTCAGTTTCCTCATCTATAAAATGAGCTGGAGGAGGAAATGGAAAATCACTTCAGTATCATTGCCAAGAAAACCCCAGATGGGGTCATGAAGAGTTGGACATGGTTGAAACAACTGAACAACTGAGGATGCAAAGATATGCAGAATTGCATTGCTTGCCCTGGATCTTCTTAATCTCTCATTGTCTTGCTTGCTCACATCACGTCATCTTGTGTGTACATGAGAAAATTGAGGCCACTCAGCGTGAACCTACTTCTGTCTCCTACTCCATGCCTCAAAGTCCCTCTGTATCTTACTTGTTTTCTTCTCCTTTAAGACTGCCCCTTGCCGAAGGGATCTCCTTTCACCTTTTCTTTTCTTTTTTCTTTTTTGCCAAGACCTAACCCTCTACTCGTGCCCTTGATCCCACCCTCTTCTATCTCTTCTGGGTACCTACCCCATCCTTCACATCCTCCTTCACTTTACCCTTATCTTACTTGTTTGCAATTTATATTATACATTAAGGTTTGCCAAATATTTTACATTTATCTCATTTAAACATCAATAATAAGTCTATGATATAAGTATTATTATCCAAATTTTGCAGATGAGGAAATTGAGGCACAGAGAGGTTAAATAACTTTTCCAGGGTCATACAGTTAGAAAGTATCTGAGTCTGGATGTGAAATCAGGTCCTCCTGACTATAAATCCAACATTATCCACTCCACCACCTAGATTTAATCTTTTCTTATCTCCCGGCTCCTTCTTTGCTCACAAGAAAATGCTCTGATTTCCCCCATTAACAAAACCAAACCAAACCAAACCTTCCCTTAACTATCAATTCCTCAAGACACCATTCTACACCTTAGCTTCCTTTCATGGCCAAAGTCCTAGAAAGAATGTCCCTTATAAATTCTGTTAATTCCTTTCCATTCCCTTATCCTTTAATCTACAAACCTACAAAGTTCTCCAACTTTTCCATGCTATTCAAACTACCCTTTCCAATGATCACCACACTTTCTGAATTGTTAAATCCACTGGTTTCTGCCTTAAATCCTCATCCTTCCAGACTATTCTATATTTGGGACTGCAGTCCTCTTCCCATATGTTCTCTCCCTGCCTGTCTTCAGTGATAATACTTCTCTCCTTTTTCTCCTCCTACTGGTTTGATTACTTCTAAGTCTCCCTTTGTTGGGTCATCAGTTTCCCCCTCACTAAACCTGGCTGCACCCCAACCCCAGACTCTGTCCTGGGTACTTTACTCTTTTCCCTTCATACTCTTTACCTTGGTGATCTCAACAACTTTGATGGACTTTATTATTATTTCCATGCAGAAGATCTCATATCTTTATGTCCAGCCCTTCGGTCTCCTGTAAGGATTTCCCCCATAACTAGCTACTTGTTGAATATATATCACCGGTACATTCCCTTAGTATCTCAAATTCAACAAATACAAAGTGGAACTTCTTCCCTCAATGTTCTTCTATTTCTATTAATGGCTTCTAGTCATGCAAGTTCATAAGATCTGAGTGATCTTCAACTCTCTCCTTTCATCAATTTTCAAGCCTTATTGATTCTACTCACATAGGTAGAATCCTTCCCCTTCTTAATAATCACGTGACCATCATAACAGTTCAGGTTCACATTACCTTTTACCTAGACTATTCTAATGTCTCCTATTTGGTCTCCCACCTTCCAGGCGCTGGGTCACCTATTCAACTCCATGGGAAATGCCCTTGTCCAGGAAACAATAAATTATCTTCTCTATCCTCAGTACATCTCGGATGTACTCCTTCCTCATCTCTGTCTTTCAGAATTCATCTCCCATTAAGACTCAGTTTGGATGCCATCTCCTTCACTGAAAACTTCTATGATGCCCCAGTTTAGTGCTCTTTGCCTCTTTTAATGCACTTCATATTTAATTTTTTATCTACATGCAATATCCTCCAATAAAATGTAAGACCCGTGAGGTCCAATATAATTCTTTTTTTTTTTATTTCTTCAGTGCCTTAGGCCTATTAGGTGTTTCATTTATCTCTGTCTAGTTGAATTGAATTGTCTCGGAAAATAGTGAGCCTTTCATCACTGGAAGGGTTCAAATAAAGACTGGACAATGTTATAGAAGCAATTTCTGAAATGGGAGGGAAGTTAAACTAAATAATCTGCAACTCAAATATTGATTCCTTTTTTTAATACTATTCCTACTGTTTGGTTATCTACCTTAATACAATTTTGTTGTTGTTCAGTTATTTTCAGTCATGTCTGACTCTTTGTGACCCTATTTGGGATTTTCTTGGCAAAGATACAGGAGTGGTTTGCCATTTCCTTCTCTAGCTCATTTTACAGATGAGGAAACTGAGGCAAACAGGGTTAAGTAAATTGCCCAAGGTCACACAGCTAGTAAGTATTTAAAGCCAGATTTGAATTCAGGAAGATAAGTCTTCCTGTCTCCAGGCCCAGTACTCTATCCATTGGGTCACCTAGCTGCCCTTACCTGTGAAACTTAGGTATTGGAAATTGGATTAATGAAGCTAGTTATGCCACATACTTTAGACCAAAAAATGTACTTTGGGCCTGAATTATATGACCTTACTATTCATACAGATAAAATTAACCAAACCAGCATGCCATCTTCTTGCCATCCTGCCCAGGCCTACCACTCTTGGAGATGTATCCTCCCAGCAGGATCTCTAGCTTCCACACTAGAGCCTCAGTGATTGGTGAGAGCTTACTGTGTGTAGCCGGCTCCAGCCACCTGACCAAGCCATCTTCTTTCTATGCCACCATATCTCTTCCCTTTAATGTACCCCTTGCCACCTCACACAGTTTCTACTCCTTGCTTTGGTAAACAGTAATCAAATCACTCTCATTACTTCTGGAAAAGGTGTGCCAACCATTTGCTCTGTGGCTCCCTTCAAAGTCCCTGTAACATCACCCTTCTCAGACCACCACAATCCTGTTTTCTCCCTCTATGATAATGTAAACTCTTTGAAGACTCTTTGAAGGGACTATATCTCTCCTTTGTCCTTGTATCCCCTCACATAATTTCTAGCACATAGCCTAATAAATGCTTTCTCATTCCGTAATTCAGATCCTTCTAACTAATTTTGGGGTATAGGGGACACATAGCTATAGTCTGAATCTGATGCTATTTTACTCACCCTTTAAATTGCCTTTAAAACAGAGACAATTACACAGTGGTTCATCAGTAAATGAAAAAAATGTTGTCAATTGAATTAGTTCAAGTAATTTTGCAACCCACTAAGAACATAGATATTTGCAGTATTGCATTTCAATGTGGAATCGCAGACTGCTGCTTTGTCTGCTAGCTCACATGTTTTCTGTCAGTTTCAGAAATCATGGTTACCTTTCTGCTCCGAGTGAAGTCACCCATCATTGCTTCTCAAACATGGAAAAAAAAAATTGATCATTATCTTTCAACCTTAGTTGTCACAAAAACTAACATACCATCCAGATGGACAGAAACAATACTAGCTCAGCTGGGTACCTTCAAGGCAAATCTAACACCTTGTGCTCATTGACTCTTCAAAAACTTTGGGAACTAATCTTTGATTGCGATTGACTGAGGGTGCTGAGGAACAGTTCCCCCAGAGTAGAGGGCAATAAGAAGATCAGTGGAGTTTTCTAGGTTTTACTCCAATAGTTGGCTTTTGAAGTGTTCCAAGTTAGGAGGGCGGTTTCTCATTTTTGTCTTAGTCACATTAGAGCAAGATGGAGATTGGAAGGACTTAGAATTCGATTTTATCAACCCCCTTTTACCTATCTTAGATTTTTCTATCCTTTTATGGTTATCAGAAATAAAGGAGTCAGTTTAAGCAAAAGATGCTTCCTTGAAGCTTTGTTCATCGATAAAACTCAGGATTTGAGCTTAGTATATGAAGAATGTAAAAAGTTTCTTGGCAATAGAATTTTCCAGCTCTGGAAAAATTGTGCAGATTTTCACTTACAAAGAACATGCAGTGAGACTCTCAAATATTGAAGCAAGTGGACTTACATGTGTCCAACAAATTGACTGAAGCCACATTTAGGTTTCCTTCGTAGAGCAAAGCATGCAGCTTTTTGCTGAGATCCTAATTTAACCAAATGTGTCAGGACCGCTTTGGTCCTCAGTTTCCTCATCTGTAAAATGAGGGGATTGAACTACATGGCTTCTGAGATTCCTTCCAGCTCTAGGTCTATGATCTAAAGACACTCAGTCTTATTCTTCATGTAGCTTGGGAGCTTTAGAGTCCTGGAGCTAGTACAGAGGTCAGACTCTTGTGCTGATTTTGTCAGGGCAGCCATGGATTATGAATATCAATGTGTGTTATTCATTCATTATACAAGCATTTGCTAAATGCCTACAGTTTGCGTGGGGTCTCTGCTAGGTGTAGGAGGTATAAAGACAGAAATAAAACCAGTCCTTGCCTTTAAGGAGTTTATTAAATGGAGGCAAGTATATTTTGTTGTACAGTCATTTCAATTGTGTCCAACTTTCTATGACCTCGTTTTGGGGTTTTCTTGGCAAAGATACTAAAGTGGTTTGCCATTTCCTTCTCCAGCTCATTTTATAAATGAAGAAACTGAGGCAGACAGGATTAAGTGATTTATTCAGGGTCACACAGCTAGTAAGTGTCTGAGGCCGGATTTGAACTCAGGAAGATGAGTCTTTTTGATTCCAAACCTAGCGCTCTATCCACTATGCCACCTAGCTGCTCAAGAAGCAAGTATACAAATAAGTCAATTCAAGAGAGCTACAAAATAAGTAGAATGAGAGTGGGAAGACTTCTAATAAATAGGGAGAGGGGTATTGATCAGGAAAGATCCTGTAGGAAGTGTAGGAAGTGACGTTTGAGCTGTCTTAAAGGAAACTAAGGGATCTAAGAAGCAGTAATGAGGAAGGAGTACATTGCAGGAAAAGAACATAGTATAGGTACTAAAGCAAGAGATGGAATGGAATGTACGGGAAATATCAAATTGACCAATTTGAAGATGGCTTTGAAATGATAGGATAGAGCCAGATTCTGAAGGCTTTAGGTGTCAAAGGAATTTGTATTTTTTCTTAGAGGCAATGAGTAGTCATTGGACTTTCTTAAGCATTGGAATGACATGGCCAGGATTATGCTTCAGGAAAATCAAATTGGCAGCTGTGTGGAGGATGGATTTGGAGAGACCTGAGTCAGGTAGACCAAATAGTAAGCAATTGTCATAGTCCAAGTGAAAACCAATGTGGTTCTGAACTATGGTGCTGGCTGTGTGAATGGAGAAAAGGACATTTGAAAGAGATGTTGAAGTTGCTGAAGGATAGTTGACAAGATTTATTGGATATGTTGGGTATATAATAAATGACTGAGAGTAAAGGCTCAAAGATGACTCAGAGGTTTCAAATTTGGGTGATTAGATTTATGATGCATTTGACAAGAGCAGAGGAGTTCAAGAGAGGATGTAGGTTGGGGGCAGGGGTAGTAGTTGAGTTCTGTTTTTGACATATTGAGACTGAGATATGATATGCCAACTAGTTAGAGAGGTTTGCTAAGCTATTGATTATGTAGGACTGGAATTCAAGTGAGAGAATACAGCTGGGTATGTAGATCTGGAAGTTCTCTGAACTCCTTAAGAAAGAAAGGAGTGAAGACTCAGGTGGGTCCAGATGGGAGGAATCAGTAGGTAATTACCATACTATGCTCTGGACACTGATAAAATGGATGTTAATGACTTCTGCTATGAGGTGAAGTATCTTTTTTTTTGTTATATACCTTACCTGGTTCAGGAAGGCTAGAATAATCCTGACCAGGAAGAAGAAAATTGGCCAAAGCACCATGTGAAGTGGAAGACTGAAAACAACTGGAACTTTTTGTACACAATGTGCCTGAGGGCCTGTGCATCAAGATGAAACTTTGTATGCTGATGTTAGAAAGGGAAACATGGGACATGGGACTTGATACTTGTACTACTTGTCTCTATTACTCATCTAGTTAGCAACTTCTGTTCATAATCACAAAATAATGGACTATATAAGGCTGCTTAGCTTCTTTAGAACATTCAATAAGATAGCATTTTGGTTGGGAATACTGAATGGTTGCTATCTGTCATAGGTACTTGATGGAAACATATTGGACAGCATTGAGTCTTGGACTAGGAATCGTTAAGATACAGGTTTCAATCCCAGCTATTTCAGTTACCCATTATGTGCTCTTGGGCAAACTAAAACCATTCTTGGCCTGTTTTTTTTTTTAAACTTTAAAACGAGGTCTTATCCTACTACCTGTGAAAAAAGTATTATTGTGAAGAAAGCACTTTGTAAACTGTAATGCATTCTTTGTGTGTGTAATCTATTAGTTTTGGGGAAAATTTCCCTGATTTTCTTTCTTTAAAGAATTTTTGTAGGTCTAGACACACTAATATTCTGTCTACAAACTGTCACAATCGTGGCAAAATCTGTGATGCTGTAGTAACTAAGGATAGGGATTGGACCCATAATTTCATTTGTATAGGGAACTCAGGCACAGAACTCCCTCTACCAATGCAGTTTTGTACCTTCTTGGCAAACTATAATCTTAGAAACTTCCCTAGAGCAGTGAGAGATTAAGTGATTTACCTAAGGTCGTCCTGCCAGTATTTGTCAAGGGTGTGACCCACACACCAATATTTCTGGTTTAAACTTTGACTCTATCCACTGTGCAATAGTACCTCAATAATAACAATAATAATAATAATAATAATAATAATAATTTATATAGAACTTCAAGGTTTGCAAAACATTTTACAAATATTATCTCATTTGATACTCACAATAAGCCTAGAAGGTAGGTGCTATTATTATCCCCAGTTTACAATTGAGAAAACTGAGACAAACAGATATTAAGTGACTTGCCTTATGTCACATAGCTAGTAAGTGTCTGAGGACAGATTTGAATTTGGGGCTTGCTGACTCTAGGCCCAGCACTCTATCTACTGTTTACACACCACTTTTTCTGCTGGTACTCTTGAGATGTCAAGAGAAATCGAGGTAGGTTCCCAGACTCTTACATAGACTCCTGGCAGTGTAATTACGGGAGAACCTGGACAAAAGTTGCAAATGATAGTATATATGCTACCAGTTTTACTAGGTTCCTATCTTTTTTTTTTTTAACTTTGTCACTGACAAAGCTTTTGAATGTTGTGCCTTTAATTTTCCCGATAAGCCCCGTAGTTTGCATAAGTTGGTGATTTTTAGGAACACATTTTGTCATGTTAGAGTAGAACTGACGGTATCTTGTTTGCACGTAATTGTTTGCATGTTGTCTCCGCCATTAAAATGAGCTTTTTGAGAGCGGAGACTATTTGTTTTACTTTTCCTTGTATCCTGACTGTTTAGCATAGTGCCTAGGATATAATAGGTGCTTAATAACTTTTTGTTGATTTATTCTTATTCTATGTGGAATATGTATAATCTAAAGTTTTCTAAAGCTTTCTAAGAAAACTTTTTTTTGTGGTTGGTTATGTCATAGGATAATAGATTTAAAGCTAAAAAGTCTACCTAAGAAGCCCTCATTTCATGGATGGAGAAACTGAGTCTTAGAGAAGACTTGTTCAAGTGACCCAGGTAAGAAGTTGCAAACTCAGCCTTATTTGTGAATGAAAGAAGAGAAACTGCCCTATACTCAATCTTTTCTATATAATCTAAGATTTTTAAGATGAGAGCCTTCATTTCTAGCACTGGTGCAAGATCTCTGCTTTACCCCTCCCTCCAATATCCATCCTTCTTTAATACCCTCCTCAATTCAATGTAGATGTGTGGGTAAAATATGCCTCTTGAGGCTGTTAAATGGAAATTACAATTTAAATACCTTTCCTGATATGCTAGAACTTTATTTCAAACTGTTTAAAAATAGTGCTTTATTCGAAATCTTGAACCAGCTGCTATGTTTGGAACTGGAAAACAATTGGAATAGTTTAATATTTATTTGTACTTGGTATGATTTGAAAAGCTCACTCCATTACTTAGGCTCCAAACTATCCTCCCATGTCTCTGAGACTTGCTGAGTCCTTTGAGCTCATTAGACCTTATTCATTCAGAGAGCTTTCAGATGACATAGCTGGTTTAATGGGGTGATATTGTGCTTCCTTTCTTAACAAGGAAGAATACGTAAAGAATAATAGAAAGGACCTTTGGGAGAAATAGAACTGCAAGGAGCAGCTAGGTGGGGCAGTGGATAGAGTGCCGGCCCTGGAGCCAGGAGGATCTAAGCTCAAATCCCATCTCAGACAGATAACACTCACTAGCTGTGTGACTCTGGGCAAGTCATTTAACCCCAACTGCCTCATATTAAAAAAAAAAAGAAATAGAACTTCAAGAGGTAGAAAGTAAGCTCCTTGGGATCAAGAACCTTCCCCTTTTCTTTCTTCCCTTTTCCCTTCCTCTTTTCCATCCTATCTTCTTCCCCTTTTCCCCCTCTCTCCCTCCCCCCCTCCCCCCCCCTCTTTCCCTTTTCCTCTTCCCCTTCTCCTTTCTCCTCCCCCCCTTCCCCTTCCCCTCCCCTTTCTTTCCCCCCAGTACCTAGGGTAGTGCCTGGCACTATGCTTGTCGAATTGAATTGAACAAGTCAACTCTGCACATGTCTTTAGACTACCTCCAAGGGGGTAGTCTATTTATTTTTCTTCTAGGAAATCTATTTGCTAACTACATTGATAAAATTCTTTTCTATAACATTGATAAAAGATAGTTTATTCAATGAAACCTCTAGATGTGTGACTATAGATGCGTTGTTGATGGTTCATTAGAGGTTAAGAAATGGGGATTTTATTATGAATTGTGATAAATAGGAAGTTGAAGTCATTTCTTTTCCCTTTAAAGCATTCTTCTTTATTCTCATGACCACTTATGATTTTTGTTTCACATCAGGCTTAGATCACTATAGGTCCAATCCACTTTGGGAATGATTCAACGTTACTCCTGTTCACAGAGAAGCTGAACTTTTATTGGAATGTATTTAATGTGTTGTGGGCCATTCAGGAGAAGTTTATTTGTGGTTTATCTCTTCTCGTAGTAGCAATTAAATTAAATCCAGACATTTATTAGATGACTACTATATGCAAAGCACTGGGTTAGTCATTGGTCATATAAAGATGAAAAAAAATGGCACAGTCCTTGCCTTGAAGGCAAGTATTTCCTGTACTTTTTTTTTGACAGTCTACTAGGAGATATGTCATGAACCCAGATATGTTTAATTCAAAGTAGAGGGGGAAAACTTACTGCCTTTAGAGTCAAAGGACCTGGGATCACAACCCCTTTCTGATACTTGCTATCTATATCACCCTTGTGGAAACTAGAATATGTGAAATGAGGTGTTTGGATGAGATGGCTTCCCAATTCCCTTCTAGCTCTGGGACTCTGGTCCTTTGAGGGCAAAGAAAAGGTCCAATCTAGTCTCAGGACAGTCATAGAGCAGAATGATATTTCTTTTTTCTTCTCAAAAATAGAGTTCTTCAGTAGAATAATTGTTGAGCCTAATATAATGAAAAGAGTACTGGATCTGAAGTCAGGAAGACCTGAGTTTTAATTAAGCCTTAGACACATGAGCTATGTGACCCAGGGAAAATTACTTAACCTCAATCTGCCTCAGTTTCTGCATCTACAAAGTGGTGATAATAATAACACCTATCTCCCATGATTGTTTTGAGGATAAAATGAGATGTTTGTAAAGGACCTTTGTAAACCTTAAAGCAGAGTATAAAAGTATTATTTTTGTTATTATTATTATTATTAATTATTGTCATCATGTACCTGTGAAAGTGACTCTCTGGAAGAAATTTCCATTGAGTGACCATTCCTTTTTCCTGTAGCTAAGTTCAATTACAAATTAAGCCAGAATTGACTTTTTCGTAGTATCTTTCATTCTCCATGTATCTTAGGTTCCTTTGTGAATTGTAAGGTAATTACAGAGTGGGAAGGACAGCTTAATAATTATATACACAAACACAACCTCTCTTTTCTCTTCAGTAATGGCTCACTCCCAGCCAGGGACATTAAGTTGGATTTTATTGAGAGCAAGGAATGTTGGCCAAGACAGCAGGGTTATCCCCTGTACTTTTTTGAAAAGTACCCTGGGATCTTTAATTTCCACCTGGACAGTAACCAAGGCGACAGAAGGAACCTCAGTTGAACATTACATCCAAGGGCTATGTGTCTGTGGATCACCCCCTACCAGTATGGCACTCCAGTGTCAGTATTGGGTGTGATTCTGTGATCTGGTATGGGACTTGAACCATCCAACCTTCTGGCCCAGAGGTGAGATATTCTATATGAGCAATTACAGGGCTTCTTAATTATTTTTACTGCATACAGATTGTATACTCTCAGTGTTAACCTTTTTCCCCACCTCCCCAACCTCCCACCAGTTCCTTTCCTCTATCCACATTTAGAAACTGACCAAGAAGCCAGCTTGGGAGGTTCACAGACAACCATTTCATAAAGCTTGTTTGTGGATATTTTTTTAAAGATTTTTTTCTTTCTATGACCGCCATTCATACAACACAAGCCTGACAGCTTTTCAAGGTTACTCAGGCTTTTGCCAGTCTTGCTTTTTTCAGGTATAAAATAAAAGCCTTTCTTTTCTACCCCCTCCCCTTGCTCATTTTCGTCTGTTACCTTGGCGCTGCTGGCTGTGTGATTAAATGATTCCTGCATCTTTTGTAAAGCACCTTGAGATGCTTGGGCATGATAAGGTGCTAATTAAGTTGGAGTAGTTGTCTGTGTTGTCTATGTGGGAGAGGATGCAAAAGTTCAGGGTTAGCTTTTTTTTTCTTTTTTGGTTGATTTTTTTTTCTTCATCTATAGTTTGATGAGTTATTGGCAAAGAAGGGTTTGGGTGCTTAAAGCACTAAAAACTCTTAAAAATTGTCAATTTGGTGAACTCAGAAGGCTCCATGCTTTTGGCAGCTTAACTGGTTGTCATTCAGTCTGTTCTAATCTTAAGTCTGCATATGTTGGATTTAAATATCCTTTGAACGCTAATACTTTTTGCTTCTAGGCTAGCTGACGGCGTTGTCAGGACAGTCTTTATCTGCCTCTGTCACCTTGCCATGTAGATATTAGAAATGGCTCTTAAGAAGTCCCAGTCAACTCAAGATTCTGTAGTTGGTAGGCAGTATAGCAATTTCACCTGTGTCAAAAAATGTCCAGAGAATTTGCTCCTTTGGTGGGTCTCTTATTTTATCCTATACTGTGATAGTTACCAGATTGCAAAAGCCATGGCATTCTCTCTTGGTACTCCATTCCAAGGAAATGACTGTATTGTTTTTTTCTGAAACTAAAGTCACTTGTCTTAACTTTCAAGCCTTATGATAAAATTTGCAGCTATCAGAGTAGTTTTAAAATGCACTGTTTGATGTCTTTTCTAATTCATTTTGGTTCAATTCAGTTTATAAAGAACTTAAGTGTCTACTATTGCAAGTTATACAAAGGTAAAAATGACAAAATCCCTGCCCTTAGAGAGTTTTATATTCTACTGAAGGATGCAATGTATACATATATATTTATATATGTACACACAAATGTGTATATATATATATACACATATGTGTGTATACACATATATATAATATATAAGTAATGATAACAGCTAATATTTATTTAGCATTTTACACTTAGGAGAACACTTTATATATGTTATCTTTCACTTCTCTCAACATATGCTTATAGGTTTTTTCTCTGTTAAGCATTTCTTTTGTAGAGAGGAAACAAATAACTATCCTATAACTAGTCTATGTTGTACCTTGAATACCCTTCTACTTCCTGCTATTATAGGAAGACCCTAGCTAAGAGCCCAAATTATAGTTTTAAAGTATTTTCTCTAGTATATAGTTATGGAAGTATAAAGAGCCACAGAGAGTGAGAAAAGGGACTAACCCCTGTAATTAGAGGCCAGGCTCCTCTAGGAATGAGCCCAGTTGCCATGTGTGTGAATCTGGAACAGAGAGACTCCTTAATGGAAAATAAAAGAGGGCACAGTGTCCCGGCCCCATGGACTCAGCAGTGTTTATAATGGTAGTAAGACACAAAAGGCAAAAATACATCTTTCTGGTCAAATTTGGTTTGCAGTACTACCTTGTATGAATAATGAAGTGCTGTGCCAAGGACTTTCCAAGGGTAAGTGGTCATCTAATTTGTCCAAATCACTAGTATCTAAGATTGTAGGTTCCTCAAGACTGTGATCCTTGAGTTTAAAATCCATCACATGACCGTGTGTTATTAATAACTCAATATAGTTTGATGATGAATCACTTGGAAAACAATCAACCAACAGTATTTATTAAGTGCCTACTAGGCTCCAGGCATTATGCTAGGTGCTAGGGATACAAATGATAGTGGATAGAGCACTGAGCCTGGAGTCAGGAAGACCTGATCTCAAATCCAGCCTCAGACACTTACTAGGTGTGTGATTGTGAGCAAATTACTTAACCTCTGTTTACCTCAGTTTCCTCATCTGTAAAATGGGGATAATCACAATAGCACCTATCTCCCAGGCCTGTTTGGGAGGGCTGTTGTAAGTCTCAAATGAGATAATAATTGCAAAGTGCTCATCATGGCGTCTGTATAGTAAGTATTATATAAAGGTTAGCTATTGTTATTATTATTAAATACAAAAATACAACAATCTCTTCTATCCAGAAGTTTTAGAGGGAGACAACATAAGTATACAAAAAATAAATGCAAACTAATTTAAAAATAAATGCAGCTAGGTGGCGTAGTGGATAGAACACTAGACTTGGAATCCAAGGGGCTTGTATTTGGATCCTACCTCAAATCCTTACTAGCTGTGAGATCCTAGGCAAGAAATCTCTCCGTGGCTCAGTTTCCTCATTTGTATAATGAAGGGGTTGGATTCAATGGCCTCCCTTTCAGCTCTAAATCTATATCCTCATGAACCTGGGAGAAATCAGGGAAGGCCTCTGGTAGGAGGGGAGGGTTGAGCTGAGTTTTGAAGAAAATAAGAGATTCAAAATTTAAGTTCTAAATGATACCAAAGAAATTTTCTTTTAAATTAGGGCTTGGGGTTATGAGGTATCTGGAGGAAATTATATTGGATAGGTTTTCCACATGTATCAAGCATGTACATAATTTTAAAATGATCATTTAAAGCAATATTTAGTTCTTATTTTTGTAAAATTCTGAGGTCCCAAGGAAACCACTGGAGAAGAAGTAAAGGCATCCTTAGGCCTGTATCCCGAAGAGATCATAAAATGGGAAAAGGACACACATGTATAAAAATATTTACAGTAATTCTTTTTGTGGTGGCCAAGAATTGGAAATTGAGGGGATGCCCATCAATTGGAGAATGGCTAAACAAGTTGTGATACATGAATGTAATGGAATACTGTTGTTCCATAAGAAATGATGAGGAGGTGAACTTCAGAAAAACCTGGAAAGACTTACATGAACTAATGCTGAGTAAAGTGATCAGAACCAGGAGAACATTGTACACAATAACAGAAACATTGTGTGATGACCAGCTTTGATAGACTTAACTCTTCTCAGATCAATGCAATGATCCAAGACAGTTCCAAAAGACTCATGATGGAAAATGCTATCCTCATCCAGAGAAAGAAGTATGGAGTCTGAATGCAGATATTTTCTCTCTCTTTTTTTGTTTCTTCTTTCTTATGGTTTTCCCTTTGGTTCTAATTCTTCTTTACAACAAGACTAATGTGGAAGTATGTTTAATGTGATCGCACATGTATAGCCTATATCAGATTGCATGCCATCTTGGGGAGTGGGGAGCGGAGAGAGGAGGAGAAAATTTAGAACTCAAAATCTTATAGAAGTGAATGTTGAAACAATGTTAAATGTTAAAATTTAATGTTAAATATTAAAGTAATGTTTAAATGTATATTAAATGTTAAAAACTAATCAATAAATAAAATGTTTTTTAAAAAAGTAAGGGCATCATGAAAAGCCCTCTTTAATTAAGAAACTGCACATTGTGGATTAAAGAATCCACATCATCAGCTGCAGCTGAACTAGTCAAGGATAATACCAGTGGCATGCCTTTGCAGAAACCGTGATATTTTTTGTCAAAGTTAAAGAACAAAAGTCTTCTCTGTACACTTTAGGGAAGGGAGTCTGAGCTCTAGGAGGCCGGTTGAACTTGCTCAACTTCTCCCGAACAGCTTTTACCTAATCCTGCCACTGTCACTGTACCTTTCCCTAGGCTGACACTCTTGGTAATTGATGTTGCTGGGCTCTTTTCTGCAAACACATTAAAGCAAGAGAGGACACTCAGGACTCAGCTTCCCTGCAGTGTAGCATTTGGGACCTGAAGTCTAGTAGATACAGGAGCCGAGAGCTGCTAAAGGACAACGGGATCGATTCAGTCAATCAGAAGGCAAAGCTACTGTCAGGCTCTCAGACCTTTAACCTGCTCCTCAGAATTATTAGAACTCCCAAATCTCTTTGCAGGCCTTTTCTATTAGACACATACTCCCATGTTTTGATTTTTTGCTCCAAAAGTCATTTTTTTTATAATTACCTGCATTGAACCACATTTACCATCTGTGAGCTGAGAGCTGCGTAAATGATTTATTAGTCTTGGTTCCTAACTGTGCTGAACAGCATGGGATTGATTTGGCTGGTGACAAACACAGCAGACATGACAATGGGTGGGTGGTCAATCTCTGGATGGAACATTTTGTGCTGCCTGGTGCTTGGGGAGATGGGTTTTGGTCCACGGAGTGTAACATTGTAGAAACGACGTCTAAAAGTCAGAGAGGGTAAATCAGGGCTATAAAAAGCAGGCAAGAAATGGCTCGGGATTATACATATATATATATATGTATATATATATATATACACATATATATATGTATATATATATATACATATATATATATATATATACATATTTAAGAAGTTAACTTAGAAGAGAAGTTGTATGTGAAAAGTGAGAGGAGTTTGTTCAGCTCCTGAAGATGTAGCTGGGCTTCGCTCTTTTTCATATCGCTAACAATTGCCCTTTGTTACTGTTAACATGTAACGGCAGGGGCCCTGACTCTTTAATGTGACATGTCATGGTAGGAAAACCAGGGCTAGTTGGATCTGAAGTGTTGTGTGTACCTTAGCTGATGTGATTGATGCACTGTGTCATATAACCATTTTAAAAGAAGAATTCTTTTCTTTCCTTGTCATTTACAGATTTATTTCAGAGCTGGTTTATATTCATTTTAGATTGATCTTCAAGTAGTAGTGATTCCTTCTACTTTGGACCTTAGAATTTCTATTCCCAGCATACTCCTCAGTACCCCTGTTAAGTGCATTAAAATTTTGAAAGAGCAGAATGCTTTAAAAATAACATTTGTATAGCATTTTAAATTTTGCAAAGCACTTTACATAATTATCACATTTAAGCCTTACAACAGGCAGCCCTTTGAGAGAAATACCGTGAGTATTATCCCAGTTTTCTAGATAAGCAAAATGAGGCTCAGAGAGACTCAGTGATTCTCCTGTAACGCAGCACATAAGTGTCACAGGAAGGATTTGAGGCAAGTCTTTCCTGACCCCAAGTTCAGCTTGGTACACTATCCTCTAAGCCACACTGTCTCCCTTAAGGGGCAGGGTGAACTACTTAATGGAGCTTTTAGTTTAAGTGAAGATTAGTTAGAAAATTATTTTTATTTCAATACTTGTAGAAATTTAAAAAGTAGTCTACTTTCTTACCTTAACAAGCCGCATTTACTGACTTCATTTTTATTTTTCTTTGATGAAATTTTTCAGTGACTTAGAGCCATCATTTTGAATGGCAGCTATGATTGTATAATGCCATAGATTTAGAAGGTGATGGATAATCATATTGAAACTGATCTCTGGATATTTTCTGGTAATTATTGTTTTAAATAAATTCCTAGAATGACTTTAAAAAAGTATAACTGTATCCCAAACTTTTGGATAATTGAGATTCTGCTTAGTCAAGTTCTGGTTGAGGTTTTATTGTATTTCTAAGTGCAAGTAACCATTAAATAAACCAGGAGAACTTGGTAATTAAATTTGAGGTATCTTTGTACAAAATGAAGAATCCTATTGTATTGTGCTCTCTGTTTTTAGGCTCATTTCATTGATTAGATGTATGCATTTACATAGTTGAGTTAAGAAGGATTGATTAAGCCAGGCACTGTAGTAAGCACTATTGTACTTTGTAGAGGGAATCATGAAATAGAAGCTAGAGGTTGGCCTCTGAACCAGGAAGACTGAGTTAAGTCCTGTGTTTCACTAATACTGGTTGTGCGACTCTGGCCAACTCAATCTCTTGTGCTCTAGGAAACTTTCTGAGACTCTGAGTTGCTAAGAAAGTGCCTGAGAGTTTGCTCTAGCTGTGATGCCACTAATCTAATCCCCATTCCTTTGTGGTTGGCAGAACCCCTTACAAATATTCTCCTGTTTTCTTCTCACCACAGCCCTGTGAGGTAAGTAAGACAAGTATGATTCCAACCGTTTTACAGATGAGTGAATAAGCTCAGAGCACTGAGGCGGCTTATTTGCCCAATGTCAAATAATAAAGCAGTGGCAAAGCTGGCATTTGAATGTTCACCTTCTAAGTCTTAACTTAGGAAGTTACAAGTGATCTGGCTATCTTTCTGAATTTTCAGTCTTGTTTTTATGAAGGCTGTTCACTCATTGTATCAAGACATAGAACCAGAAATGTTCAGAGTCAGAAGGGACCTCTGAGGCATAGTCTTACCTGTAGGGGAACATGAATCACCTCTATAAAATCCCAAACAAGTGGTCACTTTATTTACAGACTTCCACTAAGGGGGTATCTACCACCTCAAAGGTTATTGAAATCATTTTAGTTCTAGTTCCAAGACTCTTTTTCTGATCTGCTGATGTTTTTTTCACCATCTGTATCTTTTTTTAAAATATATTTTGCTCCCACTTATTCTTAGATTCATAATATCCACTCTTTGTTTCTAGTATGTCCTGATTTCATTTTTAGGACCTTTCTATACTCTTTGATTTTATAGCCATTTCTGTTATGGATTTAACTGTTAGTCAGAATTCTCATTCCTATTCATATTTGAGAATTAACATCTTCAATAGGCATCTAATAGGAGGGAAAATTATGCATGATTTGTTTCTGAATAGAAGTACGTCTATATTAGAA
The DNA here is from genome assembly GCF_900497805.2 of Vombatus ursinus. Classification (NCBI taxonomy): domain Eukaryota; kingdom Metazoa; phylum Chordata; class Mammalia; order Diprotodontia; family Vombatidae; genus Vombatus; species Vombatus ursinus. The sequence continues at coordinate 41,728,833 of NW_020948983.1, read as the reverse complement.
TGGAAGCACATTGAGGGCAGCGCTATGTCTTACATTTCTTTGTTTCCCTCAAAGGGCCTAGCAAAGCAGCCTATACACATACTAGGTACTTGAGATTTGTTGAGTGATTGATGAGACATAGACCTGTGTTGACATTAACTGCTTCAGCAATCTCCTTAGTTTTCCACAGTTTCCAGGACTCCTTGTTCAATAAGGTAAGCAGCGATAGTACTGCTTTGGGGACTAGTTATAGAATTTGCCAAAGGGATTCTGATAGCCTTGAGGGCAGGAAGACTAACCTTTTGTCACAGAGGTAAGATTGGTGTTCAGTGACCTAACTTCAAACAATTGTCTTCCAAATCTGACTGTGGGTTCATTTGCATAATTTAGCTTATGGATATCAATGGCATTGACACACTATGGAACAGTAGTTCTTAACTTTTTTGCATGTCGTGGACCCCTTTGGCAGTCTAGTTAAGCCTGTGGGTCCCTTCTCAGAATAATATTTTTAATGAAGGAAATGCTAAATTTCAGAGGTTAGTGAAAATAAAGATATGTCTTTTCCCCATCTAAATTCAAGGACCCCCTTCAGTCCATCTTCCCCTTTGAGGGGTGGTCTCTAGACCTGAGGTTAAGAACCTTTGTTATAGAAAGAGGTTGAATTATGGGAACTATGGTAGTCCTACTTTTCTCTACTCTGGTCAGAAAGATATCTGGAATATTGTGTTCAGTTCTAGGCACCATATTTTAGGAAGGATGCTGCTGATTTGGAGACTGTCCAAGAGCACAGAAACCAGGATGGTGAAGAGTCTTAAGTCCATGCCATAAGATCAGTTAAAGGAAATAGGAATATTTAACTTCATAAGAAAAGACTCAAGAAGGGCATGTTGGTTCTCTTTTAAGTTTTTAATGGCCCGGCAGATAAAAGAATTAGACTGGTTACATTTGGTCCTATCAAGCAGAAGTAGGAGTAGTGAGTAAAAATTTCAAAGAGGCAAATTTAGGCTTGTGGTTTGGAAAACAACTTCCTAGTAATTACAATGATGTGTAAGTAGAATGGACTGACTCTGGGGGTACTGGGTTACCTCTCCTGGGAGGTCTTCTAGCAAAAGCTCAATATCTTCTTGGGAATAATGTATGGGGGGATTCTTATTCAGATTCATGTGGGTCTTAGCTTCTGAAGTCTCTTACTACTCCGAGATTCTGTGATCTGTGTTTGTTATAACAATGAAATAATCTCTGATATCTAATATAGCCTTTGAGATTCTTGCTATTCACAGTTATAAAGACCTAGAAGAAATTTTGCCTGGCTTAACAGGAAATCCAACTGTGAAAACTTCAGTAAAGTATTAGTTCTAGGGCCTGGTTTCCTTATTTGGGTCCGTTCACAAAGCAAAGTGGGATGTCTGCAAAAGAGTGTAGCTTCCCTTACTATTCCATTCATTTCTTTGCTCACAAGCACACACTCAATTTTAAAAAGAGTAAACAATGTTTCCTGGTAGTTAGCATGATACTATAATAGTTAATTCTTAGGTGCTAGTTTACACAATTTTAGCTTCCAGATAAAATGATTGATGTTTGAATTGCAGTTGGAAGCAACAGTGTTATTTTGGCTTGCATTTATATGGAACCATGAATTATTTTCTCACTGGTCTATACAGATTGAAAGAACAACCCTTTATAACTTCATTAACTATGGCATAACTTAACTGTGCTCTTCTATTTGCTAAATTAATGACATTGCTCTGAGAAAAAAAAGTGGGGGAAGGAAAGGCACGGTAATGGACCTGGATTCAAGATTCTAAAGAGCAACGTGTTTATACACATACATTTGTTTAATTATATATAGGGTCATGTATGAATTGGTTAGGAAGTAAGTGTTAATGGAACCATAAGCTACAACAGGAAAAATATAATAAAGACCATTAACGTTGATTTCAGAAGATCTGAGTTAAAATCTTGCCTTTGACTCTTATTACTTGTGTAAGTATTTGGGTAAGTCATCTAATCTCCCTGAACCTCATTTTCCTTGTCTGCAAAGTAAGGAGGTTGGACCAGATGGCCACTGAGGTCTCATCTCTGCCACTTAACAACTCTGTGGGTCTTCGGCCAAGTCCCTTCATTTCTCTGGACATTATAATAACTGGGCCTCAGTTTATTTCCAAGCAAAATATAGGTCTAGAGGCAGTGTTGCATAGTGGCTAGAATGCTACACTCAGAGTCAAGAAGAACTGGGTTTGAATCTCTTTCTGACACATACTACCTTTGTGACCATGGGAAAGCTACTCAGCTTCTCAATTTCCTTTTTTTTTTTTAATCTGAAATAGAAAAAAATAGTAGCTATTATACCTATTCCATAGGGTTATCATGAGGCTTAAATTAGGTAATATATATTAAGTCCTTTACAAACCTTCAAGTGCTATAAAATGTCAGCTATTATTGTTATTATACCAAATTAGGCATGATGTCATGGACTTTATTGATTTAAAATTACTATTGCAGTGTGCCATCTGCTGGCCAAAAAAGGGATAAAGTTAGAGATTATACAAAATTTTGTGTGACTCAATGGTGAGGAGATGGAATTAATACGTAAAAATAATATTTTCTATTGATATGGTTCATTATCCCTAATAAAAATCATTTAGGTAAGAGAACAATATGAGGAAATAAAGGTATGAAGATAATTACGGCCGATAAAAATATCCTGAGTGAATGCCCTGGACAATTATGGGCTTGCCACTGGGGAAACCTCCCTTTGGAGGGGAGGAAGCCAGCTCTCTGGTAGCTTTCTAGTTTAATTATTCTTGATTACTAAGATTAAGGTGTCTTGGGGTAGGTTAGTATATAGATGGCTTGTCTTTGGTCAGACATAACTGCTTTCTGATATCTATTGACTATATTACTCTGGGCAAGTCACTAAACTCTTGGGTGCTCCAACTATCTCTCTAAGACTAAAAGCTGCAGAACAGTTGCCCGTTTGCAAAGGGTAGAGGGAGTTCCTTCACTGGAAGTTCCCTATACTGATGAGTAACAGCTCTTGACCAAACACTAAATTAAGTGCTAAGACCAGTTGTTTCTTTACAATTGGTATCCAAGAAGCCTTACGATGAGATGGGGGGACGAGTGATAAATTTTCAGCAAACGTATAGATGCTTTTGAGAAGCAGACCAAAAGAAAGTTTGAAGTCAATCCTCCCCAAAACTTTTAAGTATCATGACAGAAAGTCAGAGTTAAAAAGGACCTTAACGATCATCTAGTCCCATTCCTTATTTTTTATAGTGGAGGAAACTGAAACTACATAGAGGGGAAGATAGGTACTCAGGGTCTCAGAGGAGGGCTCATTGAAGTTTGGCTGAAATGGAGGCTGAATTGAAGCCTACATTTGATGGACTCAGAGATAATGAAAGTTAGATTCTAAAGGGATCTTAGGGACAACCTGGTCCAATTCCCTTGTTTTTACAGGGAAGGAAACAAAGAGGCCCAAAGCTACCATCAGAACAGAAACTAGAGTCCAGTTTTGCTCTTTCCTAGTCTTTCAGGCAGGTTGCTGAAAGTTTGCTTTTCAAGATATGGTGAAGGCTCACTGTGCATAGGGCACAACTCCCTAGTCTCATGACTCACTCTTTGGTATAAGATTGCCAATTGCAGGGAGGACAGACCAGTGGCTTCCTTGAAAGAGGAAATGGGGTCCTGAAACAGAGACCTATCCCAGCTTCCACTGGGGTGGTGGGTTGGTTGGGATGGATATGGGTACTTGATTATTTACACATCCAGGATTTTGCCTACCTTTCCTTATCCCTAAACATCCTGAGCAGAAGCTTTAAGCATTGATAGGATCAGTTCCCTGAGACCTGGGGCCAAGCTTCCTTCTTGCTCTTAGACTTATATTTCAGGTGGTACCAGCCAGTCCCATCCCCAGCCTTTACTCTATCATTGATGCCTCATCTCCCATCTCTGTGCCTTTGCACTGGCCATCCCCCATATCTGGAATGCCTGCCTTGATTACCTTTACCCCACAGAGTCCCCCTCTTCCTTTCAGATGGACCTCAGACACCACCTACTGTATTAAACCTTTCCTGATTCCCCTCCACCCCCAACTGATAGTGCCCATCCTCCCAAACTACTTTGTATATATTTGCATTTATTAACTTTATATTTATATATTCACTTTCCTCTTAGAATTTAGAATTTAATCTTAGTTTGAGCAAAGATTGTTTCATCCTTTGGATTTGTCAGTCAATCAGTCAAAAAGCATTTGTTAAGTGCCTACTATGTTCCAAGCGCTGTGCTAAGTGCTGGGCCACCATTTTGTCACCTTCACTTAGTATAGCACCTGGTATTTGATGGACTGAATGCTTGATTTCTGTCCCCTTGCCTGACAACCTCCACCAGGGGGAGCTGAAGCCCAAGGCAATCCTTTCCTCATTACACATTCCTCTGATTAGCCTGTCGTTAGACTCTGCCCTCACCATAGCTCTGTCTTCCCTTCTCCCTTAGAGAAGTACAAGTGCTATTAGCACCTGTCTACATTTCCTACCTACGGCAAAATCCAATAGCTATGGATTAGTTCAAGCTCTTCAGTGCAGAATTTAGAAACCTCCAATAAAGACCTCTGTTGTTTCATTATTACATGTAGGGGACTCAGGTCCTCAAGAGTAATGCTAGGGGAGCATAATCTCCAGCAGGTCCTACCAGGCTGGAAAGGCTTCAGCTAAGTGTCCAGTGATGATCTTTCCTTTAAGGACAAATAGCCTATATTTGTTGAATGTTGACCAATAAATTTGTTGTTTTTCCATTGTGTCCAACTCTTTGTGACTCCATTTGGTGTTTTCTTGTCAAAGATACTGGAGTGGTTTGCCATTTCCTTCTCCGACTCATTTTATAGATGTGGAAACTGAGGCAAACAGGGTTAAGTGACTTGCCCAGGGTCACACAGCTAGTAAGTGTCTGAATCTGGATTTGAACTCGGGGAGATGAGTCTTCCTGACTCTGGGCCTGGTACTGTATCTACTGTGCTACCCAGCTGCCCAATAAATGGTGTGCTTTTTTTTCTGTTTGGTCCTCATAGATTTATTAAATGATGTACTAAGGCATTGGGGAGAGAAGAGATGGTTATGATCTGTTTGTAGATTGAGTACAGAACCAGTAAAATAAAGGAATAACAGAATCACTGAATTTTAGCTAAATAGTCCAACCCATGCCTGAAAAGAAATCCCTTCTACAATATCCTCCACATGCAGTTATCTAACCTCTGCCTGAAGAAACTTGTCATTTCCTGAGGAAGTCCATTCTGCTTTGAATATCCCTGACCTTTCAAAAGATTTTTCTGACTTCAAGTATTAATTTGACTCTTTGCAACTTCTGTTTTTCCTAGTTCTTCCCTCTGGGGCAAAATAAAACAAGTCTGATCCAAGTTAACATCACCTGTATTTGCCAAACCCACCTTCTCCAACATCCTTGCTTTTTCTTCTCTGAGCTAAATGTTGCCAGTTTCTTGAACTAATCTTCATATGGCATGGACCCATGGTACTTCACTATCCTGACTATCTTCCTATAGACACTCTCTAGCTTATTTAATGTCCTTCATCAAATGTGGGATAAAGGATAAAGAACTGGCCTGAGAGCCATGAAGACTTGGGTTCAAGACATCTATCTGAAACCTATTGATTATGTGACCCTGGGCAAGTCACTTGACTTCTTAGTGGTCTACTCTAGGCAATTCTCTAAGACTCTGAGTTGCAGAGAAGGTGCCTATATGCATTGATAGAGGGGAGTTTTCTCCCATAGGAATTCCCTATATCAATGAAATCTCTGGTCCGGTCCTTATCCTTCTCTCTAAAATGTGGTACCTAGACCTGAACACCATACTACTGATGTGGTCTGACAAAGGCAGAGTGAACAGCAAGACTATAATGTCCTTATTCCTAGAATTTATGATTCCTAATATAGCCCAAGATGGCAACATTAGCTTTTTTTGGATGTCACTGGTAGCTAATATGAAGTTGATAGTCCAATGACTCCTTTGAAGTATTATGGACGTATTCTGGGTCTTGTCATTTAGTTTGCCCCTACCACTTTTAATAGATGTGTTTCCCCTCAGTTGTGATAATTTGTTGGGAAAGATTCTAAGCCGAAGTTTGGTGTGTAAATGATACAAGATAAACTATGTCAGAACTGAAATGATCAGTTTTATTTCTGAAGGTTTCTTCAGTGGTTCATGGGCAGTGAGTATGCTATTTCCACAAAACTAATTATGCAACTTAGCTATATAGATAAGTTATAACAAGGTTTTGCGACATTTCTCTTGTAGTTATTCCCTCCAAATTATCACCTGATGACGTAAATAGGATCTTTGCATGACATGACTTGTTGGAAAGATTATAGGAGTCAGGAGTTCTCATTTCAGATCCTAAGCTTGACATTTAGAATCTATGTGACCTTGGATAATCACTTAATCTGTCTGCATCTTAATTTCCTCATTTGAAAAATGGAGATAATACTTATTTTACTTTTGTGAGGTAAGCACTTCTTAAATCTTGGAAGGCTATTTAAATGAGCTTTTCTCATTACTATTGTTGTTACTCAAAGTCTCAGCCTTAGTTTCCTCATATGTAAAATGATAACTTTCATTGACAACCTCATGGGATTGTTGTGAGGAAAACATTTTGTAAAATTAAAGATTAGTAACAAGGTGAATTATTATTATTAATAGCAACTATTATAAAATATTAAAAAATAGCTTCAATGTTCCCTCACTGAAAGAACTTCTTCTGAAATAATTTTTTCTAATTAATGCTTCCTAGTTTTTCTACAAAGTTTGAAAAATGAATGCCTCTTGAAATAGCATGACGTTGGAATCCAGGGATAATTCAAGCCAGCTTTGTGAACTTAAAAATAACTTATTTAATATCTATATAATTAGTAACAATATGTCCATTAATGAATGAACAAAAAAGCATTTATTAAATGCTTAACATATGGCAAATGCTGTGCTAAACATTAGAGATACAAATACAAAAGAGAGACAGCCTATGACTTCAGGGAGTTTGCATTCTCATAAGGGAAGGCAGCACATTTGGGGAGGGGAAGGCCAGGGAGGAATATTTTTATTTCCAAAGTGACAAGGCTGGTGAGTGGAACCGTAGGGAAGTAGGGAAAAGACTTACATACTCTTTCCAGGACCAGAGACAGAGTTGATTTGACTATAGTTTCAGAACCAGATTTGATTATGGGGAGTGGAGGAGAGAGTTAAGTCCTCTGAGACTTAATTTCTAGACTGGATGGCAGGATGGCTGGAGAAGAGATGGCAAGGGATTAAAGCAAAGCATGATTGGAACAAGATCTACATAAAGTGGGTGACTGGTGCCATCACCAATCCAGGCAGCATGGCAGTTGGCGAGGGGATGACTGGGGATAGTAGAAACAGTATGGTAGGATGGAAAAAGTACTGACTGGACCAGCCAGGACCCCTGGATTCTAGTCTTGGTTATACCACTGACGAGCTGACCTTAACCAAATCATGTAACTTCTTTGGGACTTAGTTTCCCTCTCTATAAAAATAGGGACTTAGAATGGTTTATCTTTAAGGCTCTTCTAGCTCTATCCTGACATTTTTCCATGGTGAGTTAGTTGCATGGTCTAAAAACTACATATTTCATTTAAAAATTTTTTTTAACATATTTTATTTTTTCCCAATTGTATGTTAATATAAACTATATTTCTTACCATTGTTAGATACTTCTTCCACCATTCTGTCAATTTATCACTACTGATATAGGAGGCTAGCACAGGGCCACTTTGTACTTTGTTCCATGGGTTGTCATGATCCAAATTCTTGTCACTTAGGGACTGGCCTACTGGTAATAACTTCTCGGCACTCAGTGAGACCATTCTTCAGAAAGTAGACACAGTATGTCACCGGGACTGAACTCAAAGCCTATCCAGCATGGTAAAAATCTGCCAGAGATAGCTTTGCTTGGATCATCTTTGAGAGCCATAGTTATTCCATATCAAGATGAGGCATTGGAAGAGGGCATTCATGAATTATTCTCTTGATCATGGATTGTAGCACCAAAAGATCGAGAGAAGGGAATCAGCATGTGGTGGTGGGCCTCCTATGAGGGATTTATGGGAGCATGTGGACAAGAGTCGCACAGAATGGGAAGGTGTGGGTGGATTGGAACCTACACTATTGGAAGCTGTCTCCCCATTGACAAAATTTCATATCCATCAAAGTATTAAAGTTACTTGTCTAGTCAGAGTTAGAACCCAGCCCTCTTTACTAGCTTTTCTGGCTCTCTCCTCTTAGCTACAGTGTCATTTTCTTTTACCTGAATTGAAAATGATGAAATCCTAATTGCCTTAATGGTTCTAAGAATAAAACTAAAAGTTATTTTCTTACCCATCATGACACATAAGGGCTTATGGTATCAGACAAGAATCATTTATGCTCTTTGACCAGGGACCACAGAATATCACCAGACAGATGCTCTTTGCAGTCTACTGTACTCTGTCTTCTGTGGCTTTACCTGCAATTATCTTTCACATTATCAGTAATGAAACAAAAAAGATTTGAAATCTAAAAATCAGTTAATATAAGTCAGAGTCTAACTGCTGTTAGAGAGATGTTTCACCAGAGATAAGTTAGTTTTTTCACCCCGTAAGTTGGAAAATTGCAGCTCTGGGTAAGGTCAGGGGAGCTGGGTCATAAACTTTCTTTGCGAGCAATTGAGTATGAAACAAAATCTGATTTGCTCAGATATGGGTAATGCTTCTTCAACTAGAAGCCTCCTTCCTTGGATGAGTAATAAATAATTTAATGTGTTAGAGTAAAAAGATATGACAAACTTAAAAGCTACATATACTACATACATATATATATATACATTATATACACAAGTGTACATGTACTCACCCATTCACATGTCCATCCATCAAGTATTTCTTGATTACACAAACATTATACATTAATGTTGCAATGCAATCTCTATATTCCTGGGGGAGCCAATTTTGTACATGCAGGATCAAAAATTGAATCTGCATGGCTATTTACTGATAGGAATGCACATCTTTACTCTGTATGGATATATGTTCACTTTTGTTTTCTACATCATTTTAGTCATTGTATGTTGACTTGATTTGGAGGGGACATATCCAATTCTTTGTAGAATTTCGTTACCATTTTGTCATCAGTAACTATTGTTTGTGCATAGGCTGTAATTATTTTCATGGTACATATAATTATCATTAGCATTGGAATACACAATGACCAAATATCTCATGAAATGATGTTTTTTTTCAAAGTCTCTGGGCATAGGATTAAAACCACTCTGCTAACTCCTTCCTTTTCTTGTCCAAGAGGCATCCATGAACCATTCTTCCATTTAATTTCAACTTTCATCATTCTTCTAGTTCTGTTTATAGCATGAATGGTAAGATTAACATGCTCATTGGTAACTGGATAAGGATATCACATTTGAAACAGCGACAGTCAATTGAAGTTTGTTGATGGTTTATAGGCTTACCATTGTCTTTGTGATTGTGATTGTTACCAAAGTTTGTGATTGTTAACATCTTCTGCCTTCTTTCTGCTTTCCTTCCACTTTGCCACCACCACTGCAGAAGAGGACTGGCCCTATAGGACTGAGGGTAATATAAAATTTTATCTTTGTCTTATGGATTGCTCTAGCCAAGCAAACAAATAGACAAACATCACCAGGTAGGCTGCCCACTGGCGCTTCTCTGTAATCAGGTTGTACTCAGAAAATAGATTCAGTCTTGAATTATGAAATTATTAAATTGGGGTTGGCATGCCCGGTTGCTGGGAAAGGCCATGATTGGCAGTGGGAAACTTTTATTAAATGCAAAGGGCATAGGGGCAAAAAGCACAGAAAGACGAACAGCGGTACAGAGGTATATGGTGGCATGGGAACAGGAGATGATGGATGGGGAAATAAGGCAGGCAATGTGGGGAAGAGGATAGGGAGAGGGAGATGTAGAGAGTATAATTTATGTAACCATGGATTAGAGTTGGGAGCATAAGGGAGAGTGGATCCAGTGGAAATGGATGAGTGCTTGGGGTGGGGAAGCCAGAGTTTGAGGTCTTGTTTTTATAGGGTTTTTTTTGGGGGGGGGGGACAGACAAACTCCCATGATTGCCACCTTGGGGTTAGTTCACTAACATATCCAAATAATCTCTAAGTTATCAGTAAAACTTCAAAGTTGTCATCTCAGAATTTTTAACACCTTTTTGATGTTCTGCTGGTATGGACCTATGGTGGTCTGTATTTTGTCTGAAATTTACTATCATAGGTCCAGGACTTTGACAAGTAGCACTTATGTGGTTTCCTCTGATTTGGCATATATTACCAGGATGTGAATTTTAATTAATATATGATACAATTTGTAAATTATGCTCTTTTGATCCTTGGGACTGTTTGTAGTACATTCCAGGTTGCTCTTTGCAATCTTGTCTCCTGCTATTGTCCCTTTATACTGGCTATCTATAAATTTACTTCCTATACTGACTAGAATGGGAAGGGGAAGTCATGGGGACCAGAATAAGATACAATTTTAACAAGCTGTTGCTGGGACCACACTCAAAACCTTTCCTGCAAGGTAGAACCTGTCAGAGCTTGTACTCTGCTGACGCAGCCTTCAAGAACCCAGGGGTACCTCCAATTCAAGATGAGTTATGAAGAGAAAGAATAAAAGGCTTACAGCACGGTCAATGCTCTTCCCACCCCACTTGACCCCCCTCCACTCGATGGTGAACATTTAGGAGAATACGTGCATGGCTTAAGTAAGACAGTCAGGTGAGGATGGGTTGTGCCTCATTGGTGGGAACTCTGGAATTGATGAGATCACAGATCCATTTGAATACTGAGTATCACTTTATTAGTTCATAAATTCACAGAATTTTAAAGCTGAACAGGACCTTTGAGATTACTGAAGAGAAGCCAAGAAATAAAGCGACTAAATGACTTTCCCTGAGTTATATAGCTAGTTAATTGGTAGTTGTACTATGCTATGACATAACATATGGAAAGAGCTTTGCAAGCTTTAAAGTGTTATATAAATGCTAGCCATCATCATTACTAAGTTCAATTCAATGCAATAAGCATCCATTAAGCACCCAGTATGTACAAGGCTCTATGTTAGGTGCTAGGGGTACAAAGACAAAAAAGGAAACACTATTTATTCTCATGGAGTTTACAATCTACTGAGGGCATAAAACCTGTACTCAAAGAAGTAATTTTAACAGAGAGAGAGAGAGAGAGAGAGAGAGAGAGAGAGAGAGAGAAAGAGAGAGAGAGAGAGAGAGAGAGAGAGAGAGAGAGAGAGAGAGAGAGAGCAAGTGAGCACACTGACAACTCAGGAGGATTGTAAAGGCCTTCTGAAGGGGGTAGCACTTAAACCGTGTAGTAATGCATCTTTCCTAATTTCAATAGACTGATCCTAAAATTGACAGTTTTGCAAACCCAACATGATTGCCTGATGACAGTTCTTTCCAAATTTTTTTCTTTTCCTTTTACAGTAAGTTGGGACAGAATACTTGAAGGTAGCTCAGAGAGTGGGAAGAGATCTTAAGGCCTTCTAGTCTAACCCCCTTAATTTTGTAGATGAAAAAACTAGATGAGGTTCACAGAAGTTGTAACTTGTCCATTGTTACTTAGGTAGAAACACTCTGGAATAGTAAAAGCTAATTGTAGAGTCAGAAAATCCAGCTTTGAATCCTAATAATGCCATTTATTATCTGTGTGATCTTGGGAAAGTCATTTAATCTCTCTGGGTCTCAGTTTCCCCATCTACAAAATTACATGTTTGGGTTAAATTGCCTCTGAGGTATACGTGGCCATTTATTATCTGTGTGACCTTGGATAAATCAGTTTGCCTTTTTTGAACTCAGTGTCCTTATCTCCAAAATGAAGAGTTTGACCTAGGCAAGCTCTAAGGTAACTTCACACTCTAGTTCTATGGTCCCCTAATTCCTTGTGACATTACTTTTGGGAGGGTAGCAGTTTTTGGAGCTATGACCCTGTTGCTCCTTTAGAGAAAGGAACTTTCTGTAGTGAGTCCTTTTCCCTGTTACTGTAATAGGGATCATCAGAAAGACAGTGTTTGGAGTTACTAGAATAGAAACCCCATGAGGATGGGTACTATGGCAACTCAACTTGTTACCCATCAGTTAGCACACTGTAGTGCACAAGGTAACTACATGATAAATGATGAGTTGAAACGATAAAGGTTTACCTAGTTATTAAAATCTGAGCCAAGCTGTTGGCCTATAAACCCCATGGTTTCCTGAATACACACACACACATACACACACACACACACACACACATAATGTATATCTATCTACTCCCATCTCTCTATCACATTCATGTGCAAAACAAATTTGCTAGTTAAAGTGGTAAGATAACTACAAAATGCAACACAAACAAACCATACTAACTAAACTAATCCAACCTCTTTGAATCACAGTAGCGGCAAGAAGAGGCAGTGAAACAAAGTGAATAGAGGACCTGTCTTGGTATTTAGAAAAACTGGCATCAGGTGTGACTCTGACACATCCTGCCTATACTTCAGCTATCTCTCAGTGCCCCAGGAAACTTTCTAAGACTATAAAGTACCAAACTACAACCCCTATGCTGATATTTTAAATTTTATAGGGTATTTTACTTTCCAAAATGCTAATGCTTTCCCATTATCTTACATTATCCTTAAAAGAGAGAGAAATGCTTTGTTTTGTTCCATAAATTAAAAATAATTAAGTTTTTTTCCATAAATTATAAAAAATTTAAAAAAAGAGGGAGAAATGATTCTTCTCTTTTCATAAATGAGAGAATTGAGGCACACACTAACCTAAGGAACCTTTAATTTCTTGCATCTATGAATCTGTGGAGTTTTGTCCCTAGAATTTACCTTTATCTTCTCTAGTTCTCTTTTTCCAGCCTCCTCTTCCTCAGCAGCTTCTGTCAGTAGCAATAGCCCCTGGGAATCTTTCTACCTCAACTCTTTAAGTGGCTTTAAGCACTCAGAGCCCGTTTTTCTTTTGCATTGTTCTTTTATAGCTCTGTACAGCCTGCTGACCTCTGGGCTGCCACAGGCATTGATAACTCAAGTGTGAGCCAAATGACTGGCAATCACTAAAATGGATTTTTGGATGAAATAGATTACAGGCGTCATCCGGGTAATCATTCTTCCCTGGCCTCTTTCGGGTTTCTTAGGTGAGCAACTAGCTGCCGAGGCAGGACACAGCTGGTTTTGCTACATTCCCAAGTTCCCCTGGACATTCTACCTCCCCTTTTCCTTTTCTATATCTGAGCTTTGTCTAACAGAAAAGATTCTGCCCTCCTCTCCCTTTCCAATTTATGCCGCATTCTCTATTCACACATTGGCACCTAGGAGTAATTTTACTATTGAAAAAGAAAGCAATTCCTCTGCATATAGTCTGCAGCTGCCTTCTACTTCCCCCACCCCCCAACTTCTCTGAAGATTTGAAGAATACTCAAGCCTGGTCTTGTCTCTGCAAAGCAAGTGTCTGCATGACAGCATTGGCTGGGGTGACACTGTTATCTGTGTTGTATTTCTGTTTCCAATAAATGTTGGTCAAACCAGTAGGCATGTAGTTACTGCCCTTATGGTCCCTGTGAGTTGAACTGGAGTTAAGCCACCTATAGCTTAGGGGCTGATACAATTTCTTGATGAGGACGAATGAGTGGAAAAACCATTTAGTAAATGGTGGGTTGGGCTTGGAGGAGGGAAAACCTGGGTTTGAATCCTGTCTTGAGAATTTATTACCTGTCTAGTAGTGGGCAAGTTATTTAACTTTTCTCACTCTCACCTTCCTCATTTGTAAAATAAGGCGATTGCTTTAGATGAACTCTAGAATCTCTCTAGCTCTAAATCTCATTACATCGATTAGAAATTCTTAATCACTTTTGTATAATGAACTTCTTTAACTCAAGTTAAAGTCTAACTAGTTAGTCTAGTGAAGCCTTTGGTGCCTTAGAATTAGAATAATATTTTAAAATATATGGAATAGGCTGATCTCTTCAGCTTCCATGGATTCACTGATTATATTTAAGCAAATGACTTTCAAATCCATTTATGTAATTGTTCATCTCTCTCCTAACCTCTAGTCAAGTTATAGGTTAGGCTTGAACCCTTTGAAGACACTGCCATCCTCTTGCTTACCCAGGCTTGCAACTTAGATGTTGTCTTCAATTCCTCACTCTCATCCAAATATCCAATTGATTTCTAAGTCCTGTCAATTTTGCCTTCATAACATGTCTTGTACGTGCCCCCTTCTCTCCTTTAACACTGACACCACTTTGATGTAGTCCTTAATGACCTTATACCTGGACTATTGCAATAGTCTTTAGGCTGGTCTGTGCCACAAGTCTCTCTTCATTTTATTCCATCCTACTAAGCTATCAAAGTGATCTGAAAGCCCAGGTTTAACCATGTCACAATCCCATCCCCCTATCATTTTCAGTGATTCCTTTTTTACTTCCAGAACAAATATAAAATCTTCCATTTGGCTTTCTAAGTCCTTTAGAACCTCCTCCTACCTTTCTAGACTTCTTAGATGACCTCTAAGATAATTTCTAGTCTCAGTTTCCTCCTCTGTAGAAGAGGGATAATTAAAGAACCTTTCAGAATTTTTGTGAGAATCAAATGAGATAACGTATGTAAGCCACTTTGAAAACATATATATGTATATATATATATATACACATACATAAATTCTAGATATTATTTTCCCTACTATGGTCATTTTGAAGATTAGTTTCCCTTAAGATCCTTTTGGAAACCCTGTATTCCTAAAAAAGAGTACTCCTAGAATAGAGATTGAAATATTTATTTGACTCTTTGTAGAAAGGTTGGGGACCACAAATGTAGAACATTATGAATATAGTCAGAGATGAGGTTGTTGTGTAGCCTGGTTTTGCTTACTTGTTTTTCTGTACAACAAGGGAGAATTCAAGGATGGGAGGCATGTAATATATTGGGAAATAAATATGATGCTAAAATTAAATACATCAATAAATTTTTTAAAAGAGGCCAGAGAGAGAACTTTTAATGCCTTGGACAATACCTGATATTTATAGACCTCAAAGCACTTCGCTTAGAATAAAGATTGAGTATCCCCATTTTGCTTAATATAGAGCATGATTGAGGCTAATTATAATATACTTGTATAGTTCTTTTTAACTTTTTTCAGTGTCTTAACATTTTTAACATCATAGATAATTATCCTTATTTGGAATTTGAAGAAACTGAGGCACAGAAAAATTAAATGACTTACCAAATGTCACAGAAAAGAGAAGACCTGAAGTTAGAACCTACAGCCCTAAGTGTGCAATGAATTTGTGGGTAGCTGAAGGAAGAGATGGTTGAGATCTTGCCCTTGCCTATCTCCTATTGCCTAAGCAGTAAAGTATGGCTGAAAATATACTCCCTGATGGGACTATTTTGAGAAGAGAGAAGGTGCCCCTAACTGGGACAGCTGAGAAAGGCTGTGTCTGAACAGAAGGTTTTCCCCCCTCCTTTTCCTTCCTATCTGTTGCCCTGCTACCCCCCAACATGCATACAGAGTCAGGCTGAGCAACAGACAAAGCTGTGAAGAGAGAGTTCAAATAGGGGAGGAGAAGGGGCCAGCCTTGTTGGAGGAGCTCAATGTAGGAAGCAGCCCAGAGGAAGGAAGGGAGGCCTGTACAATAAGCAGATGGATAACAGGAGGGAATACCATGAAGCTGTGAATTAGATAACATAAGGCCTAGGGAGGAAAAAAAATGAAAAACTCCTGGGAAGAAAAACCCCACTCAAAGAAAAATGTTCCATTCCAACTCTATCTTTACTCCTCTTCTAGCAAAATAATAGGAAGGTCTTTCAGAGGAGACATTTTTAAAGTGTCTCCTTGCAGCTGGTGTAAGCTTTGCAAGGAAAACACCAGGGAACTAGAGATAAAATATATATACTAAAGAGATTTCCACAGTGTAACTCTACTTAAAAGTGGCCAAGGGAGAAAGCAATGATCATTAGAGCTAAATAATGAGGCTCATCAGGATAGAACATCAGACCTAGACATATTTAATAGGGAATAGGGACCAGACTTATGATTTCATTGGCATAAGGAACTCACAGCTAAGGAAACCCCCTCTACCAATACAGGATAGCACCTTTTTTGCAGCTTACATAGTCTTAGAGAGTTGATTAGAGCACTGAGGCAATTGGCCAGGGTCACAAAACCGATATATGTCAGAAGTGGGAGCTGAACTGCATGGTGCTAAAGACAGTTCTCTATATATTAGACTATGCCTCCTATCTACAAGCACAAAGCCTACAAAATGACACAAGATTTGGGGAATCCAAACTGAGCAGGAAACTTCAGATGAAGAGCAAACACCTCTGTAACTTAGAGGGAAAGATACTAAAACTAGTATATTTGACTTTTTGAATGTGAACAGGGTTTGGTGAGCATCCTGTGAAGAAACAAAGGGTACATAAGAGAATGGGCAAAACAAAACAAAAAAGCAGGACATAGGAACTTAGACTTCGAGGACATTAGTGAAGAGGTTGGCTTTGAAAGTAGAGGGGCACTGTTGAGATGGGAGGGGGAAAAAGAGAATGAGTCAAAATGCAGAGAAATTTTGAATCAGAAAAGAGGGAAGTTAAGGAAACTTACAACCATAGATTTAGTTTTGGAAGAGATTGTAGGGACCACTTAATCCTGTTGTTTTTGCTTATAGATGAAGAAATGGAAGTCCAGAGAGATTGTTACTAGCCCAAGGTCACTGAGGTAGCAAGTAATAGGTTCAAGATTTGAACACTGGTCTTCTGACTCCAGAACCACTGTTCTTTCCACTACACTATATTACTTTCACTGTATGAACTATTTTTAAAAAACAATATTTTTTTCTCAATTAGATGTACAATTTTGGACTAATGCCTTAATAAAATCGGAGATCAAGTTGTCTGCAGAGATGTTCTAGTTAACAATTTGAAGACAATGGAAAACATAAAGAGATTTTATGTAAAATATAAGAGGAAGTTAACTAGAGAGAGCTTAGCCCAGTGCCTGGCACACACTAGGCACTTAATAAATGCTTGTTCCCTTCCCCCTAGAGAAGAAAATAAACAAATCAAGATTGCTGAGAACTCTTGAAGAGCTACCTGAAGTTAGAACACACGAATTTGTAGGGGAACCAGTTAATATCCCTTTGAGATTTTCTCTTGCCATGCTTGGTCAGAGAGAGAGCAGAAGCAGAGAAAGGAATCTCTGAAAATTCATGAACCAGGTTTAGGATTGGCAAAGCAATTATAGTAGAAAAATGCAAGGGAGAAGGTGCTTTTTCAGAGAATGGCACCTATGATTGTGAACTCTAAAATGGCGCAGTCACTGCCTTACAGAGTTCCCATCAATTCTGTTTCACCAACTTGTTCTTCTTTATAGGTCAGAATCATGTAAAATAGTGGAATCCATTGTTACTTCTTCCACCTTCTCAAAGTATTCGGAATGAGAAGATGAGAGAAATGAAAAGTAAAATGGCTTTAATCAGAGAGGAAATTAAGCTTTCTATAAATTGGGAGTAAAATCATTATAAATGACTAGCCTCTTTGCCTCTGTAGGGGTGGGGAACCTGTGACTTTCTAGGTACTCCAGTGCGGCCCTGTTCTGTGAAGTGTAGATTCAGTCAGAGGGCTGCACTGGAGGACCTAGAGGGTCACATGTGGCCTCGAGGCCTCAGGTTTCCCACCCCTGCTCTAGAATCTGTCATCTCCAATCCATCCTCTACTATGTGTCAAAGTAATTTTCCTAGGCATAAGTCTGATTATGTCACGCCCCTTATGTCATCAATCTTCAGTAGTTCCCTACTGCATATAGGACAAAGTACTAACTTCTCAACCTGTCGTTAATGCCAGCCACAATTAGGCTCCAACTTAACTTTTCTAGAATGATATAACCTTACACATTTTAACACACTCTACTTTCCAGTTATTTGCCCTACTAGCTGTTTCCCCAACTTGAAATTCCATTTCCCATAGATGTACCTTTGCTTAACCTATACCTCTGACTTCTAACGTCTGTCTTCTTCATTTCTACTTCTTAGAATCTTTCACTTTGCTCCAGGTTCAGCTCAGGCACTACCTTTTATACAAAATCTTTGTTGATCCTGCTCCCCTTCATTTATGGATGGTCTCTTTCCTCAAATTACTTTGTATTTGTTTATTGGTATACATGTTGTATTCCCCTGATAAAAATTCTAGTAGAAAGTAACTCCTTAAAGGCATGGGATATTTGGTCTTTGACTTTGTATTTATTGTACCTGCCATAGTAACTTGCATATAGTAGACACCTAATACATGTTTGTTGAGTTGAGTCAGGGACAGCTGGAATGGCAGAAGGTCAGGGAGGCAAGGGACTCAAGGGTACAGAGGAGTATGTTGTTGAAACTATTGGTTAAGCCTTGAAGGGAAGGAACACAAGGCCATAAGATAGTAGTGAGTAGTCCATGAGTCATCTGCTGGTTTATAAGTATTCAGGCCTTATGTTACAGTCTCTCTCCTGACATGAATGATCTGGGTGCACTTTGGGAACCTCTCTTTTATTTGGCTTAGGTGTGCACTGCAATTGGTATAGTGGTAAGAGCCCTGGATTTGGGGGTCAAAGGTCCTGAGTTTGAATTTGCCCCTGCCACTCATTACTTGTGTGACTATCTTAGTCTCCTTATCTGGAATCAAAGAGTTTGGACCAAATGGCTTCCAGCTCTAAGTTTATGATGCTATTATCCAGATGATATAGGTTAAGTCAAGTCAACAAGCAATAATTAAGCACACTATGTCCCAGGCACTAGGCTAAGTGTTCTGAAAACAGAGAAAGGTAAAAGCATGGTACCTGTTCCTAAGACTCACACATTCTAATGGGAAGACAAATGCAAAGAATTATGTATTTAAAAGGTTAAAATATATGTATATATATATATATACACACACTATATATCATTACATAACATAATATATATCTCGTATGTCTATATCTATATCATAAGAGGAACTTAATCTCAGATGAAGAGTATTATCATTAAGAAGGACCAGGGAAAGGGGCTAGAAAAAGGCTTTTTGCAGCAGGTGAGATATGAGCTGAGACCTGAAAGAGTCAAAAAAGCCAGAAAGAAGAAGGGAGGATGCAGAGCAATCCAGGAATAGAGAACTTCCAATAAACAGGTACAGAGCTGGAAGATGAAGGATAATATGGGAGGAACAGCAATGAGACCTGTGTGGCTGGCTTATAGAGTACATGGATAGGAGCAAATTGTAAGAAACCAGGAAAGGTAGGAAGACATCTGGTTGCAAGGGGCTTTAAAAGTCAAACAGTGGATTTTATATTTGATCCCGGAGGAAACAGGGAGCTACCATTGTACTGTAGTGTGTGTGTGTGTGTGTGTGTGTGTGTGTGTGTGTGTGTGTGTATGAGACATATTGTGACCTGTGCTTTAGGAAGATCAATTGGTAACTAAGTGTGGAATGGACTTAAGTAGAGAGAGATTCAAGGCAGAAAGAATCACCCAAAAGGCTATTGCCCTGCTGCATATGTGATGAGATATACCAAGGTGATGGCTGTGTCAGAAGAGTGAAGGAGCATATATAAGAGATATTGTGAAAGTAGTATAGACAGGCATTGGCAATGATTGATTATATGAGGTGAGTGAGACTGAGGAGTCAAGAATGCACCTATGTTGTAAGTCTGATTGACTGGAAGTGTGGTGCTACCCTCTTCAGCAGCAAGAAAATTTGGAAAAAGGCAAGGTTTAGGGGAAAAGATAATGAGTTCAGTTTTGGACATGCTGAATTTAGGATGTCTATAGGACAACCAGTTTGAGATGTCTTCCAATAGGCTGTTGGAGATCAGGAGAGGTTAGGCTCAGTAGGATCAATAAGTACCAGAGAATAAAAGCATCCGACACTTGCCAAAGGTTGAACCAGGTTCCCTTATAAATATAAATATTCAGGCTCACAAGGCTTAAAATATAACATAGTTGTGTATATAATTTAATGGCTAGAGAAAGGACTTGTATCTGAACCCTCGGTATTTTTAAATTCTCCCAACAACACTAACACCCATTAGTCCTTCAAGGGAATTGTACAATCTCTGTGACTTATAGAACTTACTTTTTGAAGAAAAAAAACACCCAGAAAATAAATTTTTGCCATTTATTTCTTTCTCACAAAATTGGAATTCAGATTGTGCCCCCATCTCAAATCAATTTCTGATTATTTGAGAATATAATGAAGGGTTGGGGAAGATAGGAAGAAGATGGATCATGGGAGGTTTCATTGGAACAGCAGGAAGGAATTTCACTGGCAGTGATGGTTAGGCTAAGCCATTCTAAACACAAGGATAAGGAGGCACCTGAGCAAAGGCATGGAGATGGGAAAAGGTGAGATGAGAACAGGTAATGATAAGTTGTTCAATTTTTCTGGAATGAGTTATATATCAAAAGGAGTGGTATGAAATAAATCTGAGGAGATAGATTGGAGCCAGATTGGAGAGAGTCTTGAATATCAATTCAGCATCTGATATTTTATTTAGTAGGTAATTGGGAATCATTGAAGGGTTTTGAGAACAAGAATGACATGATTGGACTTATGTATTAGGAGGATTCCATGGGTAGTGATGTGAAGGCTATTTTTAAGAGAGCCTGGAGGCTAGAAAACAACTTAGGAGGCTCCTCTTTTATGATTAGGTAAGGAGAGTTGATGTCCTGAAAAAGGGACATGGGATCATGCTAAAAAAAATCACAGACAACTGATGCCTAGGAGGGTTGCATGGTTTGCTCAAGGTCACGCAAGTAGTGTCGGAAGGCAGGACTTGAACTCGAGTCCTCTAATTCCAGAGCCAACTTTCTTTCTACTGTCCTACTCTGACTCCTCATGATGGGAATGCCAATCAGGCTTGGCAAAAGATTAGATGTGGGGGTAAGTAAGAGAAAGGAATGAGAAGGGAGAGACAGAGACAGAGTGAGACAGACAAAGAGAGAGAGAGAGAGTGAGAGAGAAGGAGAGAGAGAGAGAGAGAGAGAGAGAGAGAGTCAGTCAGTCAAAGATGACTCCAAGGTTAGGAAACTGGGTGAATTGAAGTACTATGAATTAAAAAGAGAAATTGAGAGTAGAAGCAAGTTTTGAAGAGAGCATTATGAGTGCAGTATTTGGACACTTTAAGACTGAGTTGCTATCGGAACAATCAGGTCTAGTGATCCGATAGACAGTTAGTTGGAAATATAGAACTAGAACTCTAGGGAAAGTTTGAGGGATGATGACAGAGATTTTGGGAATCATTCATATAGAGGTGATGCCTGAACCCAAAGGAGTAGATGAGATAAAAGAAGAAAGCAAGAAGGCAGAAAAGAGCCAATGACAGAACCTTGGGGATACCTGTAGGAAGCTACTAAGCCACAGATTTTGCTGTTTCACCCACAGTTCCTATGTGTACACTTTCTATGCTCAGTGGCAGAAACCTGGTAACATTATTGTGGGTGATAGCAGTACATACTGTCTTTTTTTCACTCCTCAGCACCATTGTGTCAGCAAGACTGACAGAAATTCAGGTCCTATTTTATTTTGTCAAAGTTTAATATTTAGCTATGGAACTTAGGACTGTGATAGAAATTTAGAAGCTATAACATCAGTGTTACTCAAGGAATGTGTCAGTATCTGTGAAGTCGTGATTTGGCCGTGGTTGCTGCTCTCACCAGACTAGCTTCTGATCCTTTTCACATTTCTCCAATGAGTGGGGGAAATTCATTTGGAATCTTCAGTTTGAGCCTGTGGCAAAACCTTTGGTCACTATACCTTAGAGAAAGGTCAGAAATCTAGGCTAGAACATAACATGAATACATGTTTTTAGGGAAAAAATAAAAATTAGTTTTATATAAAAGCAAACATAAAATGCAAAGAAATAAAAGGTGCTCCCTGAACTGAAAACATTTTGAAAACTTCCTTTTTCTTCTTCAGTCATTGAGCATTTAGCATGTTTTCTAAAGGGAGATTATTTTAATATCAAAATAATAAAAAAAATCATATCCATAGCCTGTTACATAACACATAAATCCTAAAGAATTTCAGTGTACCCAGGGCTCTACATGTAAGATAGTAATTCTTGGCATGAGCAATCTTGAAAAATTCCATTCATTTTAACACTAGAGGTCACTCTGTGACCATGGATGGAAATTTACCACTTTGGGGCCTGTGAAGGTCAGCTGCTGCTAATCCGTATAAATTGCTCCACTGTGAGCCAAATTTATACCTAATTATGGACTGCTTTGATGCAGTATTCCTTCTATTAAAAGTTTCCCCCATTCCTTAAGTAATGTTGATGTTACAACTTGTAAGTTTCTCTCATAGTCCCAATGTTTCATGTATATGCTAAAATAATAAATTGTAAAGAAATTTGTATGGAAATGTCTTTTTTACTTTCATGATTTCCTGATCCTTGTTCTCAGAGACAAATCAGACTGGTTTCCTACTTTCCATTCATTTATTTGTTGGCGCTATTGGGGTTGAACATGACCATCAAAGCAGATAATACGAATACTGGAATATCATTTTAAATTAGAAACAAAATCCTTTCAAGTCGGAAAATCTCTATTTCATTATTTTTTTTCTTGGCATCCCTTCCAAATGACCAATAATGTCTCTGATTTAGATTTCTAGGTCTTGTGATTCACCACTGAAGAAATTTCACTTTTTTAAAAGATGAATTTCAGGGCTGCCTCTCTAACATCATTTCATTAATGACCCCATTCCATCGATGGTTTATTCTGTGACAGAATGATGTGAGATACTGAGAGCTCTTCAACCTTTTCCTTTCTGTTAATTTAGTGACAGTATAATACCTAAGATTTGTGGTTACAAAGGGCTTGGATGCTGGACCAGAGCAAGGATGGCACTGAGCTAATCAGAAATAATTGGCATAAAATGAGACTCACCTACCTGTATTGTGGCTACAGGGGACTAAAAGCAGAATTTCTTATCAGAGGCTGATAACATAAAGGAGAAGGCACTGGTTTTCTTCTTGGGAGTTCAGGGCTCAAATCTACTATATATTATAAGGGAAATAAACTTGGCAGTCTCAGTTAGCTAGGAATGGATGTTTTCCTGCCTCCAAGCCAAACCAACCTATCTTGGGTGACAAAAGAACTTTCTTTACTGGGGCCAAGCATGATCTGGGAACAGCAGTTTTGTGATTAGATATAGGAGCTTTGCACACCCTTTTCAAACAATCTTCTTGCTGCTCTCCCATATAGTATCTAGTCCCAGTATTGAATTTGAAGTGTATATTTTGCTTAGATTTAAAGCACTCAAGTCTTTTGAGATCATTATTCTTTGTAAAGAGATAACAAAAATCCTCTATGGTCAGTTATCTCTGGCACCTAACTAGTCTGCCATCCATTGATTTCCAATCCCCTCTTGCAAGGTGCTGAATGAAGATGATCAATTTAACAGCATTGATGAGACCAAAACATTCCCATAATCTGTATTATCAGTGGGTAGGCCTTCCCAGTGGCTTCATATGACCTGGTCATGATTGCCTCTTAGAGAAATAAATGGGGTGTTGTGAGCCAAAAGCCTTTAAAATAGGCATAGGTTTGCTTCAGTCCAGTCCCTCTGGGGAAGGGCCCATCTTGTCCAAGTCTTTCCCACTAATGCTTTTGTGAAATGTACATGCCTGCATTCCCTTGCTTGGATTTAAATTAAAAGCTCTAATTAGTCTCCTGTTTTCCAACAGCCTGCAAAAACACCATTTGGGGGGGAACTGTTTAGAAAGCAGGTTTTTACTTAATAAACAGTGATCAATTGAATTGATTAACCATGAACACATTACTGCAGACTCTGTTGTTGGTAGTGGTGGTAATTGCAGTTCATGTGTACAGGAATATTAAATGGCTGTTTGTAGAATCATTTCCCAGCTCTTTTCATTTAATGGTATGAGGGAAACAACAACTGTTGACAGCAATTTTGGTTAGGACTCTACTGATGCAGTCTCTGCCCCGGGGATGTCTTTGCAATAACTCTATCAATTGTGGCCATTTACTACGTACTCACAGACATTTCTGTAAACCTTGCAGCTGGTTTTTTTTCTTCTTCTTTTTTTTTTTAACTAATTCACTTAGTAATTAGATCTTCTCATGCTGGCTTCGCGGCTTTCCATAAACTGTAAGTGTTTGGAGCTGCCATGCTTTTCAGAGTTAGCTGCAGAGTTCTTTGCTTGGCTTAATAATAAGACCAACCTTCCCTCTGTTCATTTAAAAATAAAACTGAAAATAGGTGGGGGGAAAGAGCTTCCTGGCAGCATTAATAAATGAGCTCTCACTGAAGGGAGACTGGAGGGGCATAAATTAAGGCAATCTCTTGTAGGCGAAGATCACTAGTGAGCATTCTGCTCCCCAATCGTTATAAATTGCCAGGGCCAGCTACCCTTAATACAGGGCAGAGGCCTGCTGCTCCCTTGGATCCAAAGAAGTGACACATGGGAGGAAAGATAGGAGACTTTGGTTGTCTGGAATTCCGCAGAAGCCATTGATACCCTGCACCATTCTAGTTAAGACACTGAAACTGTCACTATGGGAGAAAAATAATGATGATTGTTTTGAAGTGTGGTCAGGATTAACTAGGCACTTGTGAGACTTTATGGAAGAGATTTTGTTTTTATGTTATCTATATAAAAATACTGCTGATAATTAGTAGTCCGTCCGTTAAAATGAAGCTATTCAGGAAGACCCTTCTTCCTCCCTTCCTCCCTTCCCAAATTAGAGGCTTAAAGCTGCTCCCCCCCTTATTGCCTCTCTTCTATGCCCTCTAGTGTTCCCAGCTGTAATTGACTAAGCTAACTTTAATTCATCAATAATCTGAATTTAACTGGGATGGAGGGACAGTAGTGTGGATGAACCCCGATGGTGGATATTTTAAACTCATTGATATTTGCTTGGGAACATACTTTGGTATTTAATATTTCCCTATGGGTATGTCTAATCAGGGAAATTTCAACCCTTCAAACAAAATAATTAAACTATGTTGTGAAGACCTGATTCAGGAAGAAGTTGAAAAATTAGCACAGTGCTTGAATGATGCAATGTATGTTGGTGGCAGCTAGCTAACTACCAGCTGGAGACCCTGTGAGTAACAACCTTACTTTTTGGACCTCACATAGTATTTTGTTCGACACCTTTCTAATTTACTTATCATGTATTGTTATCTATTATAGTTAAATATATGTGTGTATATATGTATATATCTATCTTATTTCCTAATAGTCTGAAAGCTCCACTAATGCAGAGATTTCATCTTATTTGAACTTTATATCTCCCGTAAATCCTAACATAGTGATCTGAACACAATAGGTACTTAAAACATTTTTTAGTTGAATTGAGGCAAAGTAACTCTAAGCTTGCTATGTCTAATTCATTCATTCTCTGATTTGGATGTGGTCACTAAAGAATTTGATTTACAAAGCCTCTTGCTAGTCTGTAGGCTTTGGGAATGAGAATAAATAAGAAACTGATCTATCTATCAATCTATCCTTTCTTGCTCAACATGCAGTCCTATGTTCAATATAATTAATATTTATTCACTGTAGATTCACTGACTTTCCACAGAATTTTGTATACCATGCCACAGAAACTTCTTCACTCTGGAATCTCACTCTACCCCTGGAGTATTTCTCATATTGAAGTACCCTGCAGGTTCTCCCTCTAATTGTCTGGTTCCTCCCTGAATCTCCATTTTGAAGAGAAGGTCCAGGACAACCATATTTTTCCTCTCCAGGCTGAACTCCTGATTCTCCCCAGGGCTTGGTTTACCATGCCATAGACATATTTTCACCCTGGAAGCTCTTTTCATCCCTTTCCATCCCCACCTCCAGCCTGGCATATTGTAAGTACTTAATAAATGCTTATTGACTTCAAGAATAAAAAAAAAAGTTCATCCAGTTATTTTTTCTACAGTACATCACATAACTAATTTGTTTCCCTTTCCCCTTTCTTCCTCAACACCACCCTCAAATATTTGTTTAATTTTGGAATAGATAAGGCTAGGTATTGTACTAAGCCACTAGTTTACAAACATAAGCAAACAAGACAGCCTCTTCACTCAAAGAGTTTACAATTCAGTGAGGAAAGACAAAATAGAAAGAAGGAGCTAGAGTGAGGGAAAAGGAGAGGAAGAATATTCAGGCAGGGTAAAGGGGTAAGTGAGAAAGTAGACAAGTCTGAGAGTTTAGCAGGGAGTGAAATGAGCATGGTTGCTCATGAAAGGATGATGTAGCTTTGTTGAGTCATTTCAGTGATGTCGACTCTCTGTGATCCCATTTGGGGTTTTCTTGGCAAAGATACTGGAGTGGTTTGCCATTTCCTTCTCCATTTTACAGATGAGGAAATGAGGCAAATAGAGTTAAATGACTTGCCCAGGGTCACACAGCTAGCAAGTGTCTGAGAACCCATATCTGAACTGAGGTCCTGTTGACTCCAGAGCCAGCACTCTATACATCGCGTCACCTTCAGAATCAGGACCATGTGCCTCAGAAGGCAGCTGATGATAAAGATGATAAAGCTGATGATAAAGATAAGCTTATCAGAATTGATCATTGTTTAGCTGTGTGCCATTGTATTTTATTTTGCCAAATTCTGTTAGGTGATTGGAAAATTATTGGTATAAAAAAAGACAACTGTTTTCCAAATTATACCATGGATACTCATAAGAAATGGATTCTTAAAAAAAGCGGTATTGAATGGAATGTGCTTCTGATTAATTTGTATTTTTAGTCCAGGAAAATTCAAGTTTGATGAATTTGAAGGGCAGCATTCTTCATATACCCATGACCCAGCACAAGTAAGTTGCAAAACAGGTAGCAAGGCCCCATTAACAAATCCTGCTATGGCATCATGAGTTCAATTCGACTGCATCCTGATTTTTCTTAATCCTTTGTCAGCTATCTGCCCTGGCTCACAGTCTTCATAGATTTGGAGCTAGAAGGGAACTTTGAGGTTATATGGTCTAACCCCCTTATTTTACAGATGAGTAAACTGAGGCGACAGGCCCATAATTTGAACTCATTGTTTGACTCCAGATCCAGTGGTCTCCACCTTCACTCTGAGATGATCTCCAATTTATTCGGTGTGTGTATGTATATGTATATATATATCTATACATGCGCATATATAGATACATATTTATACATAATTGTTTGCACGCTGTCTCCCCCCATAGATTCTGAGCTCCTTGAGAGCAGGGGCTATTTCTTGCTTTTCTTTGCATTAGCACTGCTTAACCCAGTGCCTGGTACATAGTAAACACTTAATAAATTCTGACTGACTGATTTATGGGGGCTTTTTGGCCCATGCTTTCCCTTTTGGACTTTACTAGTTTTAAATAGTAATAGTAATATTGATAGTAATGATGATGGTGAACAACTAGCATTTATATAGTACTTTAAGGTTTGCAAAATGCTTTGCACGTTATCTTATTTGATCCTTGTAACAACCCTGTGGAGTGAGTGTTACTATTTTCATCATTTATAGATGCCATAATTGAGACCGAGAGAGGTCTAGTGACTCACACAGGGTCACACAGCTGGTGAGTGCCTGAGGCAGGATTTGAAATCAAGTCTTCTTGACTTTAAGTCTGACACTCAATTCACCATGCCACCTAGCTGACCCTTTTGTCATGACTACATGCCAAACTTCTGCTTTTATCTGAATTTTGCATTAGCCTTTGAAAAGTCTTTGAAAAGTTTGGAAGTAGAGACCAGAGGAATCACTACCAGTGTGAGCAACAGCACAGATTCATGGGGGATGGGAGGGGAAGAATAAGGCTCAAGGAGCAGTGGACTGAGAGTCCATTTGCTAGAGAGTTCCTTGTAGTTGATGCCCCTTTGGGTTAAGTTGACACTCACTTAAAGGCTTATCAAGAGAGGAATAATCTGGTCCCAGAAAATGCAATGTTTTGATGAGTATTTGCAATTATTCCCTTTGGGTGGCATATCCTCTCCGCTATTTCTGTGGAAATAAACTAGCAAAACCCCAAACCATCCAATTTCTACTTATTAACACAGTGATATTTCTACTGTGTTTGACAGCATGCTGTGTTTTCAGTACATCTGTCTATTTCTTATAAGGAATTCCAAGCATTAAACATCACTGGGTGCCGAATTACTGTGTGAAAACTCCAAAGCAGGGTGCATTGTCAGTATTTTAAAAATGCAAATAGAAATGGAAATTTATTAAAGTAGGGCAAAGTAAATGAACTATAGCTAACTAAGACATCTACATCATAGCACAGCGATCTATAAAATTGGGCTTATGTGAGGCACTTGCTGGCCATGACTATAAGAAAAGAGTGTGAAAGAATGTAGACTCCATGAGGGCAGAGTCTTTTTTCATTTCATTTCATTTGTGGGTCAGCTAAGTGGTACAGAAAGCTAGGCCAGCAGTCAGGAAGACCTGAATTCAAATCTAACCTGAGAAACTCACTAGTTGTGTAACCCTGGGCAAGTCACTTAACCTCTATTTGTCTTAATTTCCTCATCTGTAAAATGGGGATAATAATAGCACCTCCCACTCGGGGGTTGTGAGCATCAAATGAGGTTATAATTGTAAAGTGTTTGGCACAGTGCCTGGCACATAGTAAGTGCTAAATAAATGTTATCTTTTATTATTAATTTTAGTCTTTGATATCCTCAGCACTTATCTCAATGCTTGGCACATTGTAAGTATTTGATAAATGCTCATGGGGTTGATTGATGTAAAGAAAAGTATACTGAACTGGGAATCAGACGATCTGAATTTAAGTCTTAGAACTATCACTTTGTAGGTGGTTTACAAAAAATATAACCTCTTCTAGCCTCATTTTTCTCAACTGTAAAATCTGGATGATGAGAACTGTCCTACCTACCTTGTAGAATTATGGGAGAAAATTCTGTCTAAAGTGCTATGTAAGGTAAGCCATGACTTTTTTTTTTTTTTATTGAGACTTAGTCTTCCTATCTTGCCCAAGCTGGAAGTACAATGGCCATTTGCAGGTCCAGCTGCAATGCTCTGACCTGGCTGTTTTGCCCATCCATAAGCAGGCTTACCATATTGGTGGCAAACTTAGTGTGGACACCCTATCGACTTAAACCATAGTGGCTCAGAACTTCCAAACTCATGTGATCCACCTGCCTCAGCCTCTCTGCATGAGGGACTATAGGTATGCATCACCATGCCTGACTGTAAGCTGTCATTACCAGGGAGAAAAAAAAATAAAGAAAACTTGAAACAGTGGTAAAAAAAAATCTGATGTTCTTTCATGATAGCAACATTTGCAAAATTTGACAAAATCTGTAATGACATATTCATCTCAAGTGCATCCAGGATAACACTTCTTAGAATAATTATGTGCTCAACAGCCCTGTATGGATGATAAACTTGGACTCTTAACAAGAACAACAAAGCAGAAGATCCAAGCTTTTGAATTCAAATGTCTCTAAAGAACCCTACAGGTACCACATACTGTGAAAAGAATGAACATTACCATTAGAGAAAGAGGAAACGTTAGCAATGGGATCCCATGAGGTTGTAGTTGCAGCTGTAAAGAGGGAAACTGACAGGATCGGACCACGTGATCCTGGAAGCTGTTCCATGGGGGAAAACATTAAGAAAAAAAAGGAGAGGCCACAAAAAGAACACCCAAGCATGAAAACATCACCACCTGTAGAGGGAACTTGGAAAAATGGGATTCTGAACTTGATGCTAGAAGTTAGGAGAGGAATCACAGCCAAGGTCATGGACAGAACACCCCTAAGAATGAGTCTGTCACAGAACAGTGGATGAGAAAAGAAACTTAATGATTTCAGGTACCTTTTCCCTCCTCTGACTTTCATAGTTGGAATCATGCATTTTTGCCCATTAGTCACTAATGGGAACCAGAATGTGGCACTGAAGTTGGGGAGAAGGACATAAAATGACAGAGTTGTTCTCCTGAGAACCATGACTACCATCCACATGGAGAAAGACTGTTTTCTACAAAAAAAAATCATAAAGGCTTTCCGTACTTGGATGATGTGGGACATTCTTCCCTTGTTAGGCAAACGGATTGAGTATGAATATTGAACGTGAATGGACTCCTCAGAGGGTACGTGTGGCAAGCTCGCCAACACAATGGGCTGTCTATAACAGGCTGCTGCTGAGCAATTATGGCTCTGGGGTCAATAACTTGCAAATTAAGAAGGATTTACATGATAAATTATAATTGTAATAGTTTCAGAGGACACACTGGAGTCTCTCAGATGAAAAGATTGTTTTTAAGCTCTGTCCATTTTTGTACTTTGCACTTTAATGGTTCCACTGGGTCATATCCAATCATTCACGCTTTTAAAATTCTATGTGTATGTATAAACACTAGAAATCCTGGTTGTAAATCATCTTCATTCCCCTACCCTATGTCCCCCCTCCCCATTCTCAATATATGCCCTAACTCCAAATGATGAAAAATTTTCCATTGCAAATGAGGATTAAAACAGACATAGCATCCTTTATCCAAATCCTTTCAACAGATTGGGACAGACTAAAATCTTAGATCACTGTATTTTTTCTTTAATTTTTCTCCCATAGACATCAATGGCCAAGCTATATTATTAATATATTATAGGGCAATACCTAAAAGCAAAGTGTCATTTATGTCTTTGCTTGTCTGTGAAAAAGTACACTTTAAATATCTCATTGTATCTTTCTTTCCGAGAGTGGAGTTTTTTTCCCCCTGTTACTGCTAAAATGTATCCATCTCTGGAGGACCCAGGTACATCTGCTTCTAAATTTACGAAAGACATGATGAAGAAAAATTCAATCATTAGAACTTTCTAAGAACAGAGATTGATACAAGTTATAGTGAATAAACGTGCAAGTTCAGAATTGATGGTGTGTGAGAGCCAGCAGGCAAACAATGAGTCCATTGACCAGAGTGGTCTGGACTTTGCTTCTTATACTGTGAAGAAGGCTTATTTTTTTTCTCCACCTTTGGGATGGTGCTCATAATTCACTGCCACAGCCTCCTTTAGTACTTATTCAGAGGGGAAAGCACCACCTATGGTGCTATCAGTACTGTTTCTTTTTTTTTTAAATTTTTAAATTTTAAATTTTTTAATTTAATTTATTTTTTCCCAATTACATGTCAAAACAATTTTTAGCATTCATTTTTACAAGATTTTTATTTCCATATTTTTCTCCCTCTGTCTTTCCCTACCCTCCCCCTTCCTAAAATGGTAGGCAATTTGACATAGGCTATACATATGCTATCATGTAAAACATATTTCCATATTAGTCACAGTTGTGAAAGAAGAAAGATCAAAAGGAAAAAGAAAACATGAAAAAGAATATAGTAAGTGAAAAAAGTATGCTTTGATCTGCATTCAGATTCTATCAGTTCTTTATCTGAATGTGGAAAGCATCTTGCTTTATGAGTCCTTTACATTTGTCTTGGATCATTGTGTTGCTGAGAAGAGCTAAGCCATTTATAGATGATTATCATACAGTGTTGCTGATACTGCACATGGTGTTTTCTTGATTCTGCTCATTTCACTTTACATCAGTTAATTTAGGTCTTTCCAGGTTTTTCATCATTTCTTACCACACAGTAGTATTCCATTACATTCACATACCACAGCTTGTTCAGCCATTCCCCAATTGATGGGCATCCCCTCAATTTCCAATATTTTGCCACCATGAAAAGGGCTGCTATAAATTTTTTTTTCACGAGTAGGTCCTTTCTCCTTTTTTTTATGATCTTCTTAGGATATAGACATAGTAGTGATATCACTGGTTCAAAGGATATGCACAGTTTGGTTGCCCTTTGGCCATAGTTCCAATTTGCTCTCTAGAATGGTTGGAATTCGACCAACAGTACATTAGTGTCCCAATTTTCCCACATCCTCTCCAACCTTTATCATTTTCCTTTTTTGTTATATTAGTTAATCTGATAGGTGTGAGGTGGTACCTAGAAGTTGTTTTAATTTATATTTCTAACTTAATTTGCAAATCAATAGTGATTTAGAACACTTCTTTCTGTGCCTATAGCTTTGAGCTCTTCATCTGAAAACTGCCTGTTCATGTCTTTTGACCATTTATTAACTGGGGAATGGCTTGTATTCTTATAAATTTGACTCAGTTCTCTGTATATTTGAGAAATGAGGCCTTTATCAGAAATTCTTGCGTAAAGATTGTTTCCCAGCTTTCTGCTTTCCTTCTAATTTTGGTTGCAGTGGTTTTGTTTGTGCAAAAGGTTTTTAATTTAATATAATCAAAATTATCTATTCTACATTTTGTAATGCTCTCTATCTCTTGTTTGGTCATGAACCTGTAACTCGTTAACTTTTCTTTTAAGAATTTGGGTGCTATACCACTTTGTGCTTATGTTTATTACTTCATTGTCTATAGTACCTTTTAGCAAGATGTAGTTTCCTTTCTCATCTCTTTTAAATAGATCTATTTTTGCTTTTGCTTTGTCTGAGATCAAGATTGCTACCCCTACCTTTTTTTTTTTACTTCAGCTGAAGATTATGCTCCAGCTCCTTACCTTTACTCTGTGAATGTCTCTCTGCTTTAAGTGTGTTTCTTGTAAACAACATATTGTAGTATTCTGGTTTTTGATCCACTATGCTATCTGCTTCTGTCTTATGGGAGAGCTCATCCAATTCACATTCACAGTTATGATTACTTACTGTGTATTTCCCTCCATCCTATTTTCCCTCCTGTTTGTCCTCTCTCTCCTTTCACCCTTTTCCTCCTTGACATGTTTTACTTCTGTCTACTTCCTCCCCTGGTCTGCCCTCTCTTCTGTCAGCCCCCCCCCCTTTACTTAATCTCCTCTCTTCTTACTTTTCTGATGTGTAAAATAGATCTCTATATTCAACTGACTAGGTATGTTATTCCCTCTTTGAACCAATACTGATGAGAGTAAGGTTCAAACGATGCCCGTTGCCCACCTTCCCATCTTTTCCTCCACTGTAATAGATTTTTTTTGTGTCTCTTCATGTGAAATAATTTACCCCATTCTACCTCTCTCTTCCTTCTACACCCAGTGTACTCCTTCTCATCCCTTAATTATTTTTATCTCATTCCTTCAAATTCACCTTATACCATAGCCTCTATCTATGTATATTCCTTCTAGCTGTACTCTTAGTGGTACAATTCTTAAGAATTATAAGTATCAGCTTCCCATGTAAGGATGTAAACAGTTCAGCTCCATTGAATCCATTATATTTTCTTTTCCCTTTTTACTTTTTTAGGCTTCTCTTGGGTCTTGATATTGGAGATCAATTTTTTTGTTTAATTCTGGACTTCTCCTTATGAAAGCCTGAAATCCTTCTATTTCATTGAATGATCACTCAGGGAACCTAGTTCAAATTCCATCTCTGTTACATAGTCTTTGGCATTTGGAGCTGAAAGAGACTTTGCAGGTCATCTAGCCCAGGAACTTCATTTTAAAAATGACCAAACTGAGGCCCTGAGAAGTTAAATGACTTGCCTGAGGTCACACAAATAGCAAGTAGGGACTTAAATATAGGCCCTTTGAATCCAAATCTAGAGGTCTTCCCATTAAACCTAGCATAAAAAAGGTAATAGGAGGGGTGTGTCTCATCTAATTAATTAAGTCCTGGTGTTGGAGTGTTCACTCAGGGTATGAAGTGATACAAATGTTAACCTTTTCAGGGCTGTGTTGTCTAGATGTAGGAGAGATTGCTTTTTGTAAAGAGATTAGACTAGATGTTCTCTGACATTCCATCCAACTCTGCAATTGTGATGCTGCATGAAACTGAAGATGAAACAGAAAAGAATGAATGAAATATGAAATAGCTAATGAATGATCCATTCCTGGAGGGGGTAGAAGGAGAGGGGGTTAATGACAAAGGTCATAAGATTATAGAATTAATATTTCTCCAATTGTCTAACTCTATATCCCCTACTAGACATCTTCAGTTGGATATTTCATTGCCATCTCAAACTCATTATCTCCAAAACAGAATTTATTATCCTCTCCATTAAATCCACTCCTATTATAAACTACTCACTCAATTTCATTTAAGGGTACCAAATCCTTTTAGTTGCCCAAGTTCACAATCTCAGTCATCTTGGACTCTTCCTTCTTCATCACTTTCCATATCTAATCAGCTTTCAAGCCTTGCTAATTTGACCTCCACAACATCTCTAATCTCTGTCCTTTTCCCCCAACTCATGTTACCTCTATCCTAAATAAGGTCTTCACAGCCTCTCTCCTAGGCTATTTGGGTTTCCTGCTTCCAGTCCCTCTTCTCTGTAATCTGCTCTCCACACAGCAACCAAAATCATCTTCCTAAGGCACAGCTTTGATCAGCTTACTTACTTCCTTGCCTGAAAACCTTCTGTGACTCCCTATTACCTTTAGGATAAAATACAAATTGGTTAGTCCAATATTTGAAGTTCTTTACAAGTAGGCTCCAAGACTACCTTTCTAGTCTTAGTTCATCATAGTCCCCTTCACACACTCCACATTCCAAGCGGAGTGTTCTCTTAGCTGTTCCTTGAACTCAACATTCAACTTTTCATTTCCATGTGGGGCTTTGCCCTATGCCTGCAATCCAGCTTCTTCTCCTTGCATCCTCTTAGAGGTCTTAGCTTCCTTCAAGGTTTAGCATAAACACCCATGAAGCATTTACTTTTTTGATTTGTGATTTATTCTTAGAAATCACTCAGTTTATCTCAGTGAAAATCAAAGAACTTTGGCACCTTCTAAACATTACCTAGAAGTCTAACTCCCTCAGATTGAAATATGACTGCAAATTGCTAATGAAAATTGAAAGATGTTCTCTAGACAATTTGACCTACATAGAGATTCCTTCTCACAGGAAACTTCACCACCCACCACTCGTTAGGATTTGACAAAAAGATTGGTATCAGGGGAGGAGTGGGATAGAGTAATCCAGAGAGACTTTTCAGTCCACAGGAAAGAGTGAAATGAGGAGGAAGGCTATGAGTGTGTAGAAGTCAGAGAATCCACCTTTATCCACTCTCTTTCTTCAGAGAATTTTCCTCTAGAGGCTGCCTCTGCTGAGAACACCTTTGAACTATCCAGTGCTAATTGATTGGGCAAACTTGGGAGACATTGAGATCCTCCAGAGAAATGCTAAGTCTCTCAAAGGGCATCTTTAGTGTACACATTACCATGTAGGAAGTCATGATCTTGGCTGAGCAAATCCTTATGTTCCTAATTAAGAAGTGCTGCCTCATTACTTGTTTTTTCTAGGTATCAAGGGATATGAGCCCAAAACAAGGAGGGCAGTTCTCTGTGGATGCTCATGCTGCTTTTCTCCATGGTTCTCATAATACTTCTGGTATCTGCCCCATAAGGCTGTTTTGAGAAACAAATGATGATGCATGTAAAATACTTTGCAAATATTAAATCTCTATAAATGTCTGTTATCATTGCCATAATCATCCTCCTCACTAAAAGTGTATATATCATCTATTATTATTTTTATTAGGAAAGTTGATAGAAACTTAGTGTTATAGATGAAAACTGATCCAATTTCAAGGGAATGAAAACTCATTCCAGCTAGGCATATTTTATCCAGTAATGCTTGAAATTGTAAAGCACTGCACTCAGTTAAATCCAACAGATTGTATTAATATTATTATATTATTAATGCATAATATGTTAATATTCAAGAGCTAATAATCATGCTTCTGCTGTGTACAAGGCACTGCGTTGGGGACAGGGAGGCAAATACGAAATAGTTCTTGACCTCAAGTTGCTTACACTCTATGGGAAAAATAGGTTTGGACACATCTTGAATACAAGTAAGTAAATAACATGTAAAAGTTTACAAAGTAATACAAAATAATTTTGAGAGAATGCTAACTGGGGGCAGGTGCCTCAGGAAAAGGCTTACATAGATTTGAAGAAGGTGGAAAGAAAGTGGATTCTGGACATACTCTCTGGTTCTTGCCCACATATACAAAATCCTTGCTATTCATGAACCAAGTTTTAATGACTGATAATACTTTTAGATATCTACTGTTTTGTATAGGTTGTCTTAGGGCACTAAGCTTTAACCACAATAAGACTTTTGGGCCCCCCCTACACATGTGATCAAACTATGACAAATTCAGATAAAGTCTCCAGACATCTACTGTGTAAATAGGGGGAAGGGAAGAGGTACGCTAGGTTTTTGGGTCTCTGTATAGTGGAAAGAGCACTGGATTTTCAGTCAGAGGCCCTGGTTTCAAACATACTTACCTGTGTGATCTTTGGTAAGTCGGTCAGTCACTTAACATAAGCCTTAAGCCTTAGCTACTTCATCTACAAAATGAAGGGTTCATACTGGAAGGCATCTGAGGGCCTTTCTACCTCTAGCTCTCTGGTCCCATGGACCTACAGGGACCTTTCTATCCCGGGGCAGAAATGAACAAAAGAGATATTTCATGGCAATCGTCTTTATTTTTACCCAGCCTTTTGACAGCGGTAGAACTTACAGAGTTATGCTATATGGGGAACAAAAGCCTCTCCATTCATTTTGCTTGCTGTTATTCTACTGGTATAATTACCTATAAATGTAATTACAGGCAAGACAAATGACATTTTTAGCTCAGGTCTTAAAGAGGAGAGTTAATTTCAGACTTTGACCAGAACTATGCTAATTAGCTTCTCCTCACTCTCTCTGTATGGAAGTACATCACCCAGGGCTTAGCATAGCTTGCCTTTTCTGTATCTCTGAGTAATGAAAGGACACAGCATGCCAACCAAATCAAGGGCTGCTGCATTAATAAGGCCACTTTTCTCTCCATTTATCATCTATTAAAGGTGCAGTAGTTTGTAAAGTAACACCACCTTCAGCAGGGCAGCCAGGAATGGCTCCTCATTTATTTTCTGCATGGTTTAAGTTGGAGTTAGACCCACCTTGTAGCTCAGAGGTGACAGGCAGTATGAAAAAGTCTACTAATTGAGACATCTCAAGGGAGAAATATAAGAAAACTGAAAAGGTAATTAGAATGAGAGGGTTTCAAGCGAGGTAAGGAAAATCGAATGGAGGTGCATATTAGGGGCTGTTACAGATGGGGAAAGAAAGCACTTGGAGGGGGGAAGAAAGAAAAATGAATATTAGACTACAGTGTACCCTTTTCATACTTGAGGAATAGAGGAACAAGATAAAGAAAACATAGCAGAGAAGACACAGGGGCTCAGAAGAGAGAGTGGCCAAGCTTCTGGGCTATAAAGACATACATTAATGAAAAATATCAGTAAATTACCACTATTTAAATGAAAACAAAATGCTCTGGTAGTAATTGGGGGTGGGATTGGGGGAGGAATAGGGAACAGAAGTGCAGAAAAAAATTTCTGAAAGGAAATGTGATTTTTGGATTCAAATATAATTTCCCAGGTTGCTCAGTGTCTTTACCATATAAACATAGCTCAATTATCTGTGATGTAAAAGGAAGATACTTTGTTTGCCCCTCCCATTGATGCCATTATTTTCATATGAAGCTATTTGAAACAGTTTCATTAGTGTATCCCATAAGTCATCAGGGTTCTAATCTACATCAGTTAGCCAACAGTAGGAACTGACTGCTTTTTCTTCATTGGTTTGCTGTGTTTGGCTCTTGTCTGCATTGGAAATCAACATAGGATCACAAATTTAGAGCTAGAAGTGATCTTAGAATTCACGTAGTCCAGCTTTCTCACTGGAAATGTGAAGAACATAAACCTCAGAAAAGCTAAGTTAAGGTTCATGGTTACGCATCAAATAAGTTGCAGAGCTATCATTTGAATCAATCTAACTCCAAATTCAGCCCCTTTTCCACTACATAGATTCTAATCAATCTATTTATTTCATTCTGGAAAATAATAACAACCACTAATAACCGACATTTATATAGCTGGTTAAGATTTGCAAGTGGCTTGATGTGAATTCTCATGGGACTTGCAGCAACATTGTGAGATAAATAATATGGGCATTATTACTCCCATTTTACAGATGAGGGAATGGGTTCATTGAGGTTAAGTGACTTACTCATATTCACAAAGCTATTAAGTGGCATGTGCAATTCGAATGCAAATTTTCCATATTCTGAGTCTCATACTCTTTAAGCTGCAAGTGTGGGTGTTAAAAACATTTTTAAGAGATCAGAGCTTTTACTTTAACTTCAGAGAGCTCTCCTCAAATCCATATCCAAGTCCATTAAACTTTTCCAATAGCATTTGTTATCATCACAGGTAATGTATCTGACAGAAGTAAATGTCAGATTAAGTAGAGTGGCAGATCCATGAGTAGTTTCAAGTTTATATGAAATTTTATTTTGCCAAAACCTAATTTCTTTTAGATCAAGTCTAAGGTTTTAATTTCCTGAACCTGTTTTTCCATTTGGTGCTCCAGTGACTTCCTATTGCCTCCAGGAGCAAATACAAAATGCTCTGTTTGGCACTCAAAGCCCTTTATTACCTAGCCCTCTCCTACCTTTCCAATCTTCTTACGCCTTGTTGCCCTACATGTACTCTTTGATCCGGTGACGCTGGTCTCCTGGCTGTTCCAGGAATAAGACATTCTGTCTCTTGGCTCAGGGCATTTTCCCTGGCTGTTCCCCATGCCTAGAATGCTTTCTCTCTTTTGCCCTGACTATTGATCTCCCTGGCTTTCTTTAACTCCCACCTAAAATCCCACCTTCTACAGGAAGCCTTCTGGACCTCTCTTAGTTTCTGTGTTTTTCTTCTGTTAACTATTTCCTATTTATCCTATAATATAGCTTGCTTTGTATGTATTTGTTTACATGTTCTCTCTCTCATTAGATTGTAAGTTCCTTGAGGGCAGGGACTGTCTTTTTTATATCCCCAGCACAGTTCCTGACACATAATAGGTACTTAATAAATGTTTGTTGAATTGAATTGAAATGGCACTGATTTTCATGACTGTGCAAGTTAATAATTTATATAGATCAATGAATTCAAACTGTTTATTCTCATGAAAACCTCTATAAAAAAAAGACAATATGGTGTGGTGTAAATATTATTGGATTTGGAGTCAACAGCCCTGGGTTAAGCTCCTAGTTCTGATATTTACTAACTCATGGACAAGCCTCAGCTTCTTCCTCTGTAAAATTGGGGAAACAACAATGGTGCCATGGAAGGCCCACTGTATTTGGAATCTGTGGATCTGAATTTGAATTTTGACTGTGCTGCTTACAACCTTTGTGATTCAGAAAACCTAGTTTCAAATTGTGCCTCTGATATTTACTACCAGTGTGACCTGGCAAGTCACTTAATTTCTCTAGACTTCAGCTTCCCAACTTGTAAAATAAAGAAGTTACCCTAGTTGACCTCTGAGGTTTCTTGCAATACTAAATCTACTACCTAAATCTACTTGCAATACTAAATCTTACCTACACCTACCTTATAGGGTTTTTGTAAAGATACAAGTAAAGTGGTTTTTTTAAAATCTTTGAATGCTACGTTAATATCAAATGCATATTATGATTATTATTCATTATGTGAATCAGATGGAAAAGTGTAATTCACTGTAACTTGAAATATAAAACTTTTCTGACCACAAAGGAGCTAAAATGACCACTCTGTCAACACCACAAACAACAAGAAGGAAAAGATTCAAGGCAAGACTTTTAGAGAATATTCATGCATACCTGGGATGGATCCATGATGGAACATCTTTATTATATTTTTAACCATTCTAATGAAAAAAATTAGATGGAATGACTAATTCCATGGATAGCCCAGAAATAGTCACCTGAACAATTCTGTTTGAAAAATGAATGATCTCACATTGATACGTACATATAGTACCACAGAGGTAGAAGATGAAAAGGGAGTCTGGCCTAGATGGAGTGGTATAGACTAAGAGTTATAGTAGTTACATGTGTGTTTAATTGCTCTCTTTGTGAGTTTATGTATTGGGTGGGATGCTTTTAGAAAGAAAAGAGAGGTAGAAATCCTATCAAACAAGTTTCTCTCTTAATCAGAAATTGCTTTGGGGGGGAGAGTTTTCTGGATCACAAATATTGTAATTTGAGTATTTGAAAGAGATTTTTTCTATTTTAAATACTTTAATTAATATGTTTTAGTTAATAATATATTTTAAATATTTTAAGGGTAGGAGAATAAGAAGTTTCAAAGTCCTGGAAAAAGGCGCAGGGGAGAAATACTATTACTTTTAGGAAATTTTTTCTATCAGGATGGACAGAGAAGGAAATAAATATTTGAAAGAATATGAGCTCATTTGAATGTGCCTCTTATATAACAGCATTTGACCTTTACTCTAGAAAATCAAAGAAAAAGAGAAAGGGGGGGGAGTGTGTATGTACTAGGATTTGCAGTGTAGAAAGCTGGATAGAGGTTGGGAGGAAAAGAGAGTGTAGAACTGCAAAATGGCATGTAATTAAGTGGGAAAATGTCCCTAGTCCATTTCTTTTTTTTAACTGAGCAGTTAGCACAGACAGATTCTAATTTCTTATCAACTTTGGAATAAAAGGCAAAGAATGCCAAAGATTTATTTACTGTCGTGTTTGTCTTTATATGAAACACTGTCAGAAATAAAAATTAGATTGGCTTAAACACCCTTTAAATCTTACGACATTGCTCACCAAACAAAAATGTTCAAAAATAAAGATGTTAGATTCTGAATATATTGTCAGTTTTTTAAAAAATATCTTTTTTTGGAAGAAAGCTGTGAAATACTGTATGCTAGAAAGAACTAGGCTTGGAGTGGAAAAAAAACAAAAAATAAAAATTCAGATTTATATCCTTGCTTTGACACTTACTAGCTATATGACCTTGGGCAAGCTGCACCGCTCAGAGCCTAATTTTCTCATCTGTGAAATGGGGATAATGCCTGTAATAGCTACCTCACAGGACTCACCAGAGTTTGTAGTGGCCTGTGACAGAGGAAGTATCTGCAGACAGAAATGGAAAGACCATCCCCTGATGATGGCAGTATTATGATTCCTCATCATGGAGAGAAAAGCTGACTGTGGACTCTAAAAAGAGACTGATACTTTTAGAGTTCAGCTTAGAGCTATTTCTAAAGAGACCCTCATGGAGGCTCCACAAAGGGATACTTCTAGGATCAGGAGTTGGGAAGTACACCTTGGTGGCATTTTCCTCTATATTGTGCCCCACTAATTTTGTACTTTAAGTTTGAACCCTTTGTCCCCAAAGACCTTGTGTGTTCAAGGGGAGAATATGTTCTTGTTTTGGGGACATAGTTTCTATAATCACTGTCCTTGCTGTACCAGCTTATTAAATAACCCCTTCTAAAAGCTAGTTCTGTTTGATTTGCAGTGGAGAGCATGCAGAATAGCAGTTCATAACTGGTAATGCTAGAAACCCCTAACTCCTCAGGCTTACACTTAGAACATTGAGGAAAGTGTTGTCAGCTGCCCTTTGGGATCCAACGTGCTGTTGAGAAAGTAGGCTCAGAGGGGTTACTACATAAATATATTGGAGCAAATCTTTTTTTTTCATCAATTGGATATTGTTGATAAAATTACTATGATCTCTTTAAAAATCTTTGTTCTGAAATATTTCATTTATGGAATTATGGAATTTTTCAGAACTAGGAAGTTCAGCTTTGCTTTTCTTGTACACATTTCTTTTAAATTCTTGTTTTTTGGTTGTGTCTCTTTAAAAGGTAATCAACTATAAGCTGTGTTGTTATTGGCTTTGTGATATTTTGGGAAATTTTGAAAAAAATTTACTCAGGTTTAAAAAATGAAACTGGAAAATTTCTGAAAATTCAAAACCTATTTAACACTTTATTTTTAAAATATTTTATTTTTTCCCCAATTACATGTAAAAACAATTTTTAACATTCATTTTTTTTTAAGTTTTGAGTTCCAAATTCTACCCCTCCCTCTCCTCCCCCCCTCTGAGATGGTAAGTAATGTGATGTAGATTGTATTTGTGCAATTATATAAAACATTTCCATCTGAGTCATTTTGTGGAAAAAAACTCAAACAAAACAAGGAAGGGAACAAAAGAGAAGGAAGAAAGCAAGGAAGGAAGAGAAAAATAGTGTGCTTCTGTCTGTATTCAGATGCCATCAATTCTTTTTCTGAAGGTGGGTATCATATTTCATCATGAGTTCTTTGGAATTGTCTTGGATCATTGTATTGCTGAGAATAGCTAAGTAATTCACAATTGATTATTGTATAGTATTATGTGTACAATGTTCTCCTGGTCTGCTCACTTCACTGTATCAATTCATTCAAGTATTTCCAGGGTTTTTCTGAAATTATCTTGCTCATCTTTTCTTATAGAATGACAATATTCCATTACAATCATATACCACAACTTGTTCAGCCATTCCCCAGTTGATTGACATCCCTCAATTTCCAGTTCTTAGCCACCACAAAAAGAGCTGCTATAAATATTTTTGTACAAATAGATTCTTTTCCCTTCTCTTCCATCTCTTTGGGATACAGACCTAGTTGTAGTATTGCTGGATCAAAGAGTAGGCACAATTCGATAGCATCTTTAGGCATAGTTCCAAATTGCTCTCCAGAATGATTGGATCAGTTCACAACTCCACCAACATTGCTTTAGTGTCCCATTTTTCCCACATCCCCTCTAACATTTGTCATTTTCCTTTTCTGTCTCATTAGCCAATCTTGTAGGTATGAGGTGATACCTCAGAGTTGTTTTAATTTCCATTTCTCTAATCAATAGTGATTTAGAGCATTTTTTCATATGACTATAGGAAACTTTGATTTCTTTGAAAACTGCCTGTTCATATCTTTTCAACTGGGGAATGATTCATTTCTTTAAAGTTGACTCAGTTCTCTATATATTTGAGAAATAAAGCCTTTATCAGAGATACTTGCTGTAAAATACCCCTCTCCCAGTTTTCTGCTTTCCTTCTAATTTTGATTGCATTGGTTTTGGTTGTGCAAAACTTTTAAAATTTTAACACTTTTAACATACTTTAAAACATAGGTTTTTCTTCACTTTTTAATTTTCTTCCCCTACTAAAGGTAAAAAAAAAAAGCCCTGCTAATAAATATGCATAGTCAAATAAAACAAATTCCTACATTAACTAAGTCCAAAGATATGATGTTTCATTCCACATATTTAGTCCATCATCTCTCTGACAGGAGGTGGGTAGCATTCTTCATCGATTCTCTGGAATCATTGCTCTTCTTGTGTTGATCAGAGTTCTTAAGTCTTTCAATGTCATTTGTTTTTACAATGTTGTTATAGTATAAATTATTCTAGTCCTGCTCACTTCATTCTACATCAGTTCAGACAAATCTTCCCAGGTTTCTCTGCAAATCTTCCTTCTGTCATGTTTTATAGCACAATATTACATTCATATACCAGAATTGGTTCAGTCATTCCCAATGGGTAGCCCCTTAATTTCTGTATCTTTGCTACCACAGAAAAGATGTTAAAATATTTTTGTACATAAAGAAACTTTTTTTTCTTTCCTTGATCTCTTTGGAGTGCATAGGCCTAGTAATGATATCACAATGTCAAAGGGCATGCACAACTCAGTAACTTTTGAAGAATAGTTCCAAATTGCTTTCTAAAATGACTAGACCAATTCACAGCTCTACTCATAATTCATTTTTGTTCTTCAGTCATTTCACTTGTGTCCAACTCTTTGTGACCCCATTTGGGGTTTTTATGGCAAAGATATTGAAGTGGTTTGCCATTTTCTTCTTCAGCTCAT
Source organism: Vombatus ursinus (assembly GCF_900497805.2). Classification (NCBI taxonomy): domain Eukaryota; kingdom Metazoa; phylum Chordata; class Mammalia; order Diprotodontia; family Vombatidae; genus Vombatus; species Vombatus ursinus. Next base: position 41,685,110 of record NW_020948983.1, on the reverse strand, counting down.
TTTTCAGCTGAGGAAACTGTAGCAAATAGGGTTAAGTGACTTACCTAGGATCATATAGCCAGTAAGTATCTGAGGGATTTGAACACAGGTTTTCCTGACTCTTAGGCCCAGTGCTCTAGTCCACTGCCCCCAAAATATTTCACAAAGGTTTTTATTTTCCTATAGTTTTTCTCTCTCCCCACCAACGTTTGTCATTTTGCTTTTTTGTTCACTATGCCTATGTGATTGGTGTGAAGTGTAAACTCAGAGCTCCTTTAATTACAATTTCCTTAATTATTAATGATTTACGGCATTTTTATATGAGTATTGATAGGGATGATATAGATGTGAACTATTGTATACCCTTTCAGATGAGATCATTGTACTATTAATTTTATTTAACTGCTTTTCTTTGTTTCATAAGACCTCAAAAAGTGGAAAGAATTTGTAGATACAATGCAAAAATAAAATATCAATAAAACTTTAAAATATAAAAATATCCATCATTAGGATATTTGTTTCATTTGCTTCCATGTATTGTGTACTTCATCTGTTCAATTAATTAATCTTTCTAGTTTTTGGTTTTGTTTTTGTTTAGTTATTTTCAGACATGTCTAACATTTTGTGACTCCTTATGGGGTTTTCCTGGCAAAGATCCTGGAGCAGTTTGCCATTTCCTTCTCCAGCTCATTTGGCAGATGAGGAAACTGAGGTAAACAGTGTTAAATGACTTGCCCAGGCTCACACAGCTAGTAAATGTCTGAGTTTGGATTTAAACTCTGATCTTCCTGACTTCAGGCTTAGCTCTTGATCCATTACACCACCTAACTGCCCATCTCTATTTTTTAACCAGTATTAAATTGTTTTCAGAATTATCATTTCATAGTATAGATTTAGATCTAGCACTGCTTGGCCCCTTTCTTTCCCATTGCTTTTCACAACTTTCCTTGAGATTCTTGGCCTTTTTTTTTTTTTTTCTAGGTGAATTTTGTTACTTTTTTTGAGCTCTATAAAGTAACACTTCGGTAGTTTGACTGACGTGGTACTGAATGAGTAAATTGATTTTTTTGGGAGGTAATTGGGGTTAAATGACTTGCCTAGGGTCACACAGCTAGTAAGCATCAAGTGCCTGAGGCTGGATTTGAAGTCAGGTCCTCACTCCAGGACTGGTGCTCTATCCACTGCACCACCTAGTTGCCCCAAATTGCTTTTGATTGTATTATTATTTCTATTATATTGTCTCTCTTTACCCCAGAGCAATTGATATTTCTCCAATAATTGAAATCTATCTTTATTTCCATAAAAACTGTTCTGTACTAGTATTCATTTAGTTCCTGTGTATGTGTATTTTGGTAAGTAGACTCCCAGGTATTGTATACATTCTTAAAGAAAATTTATATTTCTATATCCTCCTGAGGAGTTTTGTTGGTAATATACATAAATGCTGCTAATTTACATGGATTTATTTTATATTCTGCAACTTTGCTGGTTATTAATCATTTCCAATAATTTTAATTGACTATAGGGTTCTCAATGAATACCATAGTGTCACCTGCAAAAACAGTAACCTTGTTTCTTCTTTGTCAATGCTTATTCCCTCAGTATTCCTATAGTTAGCATTCCTAGCACTATATCAAATAGTAATGGTGATAATGGATGTATTTAATTTCCCCCTAATATTACTGGGAAGGCCTTTAGTTTATACCATTGCATATAATGCTCACTCTTGGTTTTAGATAGATACTAACATGTTAAGGAAAGGTACATTTATTGCTATATTTTCTGATACATTTCTTTTCCCAACAGAAATGGGTGTTGTATTTTGTTAAAAACTTTTTGTGAGGCATCTATTGACATAATAATGGTTATTATTGGTTTTGCTTTTAGCACTGGCAATTATGTTCAAGGTTTTCCTATTATTAAACCAACTCTGAATTGATGGTATAAATTCAACCTGTCCACGTATATAATCTTTGTTATATGTTGCTGTAACCCCTTGCTAACATTTTATTAAGAATTTTTGCCTTAATGTTTATTAGTGCTATTGTTGTATAGTTTTTTCTCTTTCTATCTTGACTTTTACTGGTTTAGGTATCAGGATCATGTTAGCATCATAGAAGGAATTTGGTAGGATATCTTCTTTTCCTATTTTTATAAGCACTGTGTATAATATGTGTAAATTCACGAGATCTTGGGGTTTCATTCTTTGGAACTTCATTTATGGCTCGTTCAATTTCTAATTCTGAGATTAGGGTTATCTAAATTCTCTGCTTCTTGTTCTGTTAAATCTAAGCATTTTTATATTTTTGTAAACATGCATTTCATTTAAATTGTTGACTTTATTGACTTACAGTTGAACAAAATAGTTTACAATAGTTTCTTTTATTTCTTGAGTAGTTGTGAATTCTTTTTCATTTTTAGTGCTGGTAATTTGATTTTCCTCTTTTAAAAAATCAAATTAGCTGATGGCTTATCTGTTTCATTATTTAAAAAAATATCTCCTACTTTTAATCATTAAGTGATTTTTTTGTGTTCAATTTTGTTATTCTATTCTTTGGTTTTTAGCATCTCTTGGTGCTCAGAACCTTGACCACCTCTACTTTAGCCTTGATGCCTTTGGCACTGTTGGTCTGCATCTTCTTCAGCCCTTCTCAGAAACTTGAGGTCAATCTTTTTCAGATACTTGTATCTCTGTGACTTTGGTTCCTTGATGACAATTTAATTCTATTTTCATGATTGATTGTGGGTGGTATGGTTCTTAGATGTAGCCATCTTTACATCACCACCTCTGTTAATAGGCACTCCAATGACTGGAAAAGACTGAGAGCAGGAGATAGAAAGAGGTCTTTGTGTTTTCCAGGCTGTCTGGGATGCTATTATAATTTTATTGATGATTTTTGTTTTGATATCAGTTATTTCCAGATATTACTCTCCTCCTCCCATTTTCCCCTTGTAACAAAGAAAACCATTTAAACAAGTCAATGAAGTGACTACATCTGACATATTCAACTTTTTGCACTCATAATCTCCCACTTCTTCCAGCAAAAGAGGGAGGTACTTTTATTTCATCTTTTCTCTAGAGCCAAGATTAGTCATTATAGTTATATAGTGTTTGGCTTCACTTTAATATTCCTTTCTTTATGGTAGTCATTGCATATATCATTTTACTGGATCACTTCATTCAAGCTCCCCCCCCATTATTTGAATCCCTCATATTTGTCATTTTTTACTTTCTCACCTCTTTTACATCTTTCAGTATGACTATTAAAGTAGCTTATGAATTATCCTCCATTTCTAGGCTCTTCTCTCTCTATTTCTTCCTCCTCATTGCTTCCAAAATTGTGTTCCAAAGACACAAGTTTAAGTATGTGATTCCCCTGCTCAAAAGCATCAATGACTTCCATTGCTTCTAGAATAAAATACAAATTCCTCCATTTAGCATTTGAAGCCTTCTATGGTCTGGCTCCAATCTCCGTTAAGTCCTCTGTTTGGCTTTATAATCTGGACTCTTCTTACCTTGCCGATCTTCTTACACAGTCTTCTTATAGTCTTCATGTACTCTGCATGGCATCCTTGTTATTTCTTGCATGAGACACTCCTCCTGACTCCAGGGATTTTCTTCTGTGTTCTATGCCTGGAATGTTCTTCCTCCTCTTCTCTGCCTCCTGGCTTCCTTCAAATCTCAGTTCAATTTTCACATTCTGCAAGAAGCCTTTCCTAGGCCTTCTTAACCTTGAGACTACTCCCAACTTATCCTACATGTATTTTGTTGGAACATAGATGTTTGAATGTTATCTCTCCCATTAGACTATGAGCTCTCTGAGAACACGAACTGTTTTCTGCCTTTCTTTGTGTCCTCAGTAGTTAGCACAATGTCTGGCACTTAGTAGGTGCTTATTAAATGCTAATCTACTAATTTTCTGTCCAAACTTATTTTATTACTCTTTTCATGCACTCTACATTATGGATATTCTGGCCTTGTATTTGTTACTCAGGTTCAACATTTGATTATTCATCTTCATGCATTCTCATAGGCTGTTTCCTATCCCTGAAATACATTTCCTCTTATACTCCATCTTTCAGAGCCCTTAGCTTTCTTCAAGGTTCAGTTCAGATCACACTTCCTATGATAAGTCTTTCTTGATCTTGTTAATGTGCTCTCCTACTTAAAATGATCATGTATTTGCTCATCTGCACACATGCTATACTCCCTCCTTTGCAGCAAAGCTTTTTGAGGGCAGATATCTTATTTCCTTTTCTCCTTTCTCTTATATGCCAAGCACATGGCACCAGCCTTTGCACAGAATTGGTAATTAAAAATATTTGCAGAATTGAACTTCATAGCATCAAGGCTCCAGAGCCAATGGTGGCAGTTGGCTATTGACCTCTGAAGAATTGAATAAGGTATGTTTCTTACTCTCAAGGTGGCAAATTGCTTGTTTGGAGAGCTTGAAGACTTCAAATGAGGAGAAATCTTTCCTAAGGCAATCTATTCTACTTTGGGATAATTAGGAAACCTAAACTTGCCTCTTAGCAACTTCCAACCATTGCTTCTGGTTTTGCCTTTCATGGCCAGGCAGAGTAAGTCCAATCCCTCTTCCACATGACAGCCTTTGAAATTCTTGAAAATATCTATTGTGTCACCATCTTCCCAAGTCTTCTCTTATACAAATTAAACACACCCAGTTGCATTAATTTATCTTCAGATGACATGAAATAAGGCTTTTCAATGAACACTATCCAGCTTGTAAAAAATAGTGTTTTAAATTGACCAAGGCAGAGTACAGCAGAACTATCCCCTATTTATTGCCGAGAGCTAGAGTTTTCTTAACAAAACCAAAATAAAATTCATGGGCTTTTCCAGAGGCTGATGACAACACTGATGACTCATATTTAGGTTGTAATACACTATAACCCCCAGATCTTCTTCTGTTGTCTAGACATGCCTCTTACACTGTATGCTTGTGAAATTGCAGGAAGTCCCTATGGATCCATGAAGGTAGAGGTTGTACTGAAGTAGGAGACCAGCACCTCATTCAAAGACTTAAAATGGCTCTCTGGCTTTGTTAGGCCTAGCTCCATGAGTTCTCCATTATCTTTGATATTTTTTTTTTGGCAATTGGGGTTAAGTGACTTGCCCAGGATCACACAGTTAGTAAGTGTCAAGTGTTTGGTCTGAGGCCAGATTTGAACTCAGATCCTCCTGACTTGAGGGCTGGTGCTCTATCCACTGCACCATCTAGCTGCTTTGATATTCTAAAGCACCCCAAGATTTCATAGTGTATGTGAGAATATGTACATGTATATATAAATATATGTATATGTGTGCACATATATATATTTATATTTGTATATGTGTACATATTTTATATTATATATAAATTTTATTATGCCCTTACTATATACCAGGCACTATGTTAAGTGCTGGAAATACAGATAGAAACAAGAGATAGCCCTTACTCTCAAGGAGCTTACATTCTAGTAGAGTAAGACAAAACATTAAGGGGAACTGGAAAGAAGGGAGAGGAGGGGCACTAACTTGGGGCAAGGCCTCTAGTGAGGAGCCAGAGCAGTTTGGAGAGTGAATTGAGCTGGCAGTGAAGTGAGTCTGACTGAGGACCCTAATGAAATTGTAGTTCTAAGCCAGAGATTCACTAATCAGTAGAGATATATCAAGCAGATTTTTTTAATATCTTGAAGAATACATTCACCTTAGTCCCTACTTTTATACACCTCTGTCTTGAGAAACAGTTCATTTTAGAGGTAGATATACCCTAAATGGCCAGGAGAGTAATTTTTTTTCTTTAAAAATTTTAAAAGTATTTTATTTTTATTTCCCCCCAGTAACATGTAAAAACAATTTTTAACATTCATTTTTAAAACTTTGAGTTCCAAATTCTCTCCCTTCCTCCTTCCCCACCCCTCTCATTGAGAAGGGAAGCAGTTTGATATAAGTTATACATGTGTAGTCATGCAAAACATATCCATAATAGTCATGTTGTAAAAGAAAACATTGACAAAAAAACTCAAGAAAAATAGAGAATTTTTTTTAAAGTATGCTTCAATCTATATTCAGACACTATTAGTTCTTTCTCTGGGAATGGACAGCATTTTTCATCATAAGTCCTTCAGAATTGTCCTGGATCATTGTATTGCTGAGAGTAGCTAAGTCATTCATGGCTGATCATCCTATAATATTGCTGCTACTTGTACACAGTACATTTCACTTTGCATCAGCCCATGAAAGTCTTTTCAGGCTGAGGGTTATTTTCTTAAAGTAGACATTGCTCTCTTCCATGCCTTGGCCCTGCACAAGCTGATTGATACACAGAAGACCTGTATTATCTAGAAGGGGCTAGTCACATTATATTTCAATAAGTTCAATTTATAATCATTGATATCCAAACTACTTTCTTCCACCAATTATGAGGTTGGGGTAGAAAGGAAGAATATAGTGTGCAGTTCTCTTTGACACACAAAGATAACTAAACATACTCTGGTAACTAGTAGATTGGCAGAGGTATGGGTCTAAGTCACGAGATCCAGCACACAGGGTCTGTGAATGGGAAATAATAGTCCTTCCATCATTGCCATCCCACCAAAGCATGGTTTAGAGACCCACAGAGACATTCTATGAGGAGTCATGGTAACTAAGCCCATGTCCTTACCTTCAGGGCTGAATCAGAAAGGGACACAGTGGATCTGCTTATGTTGGTGATGAAACATTAGCTCTGTATAGGACGGGGAACGCAAACAGTTATCATAAAGGGTTTGGGATAAACAGGTTGATTCAGACAAATAGCTCTCTGAAACTCCTAGTACTTTACTTACAGTAAAGTATTAATCTCTTGTCCTAAACCTCTAATCTTGCAATTGGGTTCTGTGCTTCTGTTTTAATCCCTTAGATATTGACACTTTGATAAAATCCAGGTATTGACCTGGACTGGCCTTTTGTTTTATGCTCACTTGGAGCCTAATTTAGTTCCTTCTGGTCTTCCCCAGGAGTGGATTGATCTTTTCCGTTCTGGGTAATTGTCCTAATCACCAACACAATTTCACTGTGTGGTAAGAGGGAGGTGTATTGCTACCTAGCTGCCCACAGAAGCCAAAACTGATGCTATTCTTTCTATAACATTTATAGCTACTTTTCCACTGTCTAGTTTTCCACGTGCTACTTGTCTTGTAATCCAGCCAAATGTAGTTGCAGCTCTATTATCACTTTCCTTTGGTCTTTACATAAAAAGATTGTTGCCAGTATCCACTACACTCCTCGTCCTTTCTAATTCGTAGTCCTTTGAGGTCTAGTCAAAAGGACAAGGACATATTCCACAACCTCCAGGTCAAAATTCAAAAGCGAGACGCCTACAATCAACAACATTATATCCTTCCTCCTCCTCTTGTGAAAATACAGTGCCCCTGTAGGCAGAAATGCGTGTTGTTCTTGCTTCTGAGGATTGCAATATATTCCTTGTCCTCAGTATCTAAAAAGTGCAACAATTTGCTACTATATAAAGTTTTTCATAAAAATCTTCCTGTAGTATTGTTTTTAGAAATCTTTTTCTTAGGTTAGAGTTCATGAAAGAATGTATGAACACTGTATATTAAACATTCATTCATTCTAAAAAAAATCACAGTTTAAAAGATTTCAATTAGACAAATCCTTGTGAGGATGAGGAAGGGGAAGGGGCACAAAATTCCTAGCCAATCTATTATTCCAGTTTTATTTTTGCTGAACTTCTGCATCTTCTATTATTATAACTAATAAAAATATATTACATCCTAATGAAAAAGTTTTCATATTGAAAGTGAAGAAATACTTTGTTTATGCACGGTTGTTTCCATATTGCCAAATATCCAGATGCTTGGAGATAGCAATTGTACCAAAAGTGAACTGAGTATTTTCTATCTCTAGGATTCAGCTATAAACCATAAATTCTGTGAGGGACATTGCTAATGAACCTTCTAACATGGAAATGTTTGGATATATTTGCCATTTTTCCCCAGTATAAGACAAATCAAAATGATTCAATTTCTTTTTTTCTCATATTTATGTTTTGACACATAGATCTGTTAGAGAATGGTACATTTTATTAAACTTTAAAAAAATTGAAAACCTGTTCATTTCACAATTTTCTAAGAATCAAAACCTCACTTTCCCTGATTCCAGAAAAGAATCTTCCTGCCTTTTATACTTCCTTCTGTCACTGAAAAATTTGTGATAAAAGTTCAGGGGACAAATCGTAAAAGTAAGTCTTTTTCTAGAGTGGACACCTTATTTGACACCATGAGAGGAACTGATCCAAGTCAGGGGATGTATCAGAAATAATTATACTCTTCTACCCAAATGTAATTTCCCTAAGTACAGCATTTTTGACTGAAGATGTACCATTAATGTGCTTCTTAACTGGAGCATTTATTCTAACCAGTCAACAGCAATTGAAACTTTTTGCTGAGTGATTCAGACCATTTCCCAGGGCTCTGAAATGAATCAGAACAATCATTTCATAGAAATAGATAAAAGAAACTTAAAAAAAAAAAACAGCCAGAACCCCACCCAAGCATCTGGGAAAGGTCTTATCACTTTGAGTTTCACAGATACCCCAGGTCTTTATCTCATTCTCTTGACTCCTTTCGCATGATGATTTCAGTGCTGTCTTGGTCATTCAGCATAAGGAAAAGATTAGCATGGCTACAAATGACAGTAATCCCAGCCCAGATGAGCTTCTAAGATGCCAAATTCTTATTGACCATTTAGAGGGGAAAAAGAAAGTCCAAGATAGTCTTCATTCATCATACGAAGTCTTGTGCTTATAAGAATAGATTATTCTCAATGTGGCTTAACCTTTGAAGGACAGGTAAAAGACCCTTTTCTTTCCCCGCTGGCTATTGAAATATCATTTGCTGAAGACCTTAGTTTCTTGGATCTGAGTTCTAAGGCTTTTCCAGACTCAATGAGTTTTTCTGATCTGAGGAACCAAAACAAAGAAATGTCAGGGGCTTAAACGAATACAGTAGCTGAGCAGACACTCATTCATCAGCAATGTAGCCTTTGAACTCTCCATGGGAAAAGGTGGAAAACAAATTAATATTCCTTTTTCAAATCTTCTCATTCCTCTAGTATTCATCTGTTCAGAAGGAATTGTGCAAGTAGACAGTAACAATGAACTAAATAAAAGGAGAGGGCAAAAGTAAAATGGCTACAAATGTTTGTTCTTTTTTCCCTCTTCTACAATATAGAATGCAGTCATAAATAGAACTATAGTCAGTCAGCAAGCATTTATTAAGCACTTAGTTTGTGCCAGGCATTGTGCTAAGCTATAGTATACAGGTGAGACTTATTAGCCCTGTGACCCTGGGCAAGTCACTTAACCACTGTCTACTGCCTCAGTTTCCTCATCTGAAAAATGAGGATAATAACAGCACCATCCTCCTAAAGTTGTTGTGATAATGTTTGTAAAACACTTTGCAAAGTTTGAAGTGCTAGATCGGCTAGCTATTCTTATTATTTTTATTAGGACATACTTCCTGGCACCTCCTAGAGGATGGATATCAGTGAGTAGGAATAAGTTACTTCATTTAGATTGTTGTAGGAGGAGCCACTTATTTGTGTTGGACTATAAAAGGGAGTCTTCAATCATAGACCCAGGCTCCAACCACCTATTTTGGAGGCTATTGCTGAGAGTGGACCTCAGTCCTAGTCTGAGCCTTCAATAGGAAGACTTTGAGGGGAATTCATTGAGCTACCCTCCAACACTTCAGTCACAGGGAAGAGGTCACTAAGGGTGCTAAGAGGGTTATGAATACAAAAGCTGAGTCAATCTGCATGATGATGAGATTTCAGGTGATTCAGAGGGAGGCATGATGTTCAAAGAATGGAAACCAAGTGGAGCCACTGGTGGAAAATGGAGAGTGTTAAGGTGTTGAGGAGTAGGGAAAGTGGTGAATAGCTGCCATGGGGGCAGATACACATCTGAATGGCATGGCTTCTCATCAATGGAGGCCTTAGAGGTGTTTTTAGACTCTGAGTTCTTGGCTTCAGCCTCAGAGAAGCAGTAATATAAACTTTCAGCCTAAAACATGGTAACCATGGAGAGGAGTGGAGTGAAGAGCCACTGTCGCCAAGTGGTAGAAATTCCTGATCCCCAATTTCTTGTGTCTTGTGGACAAAGTTGAGAGCCTGAATCCTAGCCACCTGAATGAGTAGGGGTTGGGGGTAAGAGGAAGTTCCTAGGCAGCAAAACCTCAGAATTCAATGTGCTAGTGAGGTAAGGGGAATCCTGGATAATATCAGTCTCAGAGTTATTTGAAGAGAGAAGGGTAGTTACTGAACAGTTTCATAAATGATTCCTAAACCTGGAAGAGAAGCAAAGATGTCCCTATACATGTCATCTTCTCTTATTGGATTATAAGATCTTTCAGGGCAAGGACTGCTTTTTTTTAATGTATCCATAGCACTTAACACAATGCCACACAGTGTTTAGTAAATGCCCATTCATTCATTCATTCATTAATTCATTCATTAGTATGGAGGACCTGGGCTTTATCCTCTGCTACCGCCGTAATTAATTTAGATAAGGCATATGACGAGAAATTTCCTATCTTTCTATCAGCATTAAGTGTGTTTGTGTTCACTTTCCAAGGAAAGTCCATAGGATTAAGGTAGTTCTATGAGACTGAACACCTACATGTGTATTTGGCAGAGCAAATGTGAGACTCATTGGAATATTGGAGACTGGCCTGTCTGGTAACGTTAAGTGCATTTCTCTTCCTTGAGAAATGCAAACCCTCAGGGTAATAATACAGTACAAGCTTCTGCACTGAAAGATTCTCTAGAAGTTCAGAGGGTTACCCAGCTAGCAACCTCAAGTTCACTTTCGTCTAAGACCTGAGCCATATGATCGTACTACGAGTCTAGAACACTAGAATGCTGTGGGGAAGAATAGGACTTATCAGAAAGGTTGGAGAATAATTTTTATTGTTTATGGGCAAGGCAGAGGTGGGGAACATGCACCCTCGAGGCCACATGTAGTCCTCTAGGTCCCCAAGTGGGGCTCTTTGAATCCAAACTTCGTACTTGAGGACCTACAAGGCCACATGTGGCCTGGAGGCCCCACATTCCCCACCCCCAGGCTAGTATGAGTCTATTATGTATTTTCTGGATCCTCTTTGTGGTGGAATAAAGTTTGTCCTATGCTCTATATGCACTGGTACCTTCCGGACATCTGAAGACCACTTCATTCACATTTATGGAGACCTAGACATGCACTGTATATTTGAGCTATTTTCTGAGATTTCCCAGAGGCAACTCTAAGTGGGGGCAATATCCATAAGTAACCTGTGACCCAGCATCAAAACTGTAGGCTTACATTGACCATGTTCAATCTTGGGGACAGGCCTCAAAAATCCCAACCCAGGGTAAATGCTTTATTCCTTTGCTGAGAGAATTCAGTTGAAGTTACCATAGTTTACAACTGGCCAGCTTTACAGCTTGGGTTAGACAGGGTTTAAGAGAAGTGATGGCAGAAATATGAGAAGATCTGGAGGAATGTTGTGGGGAACAGAGTATCAAAGTGAGTGAGCTATGAAGAATAGTGAGTACTGATTCATTCATTTTTTCCCTACTCCAGCCTGATGGTGCTTAAATTTGAGCTTCTTTTAATTTAGCCCTTTCCGTGAGCATCCTATTTAAATCTTATAGCTTTAGCACTTTTCTTAAGGAAAACTTTATCTGTGAAGCTGACTGATGTTTTCATAGGCCCTAGAAGCATATGCCACTAACCACTACTGGCATAGAGGCCATAACTACACACATATATAATCTTAAGTATGTGTGTGTATATATGCATATATGTACACACACATATATACACACATATTATACATATACATACATATTATATATGTATATATCTTTTCTTCTTAAAATAAGAAGGGGAGAAATACATGAATAAGAAAATCATATCTATTATCCTTACAGTGGGTGTTGTAATGTAATGAAGAAATCCTGTTTTAATAGAGCTAATAGCCCATCAGATTGAGGAGCTGACAAAGGCACAGTGAAGAAACCTGGTTCTCTAGGAACCTTTTTTTTTTGTTTGTTTGTTTTCGCTCAGAGAATCAGAGGTACTTAGGAAGAAAATCTCTAAGGACAGCTAAAAGAATATTTGAATCATAGAACCAGAGAAAGTCAAACCTGGAAGGGACCTTAGAGAACATTTAGTCTAACCCCGTCATTTTACTCATGAGGAAACTGAGACCCAGAGTGATTGAGTAGAGACAAATCAGAGACCTGAACAAAAAGGACAAAATTCCTTCTTCTCAGAGGAGAATGAAGGCAGCAGATTGAGTTTTGAGCAGGATGTGTATGTGTTAAACACACTTGATTTTGCATGTAAGTAGGCTACTTATAACTTATAAGCTGAGGGAACCTAGAAACTCAAATATAGTCAAATTTCTTGCAATGGCCCTGACATAATATAAACTAAATATGCACACACACACACACACACACACACACACACACACACATACCCCACAGAAAATTATTTAGTCCTGGTCATGTTCCCCCATAGACATGATTAAAAAAAAAGTGATGTCTTTGGTGTATAAGCCTGGTAGGGGAATCTCTGAGTCAAAGGGAATGGAGATTTTAGCCACTTTATTTGCATAATAAATGGTTGTACTCATTCATAGATCTACCAACAATGTACTAGTATGTCTATCTTCTAAGAACTCCTCCAACATTGACTATTCCCATCATTTATTATCTTGGCCAATTTGTAAAGTGCGAAGTTAAAATCTCAGATTTGTTTTGTTTTGTTTTGTTTTAGTAATCACTATTATTATTAGTGATTTGGATTGTTCTTTCAAATGGTTGTTAATAATTTGCAATTCTTTTGAGAACTGTTTGTTCATGGTCTTTGACCACTTATCTCTTGGGTAAGGGTGTTTATGATTGTGTGTGAGTATATGTGTGTGCACGTGTGCATGCGTGCGTGTGTGTGTATGTGTGTGTAATAGGCGAGGTGGTCAAATGGGAAAAAAAACCTTTGCATTTGATTTCTCAGATAGCAAGATTTTTTTCCCTATTTGACCACTTCCCTTATTATTATTCCCTTGTTCTTATCTGGTTTGTCACCCCTTTTTTGTTTTATTGGATTGTTTAATCCATTAACATTCAAAGTTATGAGTTAGGTGCATGTTTTCCTCTATTTGCTTCTAATATTATATTTTTCTGAATTAGAATTTTTTGTTTGTTTTTTCTCTACAAGGATAGTACTCTTCATTTTTTTCTTAATCTCCTTAAGGATAATCCTATTCCCATATGCTCTCTTTGTTCCCTTACCCTCAAGCACCTCTTCCCATTCATTGCTCCTTTCCCTAGTTTTAGAGTTTTACTTATTACCTTCTTTCTTCCTTTTTCTAGTTATCCAGTTCTTCCCCTGTATTTTTCTCTCTGTTAAGTAGTCAAACAAAATCCCCCTTCCTTTCTTTAGTTTGTTTTGTTAGTTTTTCTACTTTAATTCCTTTTTTCCTATTTTTTTAACTTTCTTTATTAATTCCCTTCTCTTTCTGTTATTCTAGACTTTTATTTTTTGACTCATTATCCTTGTAATTATTTATTTCTTTTCAGTTCATGCGTTCATCACGGAATTAAAGCTGTTAAGGTACCTATTTTAAGTTCAATATTCTAAACAGTTTCGGAGTTACTGCCTTGTAGATCATACCTTTTCTCCTCTCTTTTCTGTTCTGTTTCAGTCTTAGAAGTATCACTTTTGTATGAAAAAGAGAGGATGTAAGTATTGTACCAAGGTAGAAATTTTCCAGTAGCCCTAATTCTATGTCCCATCTTCCCTAAGATCATTTTCCTCCCATTTGCTATGAAGTCTCCTCTGTATCCATGCCTTCCAACCTTTTTCTATGTCAGTTATCCCCAGGAGCTCTGATTCCTCTTCTGAAGCAGGGTGCTCTCCAAGAAGGCACAATATAACACCATATCCCTGCAGATTATAATACATTGCAAGGTTTTTATCTTCTATTAGAGATTATCTCTTTTTCCCTATGGAACCATTCTTCAGTGGGACCCCCACCATTGAATTGAGATTCCCCCTTTCTTTCCCTCTGTTTCAATTTCTCCCTTTGCCACCTATTCATTCTCCTACAGGTTCTCTTCTTGAAAGATTATAGGAGTTATTTTTAACTCCTTCTTGTTTATGATCTGCTTGATTAAGATACATCACACATTCCCCTTTTTTAACCTTCTTGTTTATGATCTGCTTGATTAAGATACATCACACATTCCCCTTTATGTTTTTCCTTCTCTCTCACCTTTTATGTGTCCTCTCATTCTTCAGTTTAGTTCCACAACAAAACAAAACAAAACAAAACAAAACATTGATTCACCTGTAGGCAGGACATTATGAGATCTCTTCTGCCACCATTTCTATTTAAATTTCTCTTTCATCCTTGTCTCCTTATGAACTTTTAGAACAAAATCTCTTCTATTAGAAGAAATATCTAAGAAGATAAAAACCTTGCAATGTATTATAATCTGCAGGGATATGGTGTTATATTGTGCCTTCTTGGAGAGCACCCTGCTTCAGAATCTTTCAATTGCTATGTTGTTGTTATTGCTGTGGTTGCTGCTGCTGCTGTTTTTATCCTCTTAGTGTTTTTTAAACCATTGTTTTCCCTTTTCTCTGGGGTATTTTTTTTATTTGTGTCTTCCTTGGCTGCTGTATTTGTTTGCCTTTCTGCTGTATTTCTGTTGTCTAGGGTATTTGGAAAGAAAAGACTCTATGTGGTTTGCTGATTTTTTTTTCTTTTGGAAAAATACCTCAAATGTCTCTCTTTTGTTGAATTTCTATCTTTTTTATTGATTATTAGGTTCAAGAGCATGTTAGGGCATGTCACTTTGGATTCCATTCCCTTCTTGGGTCTCTGGGTCAAGTTGAGTAGCCCTACCAGTGTGAGGGGGACAGTGAGGGGGGGCATACTGAGTGACCACATTAGGGTTTAGAGATTAGCCTTCTGTGCTATTAATTCATCAGGATGTTACCTCCTTAGGGTTCTTAGTATGTTAGACCAAGGAGACAGCTGCAATTACTTTACCTCTTCCATAATTCTTATTTTGGCAAGGCTTGAGAGGTCACAAGGCCCTGACAAAATATCTTGTACTCCATTTTGTTGGTTATGTGACTCAGAAAAGTCTCTGTTTGCCCTTTATGTCTCCTTCAAGGTTGCTCCTGATCCTTTTCTTGACTGTAAAATGAAGTTGTTCCTGAAAGGTCTGTCCTTGGCCCACTTATTGTTTTCTCTCTCTATACAGTCCTTATGTATATATTCCCTTTTCTATGACCTGAAGGAAGACTGGGTGATGATGCTGAGGAATGGAAGAGATGAATTGAGAGAGTTCATTTCAGATAGCCTCAATTTCTTCAAAGAAGCAGGACATTAGGTTACCTATTTCAAGTCTGGTTATGGAGGCATTATAGGCAAGAAGAAAGATTTTGTAACAGATGTTATAGGGCATGAGATAGGCAGTCACTAAGGAGTTGCTGAAAAGAGTGAGAGGATGTTAATGCTATGAATTTATAGTAGGTGAAATAAACTTGATTTTGTGACTTTCTAGCAAAACTCAACAGTGTTTAACCAGGGAAAAGGAGCCAGAGAGTTGGTATTATTTAACCAAGGCTGGGGACTCTTTGGATGAGAAGAATAAGAGAAGGTCATGAGGCAAAGTTTTTCTAGGGGAGGGCACAGTGAAACACAGTAGTGTTAATCTAAGGGGTCAAGGCTACATATGGAGGCAAATGAAGTCAGAATGTGGAGATGACCTGATAAAGACAAAGAACAGTTTCAAGGAGTGAGAAAATGTACAGGTGGAAGGGTAGGAATTTGTAGTCAGAGTAGAATCTCAAAGTTCTGGAGTTGTTACAATATCAGGTATGACCATGATCATATTAAGTTGAAGTGTAGTGAAGATAGTGAGTGGTTTTTGGGGTTGGAAAATCATTTGTTCATGTTGTTAAAGTGTTAATATAAGAGGTAATAGTCTTGAGTGTGCTAGGGGTAGAGTGGAAAACTTTGACCAAGGAATCAAGTCAATAAAGTGGAGGACGATAATATGATGCTGGCTTATGGACAGGCTTAATTCATGAGGCACAAGTTCCAGGACTAGGGGAAGGGAGGCCAACACTCTATGAGTTCATACATTCTAATAGTCCATGAGTGGGGAAGGACTACCTGTCCTCTGAATTGCTAGAATAGGGAATAGTGTGGAATCCAGACTTAATAAGGCAGTAATCTTCCTTTGGCTGTCTAAAAAGGGTGGGCAACTTCAACCTGCTCTAGGTGAAGGAGAGGGACGAAACACCTCCATAGAAGCAAGATAGGAAGGAATAAACATTGTGCGGTCTAGGGATCTGCATTAGAACCAAAGGCTGCATGATCTTTCTAGATTCACACACATTCTATCTCTAGAGCCTATTCCTCTCATATCATGCACTTACCATTTGGGATTCACTCACTCTGAACACAGGATCAGCACCAAGGTTCTGCACTCAGTTGCCTTTTCTTCCTACAATTTTACTCCCTAGTAGAATCAGATCTGGGAATCTCCCTCCCATGAGTACACCTTCCAGAATATTCCCCACTCTTTAGTATTCTACTCTTAATATGGGATCCATAGACCCTTTGTCTATGGATAGATTTTAGGGCACCCATAAACTTGGATGGAAAAAATATCTTTATTTTCATAAACCTCTAGCTGAAATTTAGCATTTTCTTAAATTACTTAAGAAAATGTTATCTGAAGAACTCAGTATTTAACAAAAACTGCAGGGAAAACTGGAAAACAGTATGGCAGAAACTAGGCATAGACCAACATCTTACAATGTATATCAAGATATAGTCAAAAATAGGTATGCGATTTAGATACAAAGGCTGATACTCTAAGCAAACCAGGAGAGCTGCTAAAGGCCTTGTTTCTAAAATATATAGAGAACTGAATCAAATTTATAAGATTACAAGTCATTCCCCTATTGACCAATGGTCAAAGGATATGAACAAGCAGTTTTCAGATGAAGACATTAAAGCTATCTATAGTCATGTGAAAAAATGCTCTAAATCACTATTGATCAGAAAAATGCAATCAAAACAACTCTGAAGTACCACATCACACCTATCAGACTGGTCAACATGACAAAATAGGACAACGATAAATGTTGGAAAAGATGTGGGAAAAATTGGAACACTAATGCATTCTTGGTGGAGTTGTGAACTGATCCAACCATTCTGAAGAGCAATTTGGAACTACGGACAAAGGGCTACAAAAATGTGCATACCCTTTGACTCAGCAACACAGCTTCTAGGTTTGTATCCCAAAGAGATCTTAAAAATGGGAAAAGGATCCATCCATACAAAAATATTTATAGCAGCTCTTTCTGTGGTGGCAAAGAATTGGAAATTGAGGGGATGCCCATCCATTGGAGAATGACTGAACAAATTGTGCTATATGAATGTAATTAAATACTATTGTTCTATAAGAAAAGATGAGCAGGTGGACTTCAGAAAAACCTGGAAAGATTTACATGAACTGATGCTGAGTGAAGTGATCAGAACCAGGGGAACATTGTACACAGTAACAGCTCCATTGTGTGATGACTATCTTTGATAAACTTAGCTCTTCTCAGCAATGCAAGGATCTAAGACAACTTCAAAAGACTCATGATGGAAAATGCTATCCACATCCAGAGAAAGAACTTTGGAGTCTGAATGCAGATGGAAGCATACTATTTGTTCTCTCTTTTTTTTGTTTCTTCTTTCTCCTAGTTCCTCCCATTGGTTTTAATTCTTCTTTACAACATGACTAATGTGAAAATATGTTTAATATGAATGTATATGTAGAGCCTATATCAAATTGCATGCCATCTTGGGGAAGGGGAGGGAAAGGAGGGGGAGAAAATTTAAAACTCAAAATCTTATGGAAGTGAATGTTGAAAACTAAAAATAAATTAATTAATTTTTAAAAAAGAAAATATTATCTGAGAAGGGGTTCTTCTGCTTCACCAGACTGGAAAACAGGTCTATGACACAAAAAAGTTTAAGAACTCCTCCTTTAAAGGATTCTACTTAGTACTTAGTTGTTTGGAACACAGTATTTGTGAATCTGATCCTTGATTCAGTGGTCTTAGACTATTAACCCGCAAATGGGTGACAAATGAGAGAGCAGGTAGGGGAGTGTGGATGGCTCAGCACAAAATAATCATTAGTATCTCCTTTGTATACAAAAGGGACTTCAAGTTCTCTCCTTCCCTCCCTTCTCCTGGTCATTCAGATGTCTTAGGTCACTGACCACCATTAACTTTAACATTCCAGGAAAGGAAGGCAATCCTTAAGCTTTGATAATTGTGGCTGGAGACAGTTCTTACGTGCTTTTGAACCAAAGGAAAACATAATACTTACCAAAAAGGAATCTTTTAAGTCACATACAGGTTGTGTCAGTCAGTGTGATCAAATTTAGAGAAGAGGTGAGTATTTTGGTAATGATGTGATTAATTCCACTAAGAAGGTAGTTGTGAGCTTGAATCTTTCTCTGGACATTGTTAAATAAGAACTCACCCAGTGCTGATGTCTAGAGGAAGGTCTTGTCCTCCATACCTTTTCTATCAGCCCATGTTTAATAATTCAAGCCCCTTAATCGTTTAGGAGGCAGACAGCATGTTCCTGACTTCCTATGGGAAAGTTGCAAGTTGCATGTGTTTCCTGCTACTATAATCGGTGCAAATATGGTTTTATTGTAAAAGAATTGGGGGGCATAAAAGATTTCTTTCTTTGGGAAACTGAGCTTTTAGAGGGGCTAGTATAGTTGAAAGTGGCTAAATAAACAATAATATCTGACCATTATCAGTAGAATGTCTCACAGTATTAGCCGTTTATTTCACAGACATACTCTGAAAGGTCTACAGGGGGCTTTTTCAAGAGTCAAGACCTCAATGTAATATATAAGCTTTGATTCTGATATTTCCCTTGATAACAGTGCTCTACCATATTGGGGTCGTAAGTCAGTAAAGGTTCATTGGCTGCTGTAATGCTCACTGTCACCAGTAATAAGTACAAAGGACTTGCTCTAAAAGCTGGCTTATAAAACTTTAAGGAAACTTGGATTGCTTAAGTGAGCTTCTGAAGCTCTTCGGGGGCCAAATGTGCTTTAGTTGTCTACTTATATTAATTTCACAGGGTTTAAAGGGTCAAGAAAGGCAGTTGGTGATGCTTATTAATTTATGAAAGACAGGATCTGGTGCTCTCTTGCCTTGACCATTTTGGCTTTTCTTTGAGAAAATTTAATATAAATTAAAGCTTACCAGACAAGAGTGCCCTAAAGGATTAAGCCTAAAGTTCACAGCTGGATGAAAAGATTCAAAGACGCTGTGTCTTTATTCCAGATTGATTTCATTGGAAGTGACATGGGAACTATAGCACTACATTAGAAATAGCAATCAGAGGAATCCCACAGTTGGTTGAAGGATTATAATTTCTTAAGTGAGACGTACTTGCATCTGAAATTTTCTTTTCCTTCTAGGATATAATGCCTTGGATTAAAAACATCTTCTTGGTTTAGGGTTTGCCAAGAACATTTTTATAGGCACTCAGTTCTTGCTAAGATGAGAATGCTTGTGTGTCATAGTAATGTCTCAAAGCCTATTTGACTCCTGTGACCATTCAGAGGAGAGGAGGCATGGGTGAGAAAGAGGAAAGGGAATGTTATCCAGTCTTCTGGCTTTGGACAAAGCAGAGCTAATCCTAAAATGGGAATATTCATTCTTGGTTGATTGGCTTTGTGACACTGAAGATGATGATGCAGACCATCTTTAATTTAGTTCAAGGAAACTACAAATATATCCCTTCTGTCTCTCTGTGGCTCTCAAGGACTATAAACCTAGGATACAGCTTGGGGTATTTCTTAGCACATTGTCCTCAAGCTTGGTAATTTGGAAACATTTTATCTGACTCCACCCAGTGTATCTTTATCAGCTCCCCCTTTGAGCACAGGTTTCACAAAATCAAAAAAGGAATTCATTTATTTATAGGCAAAAGAACCCAAATAAAGCTAATACTAGAGTCCAGAGAAAATAGTAAACCTCCCCCCCCGCCAATGTTTCATATCATCTCAGGTACTTCCAGCGTGTCCTGGGTAGGATTCCTACAGAGGATGCATAGTATGCCTCCTACAATTCTCCTCAGTGCCCAGCAAATATTTCTCAATGTTGCTCCCTGATACAGTTTTCTCCAGTGTCCAGTTGGTGTAGGGTGCTTTTTGTAGTTGCTCATCTGTCTTTTTCCTTTTTTCCCCAATAGAAAATGAATTCTGTAAGGACAGGGATTGTTTTACCTTGGTCTTTGTATTTATTCCCAGTGCCTAGCACAATTTGTAGACCTACTGAGCACTTAAGAAATGCTTAATGAATGAAAGAATGAAAGCACAATTATCCACTGACAGTTCTGCTCAATTTCTAGCATATGGCATTACTAGTTACATTTCCCAAGGAACTGGTTCCCCATCATGGTCCTGGAGGATAAGGACACTTAATGGAAGAATGCATTTAGAGCTCACAACACAGTTCTAGACTAGAGTGAGTCCAATTCTGAAGCCTTCTTTGGCTTCATTTTCGTACAACTTAGAATTCCTTAAAGGTTTCCCAATTGTCTCTCAGTTCCCTGTAATCCTTCTAGGGGAATTGTCCCATGTGGGTCATTATCTGTTAATACTTTCTGAAGCCTCCATTTGGAAGGTGTGTGTGTGTGTGTGTGTGTGTGTGTGCATGTGTGCATCTGTGTGTATGTGGGTAGTCAAAGAATAAGTATCCCTTCTACACACAGCATTGCCTTGCTATATGGAGAATTGAGTTAAATGTTTGAAGTCCAGACTACATGTAGAATCAGGGATCACCTTGTACTTAATTCACCTCTAAGCTTTGCTCATACTAGAATACCCTCTTTTTTCAAATATCTTCCACTGCTATTAAATAGATAGTAGATATTGGAATTTTAGAATTTTAGAGCCAAAAAGATCATCTAGTCTAATATTCTTATGTAATATGACACACTCTGGCTCACTCTCTCAAAGATACGTTGGCTAACATCTCTTCTTAGAGTTCTGGAATACCATGAAGCGTTTGAGGTGGCTTTTGAATCTATTGCCATCAGTTCAAGCCCCCAACATCTACATCTCTACTGGTGGTGGTGGGCCAGTGGTTTCAAAGACATAGTCATAACAAACATATAAATATTTCCTCCAACACCTCCAGGGCATACTCCCCCTTTATAGCACCTTATAGCAACTCAGTATGTGTGGGGTTGGGGGGCAGAGCAGATGCAACTTAGCTTGTTTCTATCAAGTTCACACTTAAAAGTGGCATCTCTGCTGGATGGGTCCCAATCTCAACTTCTGCTTGGTGGGGAACCCAAAGGTCTTCCTGAATATTGCTCCTTGCCCTTTAGAAAATTAATACTGAAATAGCTGCTATACTTGACCTAGGCTCTGACATTCTGATTCCTGTGGCTTGCTCTCCTGATCTTTTGACATTCCCAAGGTTGAGGATTCTACTTCCTTCACTGGGTGCCATGAGTGAAGGAGTCACCAGGATTCTCCAGAATGAAATAAGGTAAAGTGGCAGAAACAGAAGGTAACAGACCTTTTTTTAATGCCTCTGTAACCAATCAAAGAGACTCATCTTTAATATATGATTGGCAGACCTGAACTAATTACAGAATCTTATACATGCTTCCTAGCCTGTCTCCCCAAGGCACTTGCCCTACATGTCATCACGATTCTTCCAGAAGCATCTCCCTAACATCCTCCATGTGGAAAAATACTATCTTCTCTTTAGAATCCTACAAGCAGAGACAACATCTATGTCATCTTTATGCATATGCACTAGACCTGTACTTTGCTCTTCTGTCAGATAGATAAATTAAGGCTCAGAGAGATTAGGAAACCACAGAGCAAGTTAGTAGCAGAACCAGGACTAAAAGTTTGAGTGTGCGTGTGTGTGTGTAGGTTTCTATTCTTCTATGCTCTATTGAAAAAAATCCAATTTTCCAGGAAGTCCATCTTGGAGTCATGAGCTTTCTCCAACATGAAACACTCAGTCTGACCCATGCAGGATTCATAGGAGAGCTAATCCTCAGATGTTGGAAACACTGTACTTGCCTACAGTCATGCAATTCAGAGCAAACACCTTTAGTTTGAGTCACCACCTCCAGCAATTCATCTCACCTATGTCACATTTCTGTCATTGCCAAACAAATATGGATCAAGACAGAAGAATGAGACTAGAATGCCAATCTGAATGGGTTTATAGATAAATCAACATGACAAACAACAACACAAAACCATGTACCAGAGAGAGGGATATCCAATGTAATGTGGGGCTTTCTGCCGGGTTTAATGATTACTGGTCATTTCATTTAATGATTCACATGGTATAGCAAAAACAACACTGAATTTAAAGTTAGAAGAACTGGGTTCAGATAGTGGCACAATGATTTACTGCATTGTGACCCTGGGCAGATCATTTAATCTCAACAATTCTTAACTTGGAATAGAGTATTTGTGAAAGAGAAGGAAATTTAGAGAAGGAAATGGCAAACTATTCGAGTATCTTTGCCAAGAAAACCCCATTAAAATGGGGTCATGAAGAATTGGAAACAACCAAAATGACTTAACATTTGTGAATAATAATAAATGTTAAAAGAAGAGATTGAATTAGATAATCTTCAAGGTACCTTCCAGCTGTAAATCCTGAAGTTGAAATGTTTAGGTGACTCCTAGGGCCAGATTGGTAGGGGCTCTTCACCAGGAGGAAAATCATATGTGTAATTTCTTAGCACAGAGTTATAGAGAAAGGACTTTGATGAAACAATGGTAAGAACAATGTCTGGACCCACAGAATAGTGCCTATTGGTTTGAGGACATTTTGAAAGGAATACCCTGGCATTCTCTGCTTGGCTCTGTGTTACATAACAGTCTTTATAAATGACTTGCATAAAAGCATAGATAGCATACTTACTAAATTTAAGTTTGGCACAAAGCTGAGAGGAATAACTGACACAACGAATAATAAAGTTAGATTTTTATGAGATTTTTATTAAAGTATTGGTTGAATTAAATAAGATGGAATTTATCAGAGATAAATGAGTCTTATGCTTGGGTCAAAAAAATCAACTTAAGAATTATACGATGGGGAATTATGGATAGATAGCAATTTGCCTAAAAATATCTGGGGATGTTAGTTAACCCCAAACCCAACAGCAGTCAATGTTAAGATATATCAGTTAAGAAAACTAATGAAACTTTAAACTGAATTAAGAAAGACATAGTGTCTAGGACTAGAGAAGTAATAATCCTACTGTACTATGATCTAGAATCCTACTGTACCTCATCTAGAGTATTGTGTTCAATTCTGAGTGCACATTTTAGAAAAAAACATTGATAATCAGGTAGGCAACCAGAATAGTAAAGGGCTTTGAGATCATGCCATTTGAGAATTGATTAA
This sequence comes from Vombatus ursinus, assembly GCF_900497805.2. Taxonomy (NCBI): domain Eukaryota; kingdom Metazoa; phylum Chordata; class Mammalia; order Diprotodontia; family Vombatidae; genus Vombatus; species Vombatus ursinus. The sequence goes on along the minus strand of NW_020948983.1, from coordinate 41,661,573 downwards.
AAGAGGTAAGATGTTTTTTCAGAAGAGAAGGCTTATCAGCTGACTTCAAGCAGACAGGAGCTAAAATGTGAAAGGACTGACTTGTTCTGTTTGTCCTCATAGATCAGAACTTGGAGCAATGGGTGAAAATTGCAAACAATGAGATTTAGGCTTGATGTAAAGAAAAAATTTTCTTAACAACTACAGCTATTCAAAAGATGAAGGAACTTCCTCATGAGGTAGTGAGTTCCCCATCATTGGAGGTCTTTGATAAATGGCTTAGCTATATGACCAATTTGAATATATATATATATATATATATATAGGAGATTCTTGTCTAATTATAGGTTAGGCTAGTTGACCTCTGATATTCCTACTCTAGAGATCATATGATGCTTTGCTTTGGGATAGGGACAGAGGGTCACAACAGGGATAACAGGTCAGACAGATAAGAATGTAGGTGAATAACCTTTATCTCTGAAGTAAGGCAAGGTTAGCTGGATAGGCAGGCTTGACAGGAAGTAGAGTTAGCACTCTAAGAAAAAAACTACTTGAATGAGGGTCTAGAGGGAACTTTGACATTTTTCCCTGGGGCAACAGAGGTAAGTCCCACTTTTGAATATTAGAATCATAAAACCCAAAGGAAGGCACCTTAGAGAGGCAGTTAAGATGTAGCAGAAAGAATACTGCACTTGGAGTTAGGTAAGGTCCCACCTTTGGCATCCTTGGTATTCCCTTCAAATGGAAATACTAATAATTGTAGGAACTACTTCCTAGGGTTATTATAAAGATCAAAGGAAATAATGTACATGAAGCACTTAGCATACTTTGAAGCACTATGTAAATATCACTTGCTGTTTGTTGTTTGTCTATTTTCAAAGAGGACCAATGATATTGCAGATAATGTCCTGATTCATGCATGAATTAAATTTAAATGAGACAGGGTTGCACAAAGTCATCAGCCTTCCTCTCTCTTCCAGAGTCAGTGAAGTCCAATAGCAAGACAAAAGTTTAGGATGCCTGGTGATGGCCGGGGGTGCAATGGATGACTGTGACGTTTTTGATGTCTGACCAAGCTATAAGTACTCCACAGAGCTTACTTCAATCGCCCCAACGGCCATTGCAACAAATTGTTCTTATCTGCCCATTCCACGGGGGGAAGTCTTCACATGCTTGGGGTAGACATCCCCCTAACTCATTGATGGGATGAGATGGTTTTCTGGGGTGTAGCTGCTGCACATGCTACAGTTTCTTAGAACCACAGGTGGGAGTTGACTGACAGGTAGGAAAGGTGAATGAGTAGTGCTGAAAAGGGCTCAGCAAGCCCTCATGCTAGAGGGACTAGTTCTCCTTGAACACCATACACATCCCTGAAGAACCTGATCCCCAAAGAACTGAAGTGAATTTTGTAGCCAAAGTTGGAAATAGCCAAAATCTATTCAAATAGGTGCAGATTCTTAAGGTTCTCATCTACCCAGAAACCCTCTTTGTCCAAGTTTTTGGCTAATGTTAGAATGTCTGGGTAGATTTGCATTGCATCTCCACTGGATAAATTATTCCCATCCTCCCCCACAATGTGTGCACGGGGGCATTGAGGTCATCCATTAGCTTGATGGGGCCCTACCTATTCTTAAATTCCTTTCATTAGGATCTTCCTCATCTGAGGTCCCACATGCCTCAGGAGATGACCTCTCTAAAAGCTCAAATCTCCAGCAATTATGTCCTACCCATTAATGGTTATTATCTCCATGTGTATTGGCACCAGAAGTGGAAGTGATGGTAGTGCAGCTGTCTAGCAGGATCATAAGACTCAAAAAATATCCTACAGCCAAGATAGCCTATCTTTTCTGATTTGGTGAACAAATTTCACGTACTCTGCTCAAGATCAAGGCCTTCACTCACTGCTAGCTCCTGACATCATCCGTGTTGTCTTGTCCAGTGAGGTCCTGTTAGTTTTTATGTATTGTCAGGAGTCTATGGTACTCTGGGAGTATTTGTTTCCCTTTTTGTCAGAAGAACCATGACAAGTTTATTGGTCTATGTGGTCTAGCTTAAAGACTCTTGTCTGAGACAGAATGGTATGAAATCCCCATCTTTACTTAAGAATAGTCAGTAAAAGGAAAATGAAATTGATTCATGAGTTGATGTCACATGTAGTCCTCCTATTTAACAATAGCTTTCCTGCTACTTTTCATGGCTTGACATAAATAAAATGACCACTTAAGAGTCCCTCTAGCATGTTGTGTGTGTGTGTGTGTGTGTGTGTGTGTGTGTGTATGATCCTGTAATTTTGAAAACACTCTCCTCATATTCATGCTCAATAGAATACCCTATGGGACTAGCTTGGGAAGGGAGGCTTGGTGAGAAAATTGTCAGTGACAAGAGGATGAATAATTGGCCCAAGAAACAGTTCTAAAAAATGAAAGTTTCAGAGGCAGTTAACTATCTTGAGTTTTTTTTTTATAGGAATTCAGGATAAATGCCAGATGAGAAATACCTGTATTTAAGACTAGTCTGATCCACGAGGAGGGAGAAAGGAAAGTTTGGAATTAAACATATTCCCCAATAAAGCCATGATCATAAATAAAATGCTTAGTTTGAATAAATGGGTGAAGAGTGATTGGGGTTGAGGGATGGCTGAGGGATCTGAATGTGTTGTTGTAAGGGTAAGAGCTTTAGATTCACACAGCCATGAGGATAGCACCTAGTACAATGTGAGCTGCTTGAGGTCTGTGATTATTTTTCATCCCTATCTTTGTAACCCCAGTATATCACAGTGCTTTATACATAGTAGATGCTCAATAAAATTGTCATTGAATTGAAGTCATAGATTTCAACAACTGTAACACTCTCTGAATTCATTTGGAAAGATCATTGGTCTAGATGTCAGGAGACTTAGAAACATTTGTTGGATTGTATTATATTGCTGGAAGGGACCTTAGCTATCATTTAGTCCAGTGGTGTCAAACTCAGATAGAAATGGGGCCACTAATCCATACATAAGGATCCCTGTGGGCCTCATATCAACTTAGTTTTAAAATATAATATTATCTATGTTTTATTGTATTTCATTTATTTTGTTATATATACCCCAATTACATTTTTAATCTGGCTCAGACTACACTTGGTAGGGTTGGGGGTTACATGCAATACATGGGTCACATGTCTGACCCCTCTGATTTAGTCCAGCATTCATTTTACAGATGGAGGAATTTAGGCCCTTAACAATCAAACAACTTGCCCAGTGTCTTATGGCTAATTGGTAGCAGAGTAAGGACTTGAACCCAGGTCTCTGGCTTCCAGGTGAAATGAGAGGAGGAAGTAAGACTTATTGTGGTAACTGAAAAACAAAATATACATTATAATAAGAAATTGTAAACTTAAGAACCTAGTTATTCACCTAAATGGTTTTATTATTATTATTGTTATACTGTATCCAATTAGTGATTAATATTTGGTACACGATTGCTGATACCAACACTTTGTATAATCATTTACGATACATTGATCCTCTGATCTTGAAATTTGAGAGCAGATGATAAATCTCTCCTTGGAGCTCACTCCTGCTCTTTGGAAAACAAGAAAAAAAATCTGGAGCAACAAAACCTTACTATGTGTCATACCTATCTGTATACTATGAATCCCAAGTGCTCCTCAGATATAATTGAGTCTAAAAAGTTGCCCAGAAGAAGAGGCAAATATCCATCAATGAATCAAAAGAAAAGAACAGCTATTTGGGCCAAGAACTCACTGGTCTAGAGGGAGAAGGTTGTCATGAGGGAAGACCAAAGAACTTTCACCCTAAAGATTTAGAACTGTAAGGAGCCTCAGAGAAAATTAAGTCCAATTTCTTCATTTTATATATGAGGGAACCTATACTTGAACACACACACACACACACACACACACACACACACACACACACACGGGAGTCAACTCTACTTGTTCTGATCTATGTCTTGCCACTGGACCTAAATGGCTCCTGAGGAGAAAGTGAGGCTGATGACTTTGCATAGCCCTCCTAATTTAAATCCGATTCACTTGCAAGTCATGACATCACCTTCCTGATGTCATGGTCCTCTTCAAGAACAAATGACAAAGAATGAATGAACATATATGTATATGAAATTGTCTCATTCTAAGTATGAAGGGAGCCTTAGGAGGTTGGGACTTGTATAAAGTCCCATGGGTAGCAAGTGACAAAGCAGAGATTTGAATACAGGTCTTCTAACTTAAAATCTGGTGGTCTTTTAAAGAGGGTTTAAAAGGAGGCTCAACTTTTCATTGTAAAAATGTATTTGAAAGTAGTATAACATGTACAGAGGTATGAAAGCAGGGGAGTAAACTGTAAGTTTGGGCAATGGTAAATAGTTCAGCTTGAATAAACTATAAAATCCATGTAAAAGATAAGTATCAGAGAATATAAAAATCTTAGAAATGAAAGAAATCTCAGAGGTCAGCTGGCCTAACCCAGACATGAAAAACAATCCTCACTGTAACACATCTTATAAGTGATTATTTAGTCTCTGCTTGAAGAGGGGAATGAATGAGGGGAAACCCATTATTTCTTGAGATAAGCCATTCAAATTTTTTGATATCTCTAATTGTTGGGAATTTCCCCCCTCATATTCAAGCCTGAAATTGCCTCTTAACAGCCTCAATTAGTCAGTCAACCAGTATTTGATAAATGCATAAGCTAGGTACTGTTCTAGGCAACAGAGATATAGAAAAACAAAGGAAGAAGGTCCTTACTTTCACGGAGTTTACATTCTACCCAACAACTCCACATTTAAGTATATGCAAAATATAAACAAAATACATTCAGACAATTTTGGTGGGGTTACTCATATTGAGATGTTTGAGAGACTTTCATACTGAGAATTTTTTTAATTTAAAAAAATTTTTTTTTAAATTTATTTACTTTTTAGTTTCCAACATTCTCTTCCACAAGATTTCGAGTTCCAAATTTTCTCCCCATCTCATCCCTCCCTCACACTGAGAATTTTAAAGAAACTAGGGTTTTTAAGGGAAACTAGGTGGCACAATGGATAGGGTGCCAGGCCTGGAGTCAAGAAAACCCAATTTCAAATCTTGCCTCAGACACTTACTTAGCTGTGTGACCCTGGGCAAGTTACTCAGCTCTGCCTCAGTTTTTCAGCTGAAAAAATGAGCTAGAGAAGGAACTCTCCAGCTCTTTGCCAAGAAAACCCCAAGTGGGGTCACAAAGAGTCAGACACTTATGAAACAATTGAACAATAAGAACAGGGACATGGAGGGCAGCATATCTAAAGGCATGGAGATAGGTGATGGAATGTCATATGTGAGGAATAACAGGAATGCCAGCTTGGACTAGATTGAATAGTGTGTAAATGGGAGTAATAGATAATAAACTTGGAAAGGCATGTTGGAACCAGGTCGTGAAAGCTTTTAAATGCCAAATAGGTGAGTGTGTATTTTGTCCTAGAGGCACTAGGGAGTCATTGGAATTTATTGAGCAAGGAAGCGACATTATTAAACCTATGTTTTAGAAATATCATTTGTCACCGGCACGCGTTCACATCTGATTGGAGTGGGAACAGAATCAAGGCAAGAGGCTATGAAGGCCCAAGTTAGCATAGTAACTGTGCGAGTGGGAAGAACGAAGTTACCGCAAGAGATATTGTGTTGGGAAAATTGACAAGTCTTAGCAAGTGATGGTTTACGTGGGGAGAGGGAGAAGGGTGTCTTCAAAGAGGGTGCTCTGAAAACATACTAGGCATGAGAGAAGCATAGCTGTTTAGCATGCTTGGAGCCCTGGCCTGCCTCTGCTTCCTCCTGACTGAGCTGAGAATGGACTGTGCTAGATAGTCAGCCACCTGTCATTCTCCCCAGGGAGGCATTCATTCAGCGCCCTGCCTTCTTCTCATCCCGGGGAAACAGCCCCTCCTATGTCCTATGCCTCTGCTCCCTCCGCTCCACATGGGAACAGCAGAGAGTTCTCTGTCGTCTCTTAGGGTGTTCTGTCATTTCTTCCTCCCCCGTGGGAACAGGCGAGTTGAACTGGGGCTGTGAGTAACTGCGAGGAAAGCCTGAGAAGTGCTAGCACAGCAGAATTAGTAGACGGAGAAGCAGCAGTAATCAGCAAGAGAGGAGAGGTGGAAGGCTGCCATCATCCGTAGCCTTTGAGTTCAAGTAGACAAGCAGAAGGATCTCTCAGACATTCAACCCTGTCCCTAATATCCCCACAAACCCACCTGACAGTTTAGAAGCAAATGCAGAAGGCCATCTATACAAAGGAAAGTCGATTCTACCCTGACATCTTGACATATGCACTATTACTGTCCCCCTCCTCTAAGATAGTCACCTTTCAGATCTGTGACCTGACCTCCAGAGACCAACCTGTCTTCTCTCCCACTTCTCCATTTTCAAGATGTAGGTTTACTACCCAAATAGGGGCAAAATCTTTTGCATAATTGGTGAATTGAATTGAAAAGATAAGCGTCATGCCTTAGTAAGTGCAGTTTATTGTTTTTTCCATTTGCTTTTAGGTATCTTTGTGAGGGCTTTTTTTTTTTCCCCAGCTGTGGTAGTCATTAAAACCAAGCATCAAAAGAAATTGAACTTAAAGCCAGACCCAGTCATTTCATAAAAATGGTTAAGCTGAAATTTATAAAAAATAATAAAGTATACTAAATCATATTGCTCATTTAAAATATTGTATTTTAATGATAGCAAAAGGGTTTATAATGTTAAAATAACATTATTTTAAAAATATTCACATTCACATTATTCTTTTAAAATCTATTTTGTCAGTTTTCTAATAATGTTAGTATTGTATATATCTATGTTTAAAAATAAAAAATGTGAGGGTTCATATCCAAAAAAAAAATTTACTGATAAGTTTTCTCAATCAAGAAACCTTAGAGACCACTGGAGCAGAGAATTGCTACATCATTGTGAACCTGTATGACTAGAAGAGCTGTTGTATCTTTGACAAAATTAGGGAAGTTTAAAAGTCAGATGGGTTGGAGAAGTTATAATAGCTTCTGTTTTAGACATATTGATTTTGAGATCCCTACAGAACATCCAGTTCAAAATATCTAATAGACAGTTGGTGATATGGCACTGGAGCTCAAGAGAGTTATCTTTTCTAAGAAACTTCCTCTGGTTAACTGATGCCCAACTCTGGAACTTTGAAACTCTTAACCCATGAGATTACTGGCAAGAAAATGAGAAGTTCATTTCTCATAATCACTTGATGCTGACCTGTACTCACAGAAGGAAACACAAAAGTAGAAGAAATTGTCCAGGGGCTGATGGTCACCCAGACAGGCATATGTTCCCACTGCCTTGTTGCTTGGAGCTGCCATTGCTTCGGGAGGAGGGAGGAGAATGGAGTCCCTTTCTTCCTGGAAATATAAGAGAGAGAAAATGTTGGGAGTAGAACTATTTCTCCTCACTTCTTTTTAGACTCAACAGAGAGTGACTCTTCCTACTTCAGAAGCCGATCATCTACAACATAACCTCTGTTCCTTCCTTCCCCCAGTGATAGGAATGTATTAGAGAATTGTGTCATTTCAGCAAAACATACGCTGAAGGGCTAGAACACATGTCCCACAGTGGAGATAGAGCATTCTCAATTCTGTCAGAGGTGCCTTAGTCCAGCAAATCAGGAGATTCCTCTAATTGCCTCTACTATACATGTCAATTTCATTAGGAAGGTCCAATCAAGTTCTCTGCAGAATTTTGCTACTATATCATCTCCTGGAATAGATAGATGTTGGTATACAAGCTGAAATCAATTTAATGGTAGTCTTTTTTCAAAGTCTTACAATGAGCATTTGAAGATGGCTAAATGTCCCTAGAAATGATGTTTCCCATGGCCTTTGGATACATTATAAAACTAATTCCATTAACCTTCTTTATTCATCAGTTCAAGGGTGGGGTTGATTTACTTAACCAAGTCCCTCTGCCCCACTTAAAGTATGTGATATGATACCCAATCAATCAATTACAATTATGGACTTTAGAGTCAGTGTGACATGTTCTTTGAAGCCAAGTGACATTGCACAGGAATCTTGTTCAGATAGGTTGAGGAACTTGGTCATCCTCTAGGGTTTATATATAAATAATTGACCTAGTTCAGAATCAAAGTCATCTGAGAGTTTGGAGCAAGCAAGGCTTTTCAATGCAATCCCCTGATGAAGAATAACTCTGTGGGGGAGGGGAAGAAAAACCCTTGTTCTAGGTTGCCTCCTCATCTACCAACTTTGCTTGGAAGAGGAACTTTCAAGCTTTAAAAGGTCCAAAGGATATTGGACGTCCTATCCTCCTGTCAGTGGCCTAGTGGTATCCCTTGATAGCTGACGGCAAAGTCTACTTTGGGAGCCAAGGGCATGCAAGGCATAGATTCACAGTTCTAAGAAGACCAACAAAGAAACTGCACCAGATCTAAAGGGAACTACTTCTATATCCCATGAATGAGAGAAACAGACTTTCAACCACGAGAAACTCTAAGTTATATTGTTGACACATGAGTTCTCTAAGATTGAGATCTTTTTCGCTGAGACTCTGTTTTGGTGGAGAAGTATGTCATAGACTTCTGAAGGGATATTTTGTAACAACTGCTTTTAGCAAATATTACTTTCTAAAAGCAAACTAAAGCCAACTATACTGATTTTCAGTTGGTGATCTTGGTGGGAAGTACACAATTGATTGCTTAATCCAGTGACATTAAAAATTACTCCCTCCTCAGGAGAAACCTTAGGACCCCCAAAAGAGATGTGGACTTAATCTGGGACAGAGTTGGAATAAGGATTCCTAGGGCTTATATGGACTACACTGATCTGAAGAGAATGTCTAAGGTATCATTACGTTTAGTTACAACTTTCTTTTGATTTTTGGTTTCATTTATAATAAAAATGTCAAGGTTGATAAGATTTAAGTCTTTTAGTATCTTGTCTCCTAGCTGCTCATTGTGAAAGAATCTCATACTTAGAATACTGGCAAATAAATTAATTTTTATAGGCAATCTAAAAGCTGTGCAATTTTAGCATTTTCTTTCTTTCTTTCTTTTTTTGGCTAGGCAATGGGATTAAGTGACTTGCCCAGGGTCACACAGCTAGTAAGTGTTATGTGTCTGAGGCCAGATTTGAACTCAGGTTCTCCTGACTTCAGAGCTGGTGCTCTATCCACTGAGCCACTTAACTGGCCCAATTTTAGCATTTTCTACCATTTCACCCTACCATTCTACCATTGTTGCCATCAATGCATAAGCAGAAGGGAAATGGATAGAGTTAAAGGCCATTTTGAATTTTTCCTTGTTTCATGGTTTGCATAGTTAAAAAATTCATTACCATTTGATCAACCTATGGGTAATGAATCTCTATTCTTAGATAAGCTGGTTCTTAGAAAAAAGAGATAGTCTATACTTTCCAGCATGGTAGAACCAGCCAGAGATTTCACTCTGTTGGTTTATCCTTTGAGAACCCAAGGCCATTTCCATGATTCCACGTCAGAGTCAGACTTTGTGGAAAAGAATTCCTATAGAGGGCAAAAGGCATTTTGGGTGTTCCTTTACTGTTCCCACAGGGGAATCAATTCCTTTAGAGGGGGAATGAGGGAAGGGCTCCTGGAGAAAGTGACTATTGACTAAGTAAACTACTATGGGTTTTGAGTAAGAAGGATTTCAACAGGTGGAGACATAAGGAAACTCTATTTCAGGGACTCAGTATAGACTGCACAAATGTATGAACATAGGAGGGAGGAGGATGAGACCATCAGATCATCAGATTTAGAGGTACAAAAGGATCTGAGAGAGTTGGCATGGGATAGGGGATAGAGTACTAGACAGAGACAGCAAGAAATAGTTTCAAATCTTTCTTCTGGCACTTAATAGCTATATGATCCTAGGAAAGTCACAACTTCTCTGAGCTCCATTTTTTCATCTGTAAAATAAGGATAATAATAACACCTACTTCACAGGATTATTGAGGATCAAATGAGATAATGTATATGATGCACTTTACAAACCTTAAAGGATTATATAAATACTTACTATGCATACTACCACTTATAATAGATATGGGTGAATCAATTACTCTGTCTAAGCCTCATTTTCCTCATCTACTATGGAGACTGGATCAGTCATAGTATGATAGAGGTGGAGATAAAAGGGATTTCAGAGGCCACCCTGTCCAAACCCTTCATTTTACAGATGAGGAAAGTGAGAACCAAGCAGCCTAAGTGATCTGCCCAAGATCAAACAGAAAGGAGGCATCAGAGATGGAATCTGAACCTAGATCTACAATGTGTCTAGTACTGTGCTAGCCATCTAGGAGACTACAGAAAAACATAATTGAGAAATTTATATCTAGTTGATAATACCACTCCTAGAAAGTACCTATAAAGGGATTTTTCCTTTTTCTCTTTTTTAATATTAAATTTTATTTTATTCTTGTGATATCTGCCTGTGTCCCTCCTACCTCTCTGACTCCCTTGAGAAAGCACATTCATTTGTTATAACTTATTCCCCATTTGATGGGCACCCACCTACTCACCCAGTTTCCAATTATTTGCCACCACAAAAAGAGCTCTGTTGGGGGTATTGACTTAGCAATGAGACCTAGGAGTGGTGTCCCTACTAAGGTCACAGAGTCATCTGTACTTGGGATCAAAGAGTATGCACAATTTAATAGCTTTTTGGACATAGTTCCAAATTGTTTTCCAGAATGGCAAGACCAGTTCACAGTTCCAGCAACGTGCATTAAAGTAACAACTTTCCCACAACCTCTTCAATATTCGTAATTTTTCTTTTTTTTTTAAATCAATTTTGCTAATCTGGTAGGTGAAATAGAATCTCAGAGTTGTTTCAATTTGTATTTTTCTAATTATTAGTGATTTGGATCATTTTTTTCATATGGCTTTTGATAGCTTGGATTTCTTCCTTGGAAAACTTCTTATTCATATCCTCTAACTATTTATCAATTGGGTAAGGGCTCATTCTTATAAATTTGACTGAGTTACCTATATATCTTAGAAATGAGAACTTTATCAGAGAAATTTGCTACAAAGATTTTTTCCCCACTTGAATGCTTCTCTTCTAATTTACTGCATTGATTTTGTGGGAAAGCTTTTATATTTTATGTTACCAAAATTATGTATTTTATTTTCTGTGATCTATGTTTTTACTTGATTGCAAGCTCTTCCTCTATCCATAGAGGTAATAGGTCATTTCTTCTTTGCTCCTGTAATTAGTTTAGGGTGTCATCCTTTATTTCTCATTCCTATCTCGATCTTGGTATACAGTGTGAAATGCTAGTCTAGACTTAGTTTCTACCAGATTACTTTCCAGTTTCCCCAATAGTTTTTGTCAGAGAGTGAGTTCTGACCCTAATAAAGAGGATTTTTGGTTTATCTAACACTAGTATACATTTGCTTCTTTATAGCACATACCTAATCCATTCCACTAATCAACCTTTGTATTTTTTAATCAGTACCAAATTGTTTCGATGATTATTGCTTTGCAGTATAGTTTGAGAGCTGGTACTGTAGACTCCCTTCCTTCCCACTGTTTTCCATTAATTCCCTTGAGAATCCTAACCTTTTGTTCCTTCAGATGAATTGTGTTATTATTTTTTCTAGCTTTATTAAAGTAATCCTTTGATAATTTGATTGGTATGGCACTGAATAAGTAAATTAATTTAGATACTATTGTCATTTTTGTTATATTGGTTTGGCCAAAAGAATTTTTCAAATTAGTTCCCTTGACACTGGAATGCTGTATTATTTGGTTCCAAGTGATTCTGATTTATTTTCTGCTTATCGGGTAAACAAGTAATATGGAAAGAAGGGGGCAAAACATTTAAAGCCAAATATGATTAGAACAGTCAGCTCATGTAAACATAGCCTGAGTGGGATAATTACAGCTAGCTCTTACAGTTCCTGGTACAGTGTTGACACTGGAAGAGTTCAATAGATGTAGACTGAATGACCAATGACTGAAAATTCAAAGCAAAACATGCAGTTTTTCAAATATCTGAATCATCGCTAATAAAGGACCAGGTTGGTAGTTGTTAAGCTACAGTTTAGAATCAGGGCTTCTTAACCTGGAATCCATGAATTTGGGCTCTTGTGTGTGTTTATTAAATATATCATATATGTATATGTACATACATACATATATGTATATATATATAGAGAGAGAGAGAAACACTATATTTCAATTTAATTGGCTTCCTTTGTAATTCCTGTATATTATTTTGTGCATTCAGAAACATTATTCTGAGAAGGAGACCACAGGCTTCACCAGACTGCCAAAGTGGCCCATGACACAAAAAAGCTTATGAGCTCCCTTCTAGTCTAGGTGTTTAAAACCATTGACCTGGATGTTCTTTCACCATATTTATCCATCTTGGATATGAAAGAAATCACAGGTTCAGATCCTATTCCTCTTTCTTGAACTGAAGACCTTCCCTATGCCAGTAGAACTCAAACTCCAATAAGTCCTACCAAGTAGTAATGGCTATGAATATAGACCCAAAGGTAAAATATATATTGGTTTACTGATGACCATATTCACTCACTTTGGAGGGACTCATTAGGAGGTTGCCTATAGGGTGAAGAATTTTTTGGTGATGATAGCTCTTAAAGACCGTGTATTGAATAATGGATGGATTGTAATTTGCATTTGTGGAGGGAATACACACACTGACAAAATCATAGATATGTGAAGCTCTGATAAATCGATTAGAATTTTGAGGCCAGGAAAAAATAATCTTTGCTTTTCTTATGTTCCTACATTCAGTTTTTGAGCAGTTTCAAAATTCCTGGAGATACTAATCTCTGTAGTATTTAGTCTATGCAGTCCACATATTAGGAGGATAATTAGGAGGTATTTTGGGGAAAATGGGCGTGCCATATTGGAAAAAACTTGAAAAAAATAATACATTTTTCTTGACCAAACAACTAAATGAGGATATATCATTAAATATCACAAGAATGCCATAGAGAAAGAAAATAAATTATTTGAGCCTGATAAAAAGGAAATTTAGAGTAAGTGGTGTTGATGATGGTGGGGATGGCGTGAAGGAATTATTCTGAATGTTAGAAATATTGTACTATAGAAATTCCCCTATAAGGAGTGACTAAAAGTTCATTGATTTTGTCATTTGAATTTAGTTACTTAAGACCGTTGGGTAGGATAGTCTTATGTGGAGTGCTATCATCATATGATTTGAAAATGATTGGTTGGTTATTGTCCTTCAATCTCAAAGAGAAACAAAATGATATCACTATGTTGGGATCAAGGTCAGTGTGTCTAACTGTGGCAGATCAGATCAATATGAGATTGGAAGGCTCTACCACAGGTTGGGCACAAAATAAAAATGAAAATGAATTGGGGTACTGCAAGTAGGAGTTGAAAGAATGGAAGGGATTCTGTCCCTTCCCCACCACTGAGTTAAAACCTAGGGCTCCAAATACTTCCCAAATACCGAATCCATTGGCCTAGTGGCTTCTTTTCAGTATTCCTTCTTTGCTCTCTGAAGTATTTGACATTGATGACTGCACCTCTCCTTTTTGGTACTTTTTCTTTCCTTTCCTTTCATGATAATGGTGTTCCTAATGCCTAAGCAAACCTTTAGAATTTTTGAACAAGATCATGTGCTTCATACTGAAAAATGATACACTGGAATAGATCAGAGGTTTAAGCATGAAAATATGCATCAATTTCAAATAAAAATTAAACTGCAAAGTTATTTAAGTAAAAAATCATACACAATTTTTACAAGACACAAAGGCTCAGAACCTCTGAGTCATCTTTGACTCTTCTCCCTCCCTCACACATCATATCTAATTGGTTGCCAAATCCTGTTGATTCTGCCTCTGTTATACCTCTCCCATCTGTTTCTCCCTTTCTACCCTTAATGCCTCTATCCTAATTAAATCTCTCATTATTGTTTGGCTGGACTGTTAGAACAGCTTACTGGTCTCCCCACACCTAGTCTCTCTCTTCACCAGGTCACTCTATATAGTTGCCAAAACAATCTTCCTAATGCTTAGGTTGTGATAACATCACTCTCCAACTCAGAAACTTAAAAGTTTCCCTTTGTCTGCTGCATAAAATACAAACTTTCTTAGGCTAGAATTCAAGGTGCTTCACTATTTAACTCCAATCTACCTTTCCATTATTCTTCTTCAAGCAAGAACTCAAGACCAGGTCTTCCAGCTCCAAGAACATCTGAGTGTATAGATGTGAGCACCATTAAAGCAGCAGGGGGTCTACCTTTTCACTTACCTTTAGGTCAAATTCCCTTTAAAATGAGTTTATTCCAGTCATTTAAAATCTTTGGAATGTCAAGGGTTTTTTTTTTAATTTTTAAAGACTCCTATCTATTCCTGTGAGCTACTTTTCCTTTTAGAATCTTTGGTCATGGGATCATACCTACCTTAAAAAACTTTTTGAAACACGCTTTTATGAAATATAGGTTATGTCTGACTACACCTACATTCCTGGATTATTACAAACTCTAAAATGATATGGCTGCTTTCTCTCATGTTCCCATTGCTTCCACTTCACCAGAGAGGTCTTCTCAGTCAGAATTATGTCTGAAGTAGCAGCTTCTCTCATTACATCCTCTATCCTCCAAGAGATGAAATTGTCGCAATTAAGGCAAGTGAAGAATTTTTCAGATGCTAGGCTTTTAGTGGAAGGAGACCAGAGACAGACACTCAGATAGTTGAAGTCTTCTATCACCACTGTGTGTTTTTCTGATAATCGTCAAATTTGCTAGAGCACAGTTCATATATCTTATGTCATTTTTGTATCTGCTATAGTGTTTAACACAGGTATACCTGTAATAGAGCATTTGCTTAACAAAAAATGGGTGTTTTTTACTTCTTTGTTAAAATAAATTTTCTTATTAATATCTTTTGTTTTTACATCATCTGAATTTCTCCCAGTATATATCCTGATCCCCCTCCCAGAGTGCTATCCTATATAACATTTTATTATGTCTTTAAAAAAAAAGAAAAAGAAGAAAATCTGCAGAATTGATCATCAGAAAAATCTGAAAATATGTTCAGTGTCATGTTCCCATGAACCTCTCACCTTGGCCAAGAAGTTAAGAGGAAGGGAAGGAGAGGTGTATTCTCATATCTCTTCTTTAGATCTACGCTCATTCTTTGTAATACTGCAACATTCACTTTCCATTGTTTTGTGGTTCTTTCTGTTTTCATTGTTGTAGTTATTGTGTATATTGTTTTCTTGGCTCTGTTTACTTCATTCTGTATCAGTTCATAGAAGTTTTTCCATATTTCTCTGTATTTATAATATTCACCATTTCTTATAGCACATTATTATATTACTCATTACATTATATTACATTACATGCATATACTTGACAAATGCTCACTGAATTGAATTACTATTAGTATGGTTCATGTACTATATTCACAGGATGTTAGATTGATAACTAGAAGGGACTTTAGAGGTCATGAAGCATAACCCTCCGGTTTTCAGATGAAGAAACTGAAGTACAGAGGGGTTGGAAGTGATCTGCTCAGAGTCATAGAGATAGTATTTGAGGTAGAATTTGAAACCACATCCTCCTGACTCCAAGTCCAGTGCCGTATCTACTAAACTATTTATTCAGTACTAAAAGCTTAATAGGTTTTAACACCACCAACTTCCACATAATGAAACCTACATGGTTATCCAGGGAATCAGAAACTGCCACAGAAATCAATTTCCTTTGCTTTCTAAGCAGAGCCAACTTACTCAATTGCTTTGAAACCTGTAGAAGAGAAGACTTGAGGATGGTTGACGGATGACAAATATTGTTTTTAAAAAGGGTAAGGTTGTCATGTGGGAGAGAGAGCAGACACATTAAATGTCTTTCCAAAGCTAAGAGCAGTGGGAAGAAGTCAGAGTAGTGGTCCTAAAGGGTGTGCCATATCAGTTTCCTAGGTGCACCACAAAATTGTATGACACTTACCTCTGCAATCACAAGTACATTCCTGATTCTCCCTTAATTGGATGGCACTTACACTTGCAATCCCCATGGGAATTTTTCCAGTGTACCTGGATTCCTCCTAGCAAGGAATTAGAAAGTTTCCTGTGCCGTTAGTCCTCCCATAAAAAGAACCACTAAGTTGAAATGAGGCTATCCAATTTTGGCTCTAATAATTCAGATCTGTCACACAATAGAACAACCTGCTTTACAGAGTCGTGACCTGCCCATCACATATTCAACTAGGCGTTAGGTAATTTTTCAAGAAAATTGTCTTGCATTAGGTTGTAGGCACCCAATGTCAGCAGGATTATTCTGGTATATATTTAACTGGCTCTCTGGAAAAATTACAGGAGCAGCTAGGTGGTGCAGTGGATAGAGCACCAGCCCTGAAGTCAGGAGGACCCGAGTTCAAATCCAGCCTCAGACCAAACGTTTGACACTTACTAGCTGTGTGACCCTGGGCAAATCACTTAACCCCAATTGCCTAACCAAAAAAAAAAAAGAAAAAGAAAAAGAAAAATTATGCAGGATGTACTTTTAAGTTTAATCTGCACTAAGTCTAGAGACTAGAACAGTAGGGTCAAAGCTCCATATTGACTTAAAACCCACAAATTAGCATTATTTATGTTGTATTGTATTTTTATTTATTTTGGCAAACATTTCCTACATTTTAATCTGGTTTGGTTGCTTGGGAATTTTATAGGAGGTTGCAGCCCTCTGACCATGAGTTTCATATCTCTACTCTAGATAATCAATAAAACAATAAGTCAAGCAGTAATTTGTAGAATTTTCCATTTCCAAAGTATAAATGCTCACACTGAACATTTGACAATTGACTCTCAGAGCTGGTTCCAGCACCACCCTGATTGTAAGATAGACTAGATGATCTCTAAGATCCTTTCCAACTTGGAGATTCAGTGATTCTGGAAATCTCTTATTTTCTCTTCAGAATAATGACTTTGCTATTACTGAAGGCAAAATACAAATGCATACATATATGCCTGTCAAGTGCCTTTCTATGGAGAGCCAAGAGGATTTTATATGTTGGCAGCTAAGTGGTGCAATGGATAGAATACTGGGCATGGAGTCAGGAAAACATGAGTTCAAATTAGGCCTCACACACCTAAAATGCAATGTGTGGCCTTGGCCAAGTCAATGAACGTCTATACGCCATTGGTAAAGTGGGGAAAATGATAATACTTGCCTCCCAGGATTGTCATGGGGATAAAATGAGATGATATTTGAAAGGCACCTGGTAAAAATTAAGCACTATGTAAAGGCTAGCTATGATTATTATAAATGATTCAACTAACACTCTCTGAAACAAAAATTATATTCTAAGCCTCTCAACTTGTTATTTGTTCTTCATTTAGAAGAGGACCACTGACAACACAGGGTGATATCTTAACTTGCCCATGAATTGGATTTGAATGAGGCAAAGTTGGACCCTCACCTCTCTTCTAGAGTCAGCAAAGTCCAGTGGCAATACAAAATTACCAGGATGCCTGGTAATGTCCCAGGATGCAGTGTACGTCCTTGTCATCTTTGATGTCTTGCCAAGCTCTAAGCACTCCGTAGTACTTGCTTCAGCTACCTTCACAGCCTTTGGAACAAATTGTTCTCATCCACCCATTCTGCTGGGAGAAGTCTTCACATGCTTGGTGTAGACATCCCCCTAACTCACCAATGGGTTTGAAGACTGTCATTACCCACAACCTGATTTAGCCCTTCTGCCAAGATGATTTTACTGGAGTGTAGCCATTGTGCATGCTACAGCTTTTTGGAGCCTCAGGTGAGAAATGGTGAAAGGTGGTTGTTGTCCTTCATTCTCAAAGAGGACCAAAATGACATCACTATCAAGGTACAGTGTGTCTGACCGTGGCTGATCAGAACAATACAAGCTCAGAATGTTCCACCACAGGTTGGGCATAAATAATCCGTGTGAACATTTGGGGTGGATTCTCTAAATTTGTGCATCTCATATTTCTTTTGAGCTGCTTCAATTCTGCTTTGCTCATAGAGCATAGCACCTTCTCTAATAAGGGCACACCATGCAGAGTGGGCCTGTATCAGTATCTCCTATGTCACACAATCAATCCCAGAGTTCTTAACAGAGGCCTTGAGAGTCTTTGTATCATTTCTTCTGACCACCAGATGAACACTTGCCCTGTGTGAGTCCTTCATAAAACAATCGTTGGTAAGCGTACATTTTGCATTTGAACAACGTGGCCAGCCCATTGGAGTTGCACTCTCTGCAGTAGAGTTTGAATACTTGGTGGTGTAGTTCGAGGAAGGACCTCAGTGTCTGGTATCTTATCCTGCCAAGTGACCTTCAGAATCTTCCCAAGAAAATCCAAATGGAAGCAATTTTGTTTCCTGGCATGGTGTTGGTATACTGTCCAGGTTCCACAGGCATACAACAATGAGGTCAACACAATGATTCTGTAGATCTTCAGTTTGTTAGTCTAATACCTCTTCTCTCCCATACTTTCCTTTGGAACCTCCCAAACACTAAGATGGCTCTGGAAATGTGTGTGTCAACCTCATTATCCATGTGTACATCCCTGGAAAGTACGCTACCAAAGTAAATGAACTTATCCACAGCATTCAAAACTTCTCCATTTGCTGTAACCAACGGTTCCACATATGGATGATATGGTGGTGGCTGATGGCTGTGTTTTCTTGGTGTTAATTGTTAGGCCAAAATTAGCATAAGCAGCAGAGAATTGATCCATACTTTGCTACATTTTAGCTTCAGAGGCTGCATTGAGTACACAATCATCTGCAAACAAAAAATCATGCACCACCACCCCCTTCACTTTGGTCTCGGCTTGTAGCCTTTTCAAGTTGAAGAATTTATCATCAGTTGCAATAGCTGACCTTGATGTTGTTTTTAACCTCAGTTAAGGCATTTGACAACGTGGCTGAAAACATCATGCTAAACAGCATGGGAGCAAGTACATGGCGAGTTTCACTCCATTGGTGCCTGGGAAAGGTTATCCAGAATCTGACCAAGCACGCCATCATGAAACTGATATACAGTGCTGATTAACTTCTCTGGGCAACCAAATTTTCACATAATTCTCCATAAGCCCTCATGACTGACAGGATCAAAAGCCTTGGTCGGATCAATGAATGTTGTATACAGACCTCTGTTCTGCTCCTGGTATTCCTCCTGGAGTTGTTGGGCAGCAAACACCATATTGACTATTCCTCGGCCCTTTCTGAAGCCACACTGGACACCAAAGGTGGATGAGGCATCCTGGAAAGGGCTTGGCAAGCGCTCACACCAGAGGTGCTGGTACTTCCTGAACACCCCAAACACCCTAGCCCCTCGATTACTGGATACTTAGAGCACTTTGCAAACATTAAAGTGCTACCTAAGCGTTATTGTTATTATTATTACTGATTCCATGAACGCTAATACATGACCTGTGTTGAGCTTTTGTGTTTCAGCTGCACTGCTCATCCCTGGTGATCAATTCTGCAAAATAAAATAAAAGCTATACATTGGGCGTGTTTTATTTTTATTTTCCTAAGGGGAACTTATTTTCTGACTCAGTTACATATGATCTCAGTAAAAAGAGAGCCATATGTCCTTTCATGTTTATTATAAAGCTTGAGGGAAAATGGATATTCTCCAGGGACTAAATGTTAATATTTTCTTAAATCTACTGCCTTTCAGTTCCTATGCCACAACATAGTCCTCCAAGTCCAGATTTTGGTTTTTTATTGGGAATGATTGCAGTTAGGGGACAAAATATTTACATTTATGTATGAAATCTGAAGAGGCACAAAACTTTATTTCTCCTTTTGTAGTTTCCATATTAAATAAGTGATGAAGTACAGCAAACCTGTAGGGGAAAATATCCCATTATTTTTAAAGTTATAGTATATTTGCCACCCATTTCCACCTGCTTCCTCTGTCTCCACCTGTCTCTTTCCTACTCAGATTAGTCTCAGGCCTCCCGGAGGAATACAGCTGTGTCATCACATGCTCTGGTATCCTAATATTTCATTCTAAGCTTTAAACCAATTAGGAATGACTACTGGCTGTGCTGAATCATGGGAAGAGAAGGGGATAATGTGTCCTTCACGTAATGAACTTCTTTTGGGACTCAACACATATTTCATGCTTTAGCGCTGTTGGTTTCCATTCATCCTACTGGGATACAACTTTATTTTGCTTTGTTTAGCTATGAGAATTATGTGTGAATTAATGTTTGTGAACCAGTCAACTCTATCACTCTAACTGCAGATATTGGACCTGCCCATGTATTTAGAACACAAGAATTTGGGTGCCTTCTTTAATCATTTGGGGTAGGCTTGTGGGATCCAGGCATAACTAGTTCAAGGAGAAGCAAGCCTTGGAAATAAAATCTTGTTTTCCTCACATTTCATCAAAAGGATCCCAGGCCTAGCATCACTTTAGGATATGTGATCTTACAATTTCAATGGGTGTGGTATATTTTTTTTGTTTGAAATGCACTGTCTTGGCTTAAATCATCTCTTGTGGGACCAAATGAATCCACCAAACATTTTTGTAAAGGGTGAACGCATTTGGGATTTACTATTCTATCACAACATACAAATGCTTTCTTCCAAAAAACCTTTCCCCAATTTATACTAAACAGTTCATAAAATTGATTCATACAATCCACTTCTCCTTCCAAAAGGACACTTGTGTATCTATTCATTCCCTATATATCCACATATTTTAAATGATGACAGATTTCCTTATTCTGTCTCCTCTATTTTACTGTACGTTCTTTAAGAGAAGGGGCTAGTCCTAATAATCCACAGTCATTCCTATTGTATTTATTCTCTTCATGAGCACTACGTAAATACCTGGTTATGATAAAATAATATTTCTTTAAAAAGGGGGGGGATTTCTGTATCTGAGGTTGATGAATTCAATGTGACTTTGCTTTAATAATTTTTCTGACAGCCTCTCAAGTATTCTTCTCTCTTTTCCCTTTCCTTCCCTCATTAGACTTTTTGAATTATTTCATTTTATAGAACTGTAATGTTCTTATGTTATTCAACACTCCGGTTATAAGTTAAATGCTGAATGATGTTTCATTGGGCCTTACAATGCTTTGCGGTGAGCTTTGTTAGAAGAGATCCTTTGGGGCTCCATTCATTTTACATCTTTTTTAAGCCCACTCCTATAGTGAATCTCATATCTGACTTTTCTTCATTATTCCAGGACTGAAAACTCCATCCTAGGGAAGACTCATCATTTTGATTTTTTTGGAATGCCTATGAAGTTTGAATTTGAAATATTGCCCTCTGTTTTCCATTTCTTCACATAGCAAAGTTTTCTTTTCTTAGTTCCCTTAAAAAATGACCCAGCAAGTCACTGATTTCAAGATCTGGTGATTTGTGCAGAGACAGATTAATAGGAACCCACCTTTATTTCACATAAGACAAGTCACAGACATTAGTAGACTGTATCTAAACTTGGACTAGGCAGGTCTTAATTCTTTAGCTGAAGTACTGAAACCTCCTCGCTCCAGTAAGTCCATCAAAAATTAGTGCTATTAAAAATGCTTTTTAGTGCTTCATTTGAAAATCATCCCTTTTTTTCCAGATTTCCCCTTTAACATAGATGTATTGTTCTTTGAAAATGAATTATCTTTTTGGGGTCTGTGATTTTAATATTGTTATACAATGTATCTCAATTAATTTATCAATAGATGAGCCTTCTCTAACCTAGACTACGAGTAACTAAATCAACACTGTGCATATAATTCATGTCTTCATAAAAGCTCTTCTGAAATGGAGATGATGGGAATGCGGCAGGCAAAAACTAGTCCAGCCCAAGATCACTGAAGACATCAGTTAGGTACTTGGTATTCATATGGTATTCATTGCAATAACATCAATCTCAAGAAATTCTCCTGATATTAATGCAGAAGTTCTGCCTTTAATATATATTTCCAGAGGAATTTCATTGTAATTGAGCCCTAAATGATGTCCACTTATTACAAAGCATTACCAGAACTTTTAATAAATGGTCTTTAGTAGAATAGAACATTCCAGATTCATATCACAGTCTATATTAGGGTCTTTATGTTGTAATTGTCATTGACCATCTTTACTGTATTATTTCTAGACAGTTCATAATTTTCCCAGCTGAACAAATGAAGATTTGTGAATAGAGTAAGATACTGACTGGATCATGTGGTGTCATTGATTTTTATTCCTCTCGTTTCATAGAATACACTTTGAAGTCATGTGAGTCATCCATGCTAGTGCCATTATTAATAGCTAGAGAATAAGTAAATGGCACTTTATGGAGAAAGACAGCTGGGTGAATGGAAAGGTGCGCACTCGACATTTTTGGCCTGAAGATTCTCAGGACTTCCTTATCCTTTCTTTACAGGCAGGAGGGTCTACTTGAGATAACTAGAAAAGCAAAACTTATCCATTCTTCAGACTGTGGATGGTGGCAAATGGATGTCAGAGGAAAAACTTTGCCTAAAAATGGGAGATAGAATGTATTTAAGAAATAGAAAGTCAGACAAATTTCAAATACTGTACTGACTTTCATTCTTAGCATTTCTATGTCATGGCTTAACACAGGGGTGGGGAACCTGCAACCTGGAGGCCACATGTGACCTTCTAGGTCCTTGGATGTGGCCTTTTGACTGAGTCCAAGTTTTGCAGAATAAATTCTTTTATTAAGGGGATTTGTTTTGTGAAGTTTGGATTCAGTCAAAGGGCTGCACTTGAGAACCTAGAGGGTCACACATGTGTCCTCCGGGTTTCAGGTTCCCCACCCCTGGCTTAGCACCTTCAGTTCAGTGAATAAAAGAATATGTTAAAAATACCAAGGTTTCAGGTTTGATCCTGAAATAGGCCAAGTTAACTTCTGAGCAAGTAAGGTGAGAATATTAAATTGGAAATCAAATGTGAAGAAAATGAGGTACAGTGGAAGGAGCAGCAGATTTGAAATGAGAGGACCTAGGTTATGTGACTTCAGACAAGTCACTTAATGTCTCTGGGTTTCAGTTTCTTCATCTGTTAAATGAAGACAAACTAGATATCTACCATCCCTTTGAGCTCTAACATTCTATGATTCTGTGACCTTTTTCCTTATTTGAGTCAATCAACGAACACTACATTACACATAGTAGGTATTTAATAAAGAGCTGTTAACTGAATGAACCTTGCTCAACTAGAGAAAAACTTAGAAATCCAAATAACTCATTCTATTTGCTTTTAAGGAAACTCAGACCATGTCTAAAAATAATAGCTCATTCTTATATAGAGCTTCGTGACTACCAAGCACTTTTCATTCACTATCCCATTTGATCACAATCATAACCCACTGAGGTTGGTAGTATATATCTTATTAGCCTCAGTTTTCAGAAGAGGAAAAGACAATAAGCAACTAGCCCAAGATCACACAGCTAGTATGTCTTGGAAGAAGATTCAAACTCCTGCCCTTTCCTTACACCAAGTTCAGAAATAAGGTTGTAGAAGTAAAGAGGGCAACCATACTTCGAGGATCATGAACACCAAGATTAAAAGTTTGGTCTTTGTATTATAGGCAAGAGGGAATCCTGGTAAGTTTTTCAAGAAGCTATAAATATGTACAAAAAAGTTTTTTTTAAGAAACATTAATCTTATACATACATGTATATGCATGCATATTTTATGTAGGGTGGTTTGGAGTAAAGGAGATTGGAAGCTAAAACTTTTGCAATTATTCAGATATGAGACAATAAGGTCTTGAACAAGGTGGTGGCAATGGGAACGGAAAAGGAGGGATGAATCTCAGAAGAACTAGGATAGAACAATTGATAAAAATTGACAACTTATAGGAGAAACTATGAATGTTTGTTACAAGAGTTTTGCTTTTCTTTTCCCAATGGGGAAGATTGAAGGGAAAGAAAGTACATTTCTGTTCTTTGAAAAAATAAAATAGTATAATACATTAAAAAGATGGACCTGAGGCTTAAAGCTTATGAGACTGGGAAACTCATACAGTCATTACTAGGAATAATGAAGGTCAGAGGAGGGCTTGGTGAGTTTGGTTTTAGATATGTTAAATTTGAGATTCCCACAGGACATACAAATGAAATTGTTTAGTAGACAGTTGAAAATTCCCCACTGGAGTTTCAGAGAGAGATTCAGGCTAAATATATAGAATTAAAAGTCAACTACATCAAGATGATAATTGAAGCCATGGGAGTAGCTGTAGTGTCCAAGGGAAAGAATGCAGAAAGAGAAGAGAAAGGAGGTCAAAGATGGAGCTGTGAGAAATGTTCTCATTTAGGGAATGGAAAGAGGAAAATAAGCCCTAGAGAAAATTTGAAGGCATGTGTAGTCAACAATTCAGATTCCACAATGAAGAAAAAGGACTGAGCTTTTGAATTCAGGTAGGGGGCAGACCAGATGACCACTAAGGTTCAATAATGTCATGATTTGGTAACATTGGAAAACTGGTAACATTGGAAAGTGTGCTTTCAGTAAAAGGAGGAAAAGAGAGGAGAAAAGGATCAGGATCACAATGTCAAGAAGTTGGCTATAGAGAGGGTGGTGAAGAAGTAGGGGCAACAAATGTAAATGCTTTTTGGGGATAGAATTGGAAGCAGCAGGGTGAAATGGATAACATGGGTAAAGAAACTTTCTATCCTAGCCATTCTCACTTAGGGCACCTGCTTTTTGACTGGCCTTGGGTTCCATTCCTGAGTTCTTATGATTTGGGGTCTCTTGTACTACCTGTAGATGCTTCATAGTGTGCCTGGCCTAGAGTTCCAGTGGGGTACCTGGGATCACCTTTGAATCAGGAGTGTGAGTTGGGAAGAGAGATTAACTGGAAGGATCACTAACAAAGAGAGTTTGCATTGCCTTGTACTCCGTTCTCCCTCTAGTAAATTCTTAATTATTTGTAAAATGAAGTAAATAATGCTTGTACTATCTCTCTCAGAGAAAGTACAGTATTTTGTAAATTATAAAAGTTTTTGTAAAGTACTATAAAAATGTGACTCTAATGTCAATTCCTCAAGGGTTTCCTAAAATCTCACTATAGTTCTAGGGAATAGAACAGGTGGAAAGTTGGTATAACATATGGGTTGCTAGAAAGGGGCTTTCCAGCTTCCTAAGTAATAATAAATGTGCTTTTAGTTTATAGATGGACTTTGGAGTACGGTACAGTGGGAAAGATCATTGATTCTGGCTCTTTTGTCAAAAGGCCTGGGTACCTCTGAAATTGATGTCCATTGGTGATTTGGGGCAAGTCACTTAGCTTCCCTTGGCTTCAGTTTCCTCAGCTATATAATGGGAGGGATGGAGTAGATGACCTCTGAATTTCTTTCTAGCTCTATATCTATGATCCCATGATCATCTAGTCTCATCCATTTGTTTGAGAGATGAAGACACTGAGGACCAGAGGACTTGATTTATTCAATATTGCACAGCCAGTTAGGGTATTGGGCTTAGATTCAGGGTTCTGAATCTAGAACCTGGGTTCTAGACCTAGGTCTGCCATCCTTAATGATTCCTATCCTTAAGCTAATGTTCTTGCTAAGCACTTATCATATATTTCCCTTGCTTTTTTTTTGTTTTATGGCTATCTGTAAACCATAAAATTATAAACATGAATTGTAAGCATGAACAGGTTTCAATGCATTATTTGCTTGATAAGTTAAGATGGATAAGTGATCAAATATTATGCAGGCAGATATTTATTATAGCATATTGTGACCAGGAGGAGAATTGAAATTGACAAAGAAGTGACTACTGCCCATTGTGATAGAGCATAGAATGGCACTAGTGACTCTTTATAGTCTTCTCATGTATTTCATTAAAACAGGCTCTTTAAAAGAAGAGTCCATCCATTCTCCTTGAAGTTTAAAGTTGATCAGAGTATTCTTTGATTTCACTCTGTTGTTTTTTTCTTTTTCATTATTTTTGATGTGTTTGAAATTGTGCTCATCACTAAAGCACTGAGACATGGGAACAGAAAATTACATCTAAGTCAATGAATAATAAGAAACTATGATGGACTTATTCGAAAGAATTTACTTCAATACTCCATGGATCTCTGATTTTGCTAATGAGGGTACTCCTTCCACTGACTGTGATCACACTCTCTGTGACAGTCACTGAGACTTTGCTTGTTGTTGTTGCCAAAAAAAAAAAAAAGTTAATCACTCAGTAGCCAACCTGCTGATGAGTTTCTCTGAATGTAGCTAGATTGGTCCCTAAGCAAGCTATATGGTCCATCACTGGGATGCTACTGTGATATCCTACTCTAACGTCTCAATGGAGTGTAAATGTTCCTCCTGGGCTCTTAGAGGCTTTGCCAGGAGAGTGACAACTTCTGGCAGTTCTATGAACCCAAAAATACTTCATTGATGAGCCCAGTAATGAATAGAAGCAATGTCTGATTAAGAATCCTAGAATCTCCGCGGAGAATAAGCTCTCTAGAATTTACTAAGCTACTTTCTTTTCTCAAAATAGACCTTAACATAAACTGACCAGTTCAGAAAAGTCTTCTTCATAGCTGTAATGCTCTCTAGGAAAAGAGTCTTGCTTAGCCACTCATTCATTCTTGCTGCTACCCAAGCAACAATAATTCAAAGCAGTATTTAAGACCAGTAAAAATGGTGGAGAGGAAATTGGTGATCCTGTGTTTATGTTAATGATGGGAAATATAGAACTGAGGAAGTGAAGTCAGAGTAGAAATTGGGGAATAAAAGAAAGGTAGATTTTAGAGAAGGTTGATAATAAAGTTCATTCTCTCCTTTCTAGAATCCTGTTGATATGTTTAGTGGACCTTCCATTCACTCTTTCTCCTCAATAAGTTCAGTACCTGGCTTTCTATCTTCTCTATTCTAACCCAATCTCTACTGCTTCTGAACACCCTTTCCTCTAATATCCTCATTCTCTGTGAATCTCATGAGACCTCTGTCTTTAGTCTACCTTGATCATTCACAGGAGTAGTCATACAATAAATAAATAGGGATACTCATCTTCAGCATAACTCGAGTATATTTAAGTTGGTTGACCTTTTATGTATCAAGCATCAGAGATAAATGGCAGGGTTATGGAAGAGACACTGGATTTTGAATTACAGAACTTGGGTTCAAATCCATGTTTATTACCTATATGACCCTGGACAAATCATTTAGGCTTTCTTGGCCTCAGTTTCCTCATCTATAAAATGAGAAGGCTTAACTTGAGAGCCTCTGTAATTTCTTTTAGTTCTGAATCTATGATCCTATTATCCTGGTGCTATGCATTCTTGAGACATCAGCATTTTAAGTTCAGGATTCTTTAAAGCAGCTTCACTTATGTGTAAAATTCATTCTGAAGGTCATTTTGGGAAACTACTATGTATCACAAGGGAGAACACTGTGTGCTGAGAAGGCCCATTCAGTTGTTGTTATTATTCAGTCATGTCCAACTTTCTGTAACCCCATTTGGGTTTCTGGGTAAATATACTGGAGTGCTTTGCCATTTTCTTCTCTAGCTCATTTTACAGATGAAAAAACTGAGGCAAACAGGGTCAAGTGACTTGCCCAGGACCACATAGCTAGTAAGTGTCTGAGGCCAGATTTGAACTCAGGAAGATGAGTCCTTTTGACGTCAGACACAACACTCTAGCCACTGTGTTATCTAGCTACCTACCCATTTTGTAATAGTGTTGCTTAGAAAAGATGGGTTTGTCCCCCATGCTCCCCTTCCACTCCAACCAAAAATCTGTCCATCTGACTAGAAGGAAAAGCTTATCTAGTTCTTTATGGCCATTGCCCATCTTTAAATTAGGTTCACAGATTATAAATTGAGATCTGGAAGTGACCTTGGATATCACTGAGTCCAATTTCCTCATTTTACAGATTGGAATCTGGGGCCTAGAGAAATTAAATAACTTGCCCAGGGTCACACAGCAGGTAAATGTCTGAGACAGGACTTGAATTCAGGTCTTCCTGACTGGGAGTTTAGTGCACTATTTCACTCTCTGGAGTATTCTACTTTGACTCAAATGATGTAAGTCTAGACTTTCTTCAAAATTTTGGCCAACTCTTACCGTCCTTGGTGAGGTCTACTCTGCCCAAACTCCACCTTGGTGACCATCTTGTTCCCTATAGAATGGAGTTTTCCATTATTTGTGATTGTTAAATGTATTCATGAAGGTTGAATGTGGTTAGACAGGGCCTTTAAGTTGGCTTCCCCACTCCCAAATGCCTTTTTCACTTATATGTAGGATTATCATGCCCTGAATTGAAATAATCCTTCCCATTCCTTTGTAACTATGTATAGCTTTCAGTTTATTCTTACTTTTTACTCCATTAATTCAAGCAGACATTACTGCATTTGGTGTTGTCACTCCTTCTGTTGATAGAGATTGTAACCTCTCATGTATGAGTAGTATTCTATAGGTGTACAGCGTTGACTTGGTGTCAGAAAGATTTGGGTACATATCCTGCCTCCAAAACTAGTACTGTCCCCCTGTGTTAAGTGGCCTAACCTCTCTGAGCTTCTATTTTGTCATTTGTAAAATGGGGATGATGGTATTACCAACTTCACAGGGCTACTATGAGGAAAAGGTGAGATAAATGTGTAAAACACTTTTAAAGCACTACATAAATGTCATCTATTACCCTTGGAATGGCAGCATTGTTCTTGTAGAAAAAGGCAAATGTTGACGTAATGTAAGATCTGAGTTTCCATTCTATCTCTAATACATACCTCCACGGGCAGGTCACAACCATTCTAAGCCTTGGTCATTGCATTGGTAAATGAAAAAAAAATTACCTGCCATAAAAGGCTGTTATGAGGTTCAAATAAAATCAGTTAAAGTGCTTTGTAAAATTCTCAGACTCTACATAATTGCCATTTATTTGTTGCTCTTACTCAAGTGATAACCTTTACAAAATATGATTCCCCAAATTTCATCACCTGTTGGCCAGCCGTCTGATAGGGAGCCTTTGAGGCCTCCACTAGGTTGGTCCTCAGTTGGCAGATACATAGTCTGATGCTGGGCCTGGACTCAAGCTTTTCTTGATTGGTAAGACCTGCTAGAGCTTGTACCCCATTGGAAAAACCTTTGAGAACCCTGAGGTCACCTCCATACCATGAAGCATCTGTTCAGGACTTTAGTGGAAGACTTTTTTCTTACTTGGTTTAAAAAGTGGAGGGAGGAATAAGTACTTATATAGTGCCTACTATGTGCTAGACACTCTGCTAAACTCTTTACAAATATTATCTCCTTTAATCCTCACAACCGCTGTCCTCCAAAAAGCTTTAACTAAACTCCACTTTATACTTTATACTACACTTATACTATGCTCCACTTTATATTACATACTCTCTAAATACTTGTTTATAATTTTACAAAATTATCTTGCTTTTAATCATACTATACTTTGTATTTTCCTGTTGTTGTTTTAAGTGTGCGTATTTTTTGTCCCCACAAATAATTAGTAAGCTCCTTGTGGGCAAACACCATCTCTTTTGCATCCTTTGTAGTTCTCGGTAAGTACAAGTATAATCCGTATAAGGTGAATTTGTCTAAAATTGTCTTGCAATATGTTTTTTTATGGGGTATGACCAAATCTCCTTCTAAAGTCTAGAAATCCCTTTAGTTAATTACCCACTTATCACACTGCTTTGATGTTATAAATAACATTAAGGCAGGATTTAATTCTGTTAAGAACAATATTGTGCCTTTTGAAATAATAATGAATATTATTATAAATATCATGATGAATAATAATGATAGCTGGTATATACATATATAAATCTGTCTCTTTATAGCTCCCATCTTGGCACAGCAGGAAGCAGTTGACTTGAGCACTCCAACCTACCTTCTGGACCCAGACCCTGCCAATGATCTCTTTCCCTTTCCCCCTCTGGGATGGACATTGATATCCCACTCCCTTACCACCCACCCGATATTCCCATAGCCTTTCTTATAGGGGTAACACAGAATCCTTGTTCCACTTCAGTCCTCCTGGCCACTGCCCCCTTCCCAGTTGTGGAGGGCTGGGCTCTTCTACTTCTCCTTCCCCAACCTATGTCAGAAGAATATAACCACTCACATCACTTGGATGAGTAGGAAGTGACCTGTTGAAATCTTTCATTTCAGATGGAAAATCACTGGGTCCTACTATCTGCCCTGTTACTAGACTCTCTGGTACGTCAGCCCTTACCTTCTTGAATGAATGAATATATTAAAAAGCATTTGTTAAATATTTGTTAGGTACTTGGCTCTGGGTACACTTATAGAAAAATAAGAGAGACCCTGCTCTCAAAGAGCTCATATTCAAATGGGGGAGGAAACTCACACTGGAAGTTTCAGCTATAAGTCAGATGGCAAGATCCCATGGTCTTTAGAGAACAGTAGCAAATCAGATGGTAATGCCCCTTCTTGAATATCATTTCCATTAATAAAATCATATCAATTTATTATATTGAACCATTTGGTAGTGCCAAGGACTTTGGTGACAAGAACTTTCTTTTCCAGGTCTTCAATAGTTATGGCTGCTGAGGTGACAGGATTTGCAGTAACTATAGAGAAAGTTGCCAGGTTGCATCTCTACAAGGTTTGCTTCTCTGAGCTATAGTTACAAGGGCCACTTCCCTATCCTCACACCCCTTAGATCCCCAGACACCCTCATGATGCCTGGGACTTGCCATTTAAACCTGCAGCTACACCATTAGGATTAATGGGCCCTTCCATCCATGGTGCAGTTGAAACCTCTTATTTTAAATTCTCTCCTCCAATTAAAACTCGAGTCCTATATTGATTTCCTGTTTGTACACCCAGGGTTCAGCACAGTACTTGGCACAGTGCTTAATAAATGCCTTTTTTCTTTTATTCATTCCTTTATCCACCCACACATCCATTTCCACATATCCATTTCCAGAGAGAGAGAGAGAGAGAGAACAGATGAGGAAGAAAGCATGCATTGAGGAATAGATCCTAACAATATATTAAAGAAACATGAAAGACATACATTAGGAAAAATTCACAGACCTTATTTTTATTATGTAAAAAACAACTGAAATAATAACTAGTACATGTACTTATTTTCCCATCTACACAAATATTTTGTGAACATACTCTATCCATATACTTAGGGCATCTTTGATGTGGATAAAGAAATAGGCAGCTCTTTACAAATACTACTCTCTAGCAGAGGGCAGCTAAGTGCATTGGATAGAGTGCTGGCCTCAGACACGTATTAGATGTGCAACCCTGGGCAAGACATTTAACCTCATTTGCCTCAGTTTCCTCATCTGTAAAATGAGCTGAAGAAGGAAATGGTGAACTTTGCCAAGAAAACCCCAAATGGCATCACAAAGAGTCAGACGTGACTAAAATGACTCAACAGCAACTCTCTAACAGACCGCATCTTTATAGTCAGTATTGGAAGGATCTAGATAATACAAGATCCCACTGGGTTTATTGACTGTTAGTGATTTCTTAAAGCACTGGATTTGATGGAGCAAAATTCTATTTTAAAGGCTGTTTTTCCAACAAGGTATCTCCTAAGCATCTATCAAAATCTTAAAAGATTACTTGAAAATCATGAGGGAGAACTTAACTTAATGGTTATTAATATCAGGGGAGGCATGAAGTAAGGAGATATATGATGAACAAAGTTATTTGTCACTGTGGTGGAGGAGGTTCATTGCAGTATCCAAAAGAAGGAGAGATTCCTTCCAGATGAAATTGGGATGTTGGCATCAAGCCCCAGAACATTGCAGACTCAAAAGAGATGGCACTAACCAGTCATACAACAAAAACCAAGTGGATAAAGGAACTCTGAAAAGCAATTGGATGAACAGTCCATAGAGTTTGCCTATCTGCACATAGATTTTGGACAGGCATTAAGGACAGAAAATGACTTGGGACTCCAATTGAATTAAAGGGTAATAGTGGGTTGGATGCTATTTGGGAAATTGCTTAGTCCTTTTAATGACCTCAAATTTCTTCCTGAAATGAAGGGCCATCTTCTAAAAATTAATATTCTGTGAGTGATACAGTATAGTTTTTAATCATAGAAAACCACTGTCTCTAGAAAATTAAAGTTGTGGGTCACCTAATGGTCAATGGAGAAGTGCATGGTGGGAGTAGACATTTTATAACACATTAAAAATGAGAAATTATGCAGGAGAAGCACAAAAAAGGATATAATCAGAGGAATATGATTAGAATAGACTGCTCAGGGAATGAGAACAAAGGAAAACTTACAGGCAGCCTGTGTGTGCCTCTTCTGTATATGTAATATAAAGAGATCTAGAACTCATCATGCTCATTGTGCCCTGACGAAAGATTTGTGGAAGAACATTGGTAAGAGATACCCAGGAAGTCAATGTATGGATGGGCTGTGATTTGTACCACATAACCACACCAATGAGATCAGAGATTCATGAAGCCACTGAAATTTATATAGCCCCCAAGCATTTACAAAGCACATAGGAAGGATCTCATTAGATCCTCACAACTACCCTGTGAAGCAGCACACTGACTAATTCCATAAGAAGTATTGTGCCATTGACATATTATGCTACCCTTCTGGAATTCTATGGCTTTAATAGGATTTTATCAAATATCATGTTTTCAGAGGATCATTGATTTAGAGACAGAAGGAAATTTAGGGATCATCAAGTCCAACTTTTTCATTTTACAGAGGAAGAAATTTCACAGAAAGAAAATTAGTTGTCTAAGGTTCTACACAGGTGTCAGAGCTCAGCAACTGACTCTAGAATATTCTTTCTATGATGCCATGCTGCCTTTCCAGTTAATGGGCTCTGTCAAGGTACATTTGGGAAGTGCTATACTCAATGGAAGTGCTCACTGAATCTTTTCTGAATGAATGCAAGAAACAAATGTGTCCTCAGGGAATTGCTAGAAGTCTGTCACTGCCTTATAAGTCTTCACAATGGGCAGAAAAATGGCTATCTGTTGTTAATCCCAACACATAATATAATACACTTTTTATCTTCTCCCATAATGTTAATGTAGCTAAATTCCATAAATCAAATCTCAGCAGTAAAAAGGTTAATAAGTTTACACTGTATAATTGAAAGCCATATTGGTGATTAAAATGATTTTATATATCAGTTTTCTGGGTCACCAACTAATTATTTTCAATGGCCTGTAATAAAACACTGTACCATGGGTGGATAGACACTACAACTGTGTTATCTAAGGCATAATGATCTCTGATGCTTTGGATGTTAAACTGTCATAGCGAGAACTTAAGGAAGTTTCTTTGAGTAGTTTGATGTCTTACTCCTGGGGTAATGGCGAAGTTGTTGCTTCAGCTCCTACAAAGTTAGTGGGCTAAGTTTTGGGTACTACCTTCTGCCAAGCTAAGAGAACTAGGCTGTCACCCAAGATGGAAGGGGCTCACCAAGCCACTGGGAATCTGATTGCTACTATAATTCATTTTAATGTATTCTTCACATACTAATAATTTATTGGAGCAGGGTCTCCTCTAATAGGAACATGACTGTGGTGAGATGCACACCATTGATCATCCTTGCATAGAACGGATGATTTAAGCAGAGAAGGAAGAAATCTTGTCTCTGCACAAGATGAGCAGGGAAGGGTATATATGGGTACATTCTCAGCACAAAGAATGGCCTCTTTTTCTCCTGATTCCTGTGAAGTGTCTGAAGGTATATAAGCTGAATGGGAAAATACAAAGCTATATTTGGTTAGTGCAGTTTGGTACAGAAGGACTGTTGGGCCAATGGTGGGGGCCGGCATTTTATTATGGCATTTAGAGGAAGAGCCATAAGAGATTACTTCATTTAACCCCCTTATTTTACTGATGAGGAAACTAAGGACCAGAAAGATTAAGTGATTTGCCCAAAGTCATACAGGTAGCAAGACTTAGAGGTGGAATTAGAATCTAGGTTTTCTGAAGTTAAGAGTCAGTGCTGTATCCACTAGACCATACTACTTCCCAATGACTTGTCTAACATCACTGAACAGAGGCCATATTTAAACATAGGACCTTGGACTCCTAACCCAGAGCTTTAAGTGTGGTATGATCTTTATAAGTACTCTCTAATTACAAAGTACTCTGTTTTCTTGGTCCTCACAACAATCCCATGTGTTAAACATCACAAGTATTATTGTTCCCTTTATTAGATGCTGAAATTGAAGACCAGAGAATATGATTAACTTGGACAAAATGGTAAGTAATGAAATTGGCACTTGGACTTCTATAGTTTTGGACTCCTTCTTTCCTGGACACTACAACAGCCTTGCTTAGCCTATTGGACTCCATCACTTCCTGGCTTTGCAGTGTTATCTTGGATTTTAAAGGGTAATTCAGCCTTATATTTTTCAGATCAGATTTTTAGAAGGGTTTGTAGTTATATCTAAAGCCATTGAGGTTTTAACACGGGTTATTGGGGTTGGGAAAAAAAAGAGTAAATGCACAGATAATGACCTTGGAGTCGGTAACTGCTTTTGGTGTTCAGTTGTATATTTAATTACCTCTGTCTCAAAAAATTCTTGCAAATTATTTGTAATTTTTAATGATGAAAAAACTGGAAACAACTTAAAAGTTTAGCAGTTGTAGAATGGCTGAATAAGCCATGGTACATTGAGTAATAGAACAACATAATGCAATTTAAAATGATAAATATGAGGACTATAAGGAAATTGGGGAAACAAATGAAATAATGTGAGGCCAAACCGGGAGAGTATACACACAGCCTACAATTAACTAAAAAGAAAGGGAAGGGTACAAAGAGGAAGGAACAAATAAGCTGTTATGGCCATTTTGTATGCAGAAATCTATTTTTCAAATGTAAATAGTTGTAAAGTATGTTGAATTGGCTTTGTTGTTTAATGTTCAGTGCATAGCAAATTTTTTAATTGAAAAATATTCATTAAAAAAGAGAATAGTTCCTGTGCTTAATGACAAAGAATTCCTCTCTAGATATTTGTTTCTGGTTTTCATTGGAAAAGAACCATGAAAAAATAAGTAATCTGTCTTGCATCCATTGTTTTAAGTTTTGTTACTCTCTAAATCTTATGTGTAGAAAGTTTGAAAAGTTTGGATATTTTAGAGCTTTTGGTTCTCATTGGAAGATTATTTGAGGATAAAAGAAAAACTGAAAAGTCATTGAATACTGGAAGAAAAAAACCATCATCTTATTTGTATGGCTTAATCTTTTTAAGAATAGCCAAGAGTATACAAAATTACAATGATTTGTTTTTAAACGTATGCTTGACAGACATGTTAATCAAATAGCAAGGAAGGGAAGAAAAATCTAAAGATGGCATGAGGATTAGGCACTAAAGAAGACACTTCGGGGGATTGGTTATTAAACCCAGATGCTTTTACTATTTTGGTGTCTAGTTCAAGGCAAGATTGACCTACTGGTGACTTAACATTACCATCTGCTATCTGGCAGCCTGTGAAACGAATACATGGTCTCAATTCCATTCCTAGTGAAAGAGTGAGCACATGATTAAACCAACACCACAGATGGAAAATTCAGAAAAGTTCACAGTGAAGAGGTGGATGAATTTTCCTCAGGTCATAGAGGAGTTGAGTCATATTGGAGGAAAAGGATGGGGTTTCTCACATAACTGGGCTTTATCTGCACATTCTTGGAGGAGGCAAGAATTTTCAAAGATGGAAGTTCCCATAAGTGTGAAACTCTATTTTGAAAAGAAATAGCAAGGGACAGGAGAGGGAAGTCATGCCTCTGTTAATATGAAACAAAATACATTTCAGATGGTTTCAGACACCAGTGACATTTCTGTCCCCTACTAAGTTTATTTGAACAAAATTGAGCATGCATAGTCAACAATTTCTCTTTCAAACATGCTGCACCAGCATGTAGTATGGCATTACAGAGTTCACTCGGAATGAACATGCAATTCCCTTGCTCAAGAAGCTGTAGTTGCTCACTTTTGCTGACACTCCTCTGTTTGGATTTTCAAGCTTTTAACAATCTAGGGCAACCCCTGTTACAGATGAGGAAACTGAGGCCCAAGGAGGTTAAGTGAATTACCCAAGGCAAGAAGGATAGTTAGTATCAGAAATGAGATCCCTGAGTCCAAGTCCCCCATTTTACAGATGAACACAATGAGACTCAAAGTGTCTGAGTGACTTTTTTAGCATCTTTAATATGTAAATTCACACAAAGGATTATTGAACAAATGCAAAAGTGTAGGCAGAGTTGACAGAAATGGAATAGGGTGCCTTGAGGGGTAGGGGGTTCCCCTAAACTATATTCTCTATATGCACCAAAATCTAGATAAGCGCTTAGCACATGTGCTGTAGCAAGGAGTCTTGTCCAGATATTCATTAGACCCAATGGCCCCTTCCAACTTGGATTCTGGGGAAGTAGGATCTCAAGGACGAGAGTTGGAAGGGACCTAAGAAATTATGTAGTCTACATTCCCCACCTCATTTTACAGAAGTACAAAGTAAGGTCTCCAGAGATGAGCTGAACAGTTAGCAAGTAGCAAAGCTGAACCAGGGTTTTCTATCTTCAAATCCAGTGCTCTTTCCTCTATACCACATAGCCTGTAGATGGCGGTGGGCAATAGGTCTTGTTTACAAAGTGAATCTAGTAAGGTCGTGTGTGTGTGTGTGTGTGTGTGTGTGTGTGTGTGTGTGTGTGTGTGTATGTTGCTATGAAAAATTAGGTGTTCAATTTTAGCTGAAAAGCTTGTCAGCACAGGAAAGTCCTGTGGGAGTGTTCAGTAATGTAACATATAACTGATGATTTGCCCCAGCTGCTTCTTCCAGGGAAAGGCTACCTGGACTAAGGGTGTACCCATCTCTGATTGCCAGGTCCTAAGTGAATTGCAATCCTATGTAGGAGCTTGGGGAGAGACTTCTAGAACTTTAGTTCTGACAAAGTTATTAAGTAGGCACTATGCGCAAAGCACCACATTAAAAACAACAAATCTGTATGGACCGGATGGGAAAATGTACAGTTGATTTGACCTCATTGGGGGTAGGCCCCTAGCTAGTGCAGTTTGGGATATGACTGGTGGGGGAGACAGATTGAACAATACAAGTTCCCCTATTTTCATTGTGTTCACCATCTGGTAAAGGGATATGATACGAGCATGTAAAATAATAATATGATAAGCTTGATATGATATTAAAGACAGGAGGGAAAAAGCAAGAGCTGTGTGAGGTCTGAGGGAAGATATCTGGTTAATTAATGAGGAGATCAGAGACAGCTTCCTGGAGGAGGCTGGGTTTTAATGAATGGGTAGTATTGCAGATGGTAGGGGAAGTGGAGCCCATTCCAGGTATAAGGAATACAGCAAAGAAAGAATGTAAGAAATAGAACAGGGCTGGGGAAATGAGTTTTCGTGGCAGCCTCCATCAGTTAAAATACTACTCTGATGTCTCATTGTGGTGTGGAGGTGACCCTGGATTCTCAAAGGTTATGACAGAGAAAGAGCAGGTTCTGGCAGATTCTGAAAAGCTGAAAGGACGTCAAGGCTTGGCAATCAATGGACTGTCTATCTATTATCCAAGGACCATCCTGACTACATGAGGTCTTGGAGTCAGGAAGACCTGAGTTCAAATTCAGATGCAGACACCAACTAGCTGGGCAAGTCACTTAACCTCTATCTGCCTCAGTTTCCTCAAGAGTAATAGCACATACCTCACAGAGTTGTTATAAGGATAAAGTGTTGTTTTCAACTTCACAACACCTCTCAAATTCAACCCCTACTTGTGCAAACCACTACTTTAAGCACTCAATACCTCTCACCTGTACTTACTTCAATGGTTTTTTTAAAATTCCCTCCATGACTCAAGTCTCTCCACATTTCAGTTCATCCTGCTCACAGCTTGCCAAAGCAATCTTCTTTAGGTACATGCCACTCCTTTACTCAATAAACTCTAGTGGTTACCTCTGGGATAAAATAGTAACTCCTCTGCTTTGCTTTTAAAGTCCTGAAAAACTTGGCCCCAACCCAACATCATTATACATTACTCTCTTTCCCACCCTCTGTGGTCAAGCCAAACTATCCTTGTCTCTATTCTTCATGTAAGAGTCTGTATCTCCCATCTCCTTGCCTTTGCTTTGGCCATCCTCCATGCCTTCATTGAATATCTAAATAATTTGAAGACTCATTTTAAGTACCCCAGTGCCTTTCCTGATTGCTTACAACTGCTAATATTCTCCCTCACTAACTGCCTTGTATTTAAATTACCTTACATTTATTATGGCTATCTATGTAGATACATGTTATCTCCCCCAATAGAATGTAAACTTGAAAGTAGGGATTTTTTTTTCATTTTATTAATCTTTGTATCTCCTGCACGTAGCACATAGTAGGTGATTTTAAAAGCTTATTGATTGATTGAACTTTTGTAAGTCACTTCACTTCCTAGGTCTCAGTTTTCTCATCTGTAAAATGTGGCATTTGGAGTAGAAGACTTCTGGGGTGTCTTTTAACTCAAGTTTGTTTCAGAGACAAATTCATTCACCTAGACTTTGCTTGGGTTCCCAGTTATTTTTAGTTTTAGTCTCTGTGCTGTATACATTATATTTCTTCCTTTTCTTCCCTTTCTTCCCAAAGAGAATATAAGCCCCTTGAAGACAGGGACTGTTTCATTTTCATGTTTGTCTCCCCAGGACTTACCACAGTGCATGACACGTAGTAGGTACTTAATAAATATCTGTTAAATACAACCAAAAGATTTCTACTACTGTCTCCTTTCTCTCTTCCACTCCCACCCCGGAAAATCTTTTCTGCAGTTTAACAGTATATTAAAGCTGTAGAGCTAATGTGGTTGCTGATGGAAATATTTTTGCTAATGGATCGGGTCAGATTCAGTTTTGTTATTAAGACACTGACCTCAACCTCTTCCCGTTTTGGCTTTTTGCCTCCATTTTCTTTTCTCTGGTTTGAAAAAGAATTGAAAGCTGTGAAAAGAAAGTTGAGCAAAACGAGGCTTCAGATTCCTTCCTGTAGACATGGCTCATGGATCAGGAATGTTAGGACTATTACTAGTTAGTCATCAGCTCTGGGAGCTTGGGAACCTTCAACCACTCTCTGCTTTAGTTTTCTCTTCAGTAAAATTGGGCAATGCTGTTTGTTTGTGGAGTATGTTGGGCCCCTTGGCTTAAGAGGTGCTGTGTGAGCATGAATTATGACTTTAGATTTGCATTTCCACAGCTCTCATCTCTGAATATTATGGAGCGTGGTGTGCATAGCCATAAATGCTCAGCATTTGTGATGTCAGATTGTAATTCTTTTTTTCTGGAGAGAATATCAAATTTACATTAATGTTATTTATACAAGCGATGCTTTGGCATAGGAGCTCAGCTGTTTGTACATAGAACTCTGATTTAAATTTGCAACTTGGATGACTATTTGGCGATTTAAGTAAGAAGCGTCCAAAGTTGGTCTGCCAGTGGCAAACCCATACAATTCGATTGTACCTCTGGCAAGCAGATACACTGGAGAGAGATAAATCAGCTTGTGAGCTCATGAGACTGCTTTCTAAGTGTGAGAAAACTTTGTGACTCAACTTTGAGGCAAATCTCATAAACTAATCAGGCCCTGAGAATTTTGTTTTTTCTTTTAATTTGGCAGTGTACTTGATCAGAGCTCTGGGAAGTTAAAAGTCAGTGGTTTTTGAAGGTATTGGTGGGAAAGCATAATAATCATAATAAAAGTGCTAGGTCAGAACTGGGAATAACCACAGGCCTGCAATTCAGTACCTCCATAGGGTG
Organism: Vombatus ursinus; assembly: GCF_900497805.2. Classification (NCBI taxonomy): domain Eukaryota; kingdom Metazoa; phylum Chordata; class Mammalia; order Diprotodontia; family Vombatidae; genus Vombatus; species Vombatus ursinus. Next base: position 41,621,887 of record NW_020948983.1, on the reverse strand, counting down.
ACTGGAATGAAAAGTTTATTTACTCTACCCCTCTGTAGCTTCTTAAGGCATTTCAAAACCCTGAAGCTTTTCACTAATTCATATGCTAGATTATCACTGTTTTCTTGAATCTTGAAATCCACTAAAAGCCAGAAAAGCAACAATAACTCTAAAATCTGGGTAAAAGTCGCTCTTGAGAAAACTATGGGCAGAGAAAAATATCCTAAACTGGGAGTCAAGAGCCTGGTTCTAGACCTGGCTGTGCCATGAACAAGTCAGTTTTATCTTTCTGCTTCTTAAAGATGGCATATATATAGTGCTTTAAGATTTGTAAATAACTATAAATATTGTCCTATTTGATCCTCACAAAAACACTGAAAGGTTGATGCTATTATTGCCTCCATGTTATGGATGAGACAAACAGAGATTAAGTGACTTGCCCAAGGTCACACAGCTAGTAAGTGTCTGAGTCTAAATTTGAACTCAAGACTTCCAGACTCCAAGTGCAATGCATCACTTAGTTGTCTTGGTTTAAGTTTCTTCATCTGTAAAATGAGGGCAATGAGATTTAAAGGGATTTCTAGATCTTAAATTCTAAGATATTATGTCAGGAGATTAGTCTTTAGTAACTGCCTTTTTCTAAACTCCACCCAGCACTCAGCTGCAAAGACAACTTCAGTTCTATGACTTCTTTCAGAATCCAAAACTCATCATTTGAACATTCAGGAATGCTAGGTGCATAATTCTACTTGTTTAGTTATCCTTAACAATAACTTTTGGAGGTGGGGTGTCTCCATATTACTAACTCATAGAAAGATGCCCATGCTGGACAGAAAAAAGGGAATAAACATTTTTATAGTGCCTACTATGTGCCAGGCACTGTACAAAGCACTTGTACAAATATTATCTCATTTGAGTCTCACAACAACCCCTATGAGGTAGATGCTGGTATTTCCCCTACTTTATATTTCAGGAAACTGAGGCAAACAGAGGTTAAGTGATTTGCTCAGTGTCACATAGCTAGTAAGTGTCTAGGTCAGTATTAGAATCAGATCTTCCTGACTCCAGGCTCAGCACTCAATCTTCACTACCAGCTACCCCTGGGGGGAAGGGACATTTTTTCTGCAGCATTTGGAAGATGCCTCATTCTGCAACTCTGATAATGGTAGCTAGACTTAAACTATAACAGATATTTAACAGTTTCCGAGTTTGCCAGAAAATACTCTTGGCAAGGACTTTGCCTTCCAGAATTTAGGTTCCAAGGACTGCAAAATTCTTACATGGATTCATTCTACACAAGGATAAGGCAATAAGTAGGTATATAACTGGCCCAAGATTAAACAATCAATCAGTGGTGGAAAGCTTAAAGCCAAGAGCTTCTGATTCTAACCACCAGCCTCTCCCCTCATCCCTACTCATCCTACTAGTTACTGGTGAAATTCCACTAGATAGGCATTTATCTTATTGCATTAAGTTTGTTAGGAAGCATATTCTTAATTTTTTTTCTTCATGCATAGGGCTAGCCTCACATGGACCAAAAGGAGATATGATTTAGGGGGCATCAGGAGGATTCATTCCCCAAAATATTTCTCCTAAAGGTACCTGAAATATGACCATTAATAGTCCATTCCTTTGTTTTAAGAGGCAGTTTCACATAGGGGATGGAGAGTTGCCCTTGGAGCTAGGATGACTGTGGTTCAAATTCCATTGACATATAGTGACTGTGTGACCTCGAGCAAGTCACTTAACCTTAATGCTCTAGGCAACTCTCTAAGACTAAATTTTAGAAGAGTAAATCTACACTGGTAGAGGGAGTTTCCTTATCAAGAGGGAGTTTCTAACATCAAAGCAATCACCAGTTTATCAGTATCACTTAAGTCTTTTCACTATCCTTTGTTTTTTTTTCTTTCCTTTTTTTTTTTTAGGCAATTAGGGTTAAGTGACTTGCCCAGGGTCACGTAGCTATTAAGTGTCAAGCGTTTGGTCTGAGGCTGGATTTGAACTCAGGTCCTCTTGACTCCAAGGCTGGAACTCTATTCACTGTGCCACCTAGCTGCCCCATGACTCAAGCTTATTAAATTGGTCATCCCTGATCTAAAATCTAAATCTAATTTAAAATCTGTTGATTATGCTTTACTTGATGCCTGGTCTCTGGCCTATTCCTCACCTCTGGCGACCAAAAACTATTCAATTCACCATTTTCCAACTAGGGTCTGGACTAGACCCCGGTCTATTACAAGTCAATACCATCCGAGTGAGGTTTACTCTGTCAGATCCAAGCCTCATTGTGACACCTCCATTCCTTCCACTAGTAAACCCTAGAGGCTGCCATTTGTCTACTGAAAGTTCGTACTCTTCCTAGTACTCCCCATCTCAGCCAGGTGCCATCAATCTCCTGGCCCTATCTGTACTCCTGGGAATGGTTCTTGCCACAGAGGAATCTCCTAAAAAACTCAGAAGCTTCCGGAGGGAAGTAGGAAGAAGAAGGAAAATAAGAAGCTAGAAGGAGGGAGCTGCCTCAGTGTTGATGTATGTTGTCACTAATTTTGGTTTGTGATCACCTGTGCTTACCTCTTTACTGTGAGAGTCGTCAGCTCTCTCACTAATTTCTGCTATTTTGATTTATCTTGATGATTGCTGACCTGTCCTGACTTCTGTCACTGTTGCCTGATTCTGACTTGGGTGCAGTCATGGCAATCTCAATGTACTTGTGATTCCCTTCATCTTACTTCCTACGCTGACCAATGATCCCTCGGATGCATATGTTTCAGTACGCACATTTACATAGAATTTTATGGCTTATAAAATTATTTCCTTACAACAACTCTGTGAGGGAGAAATTATTTTCCCTATTTCATAAATAAAGAAACTTAGATTTGAGTTAAGTGATATCTTCAGTCACATAAAGAGTTAAGTGTCAGCGCCTGGATTTGAATAAGGCTTCTGACTATGTCTAGTGATTTTTCCCTTCTGTGTACATTAGGAAAAAAACATCTTATGGACTTCTTCAAACAGCCTTGTGAGGAAGATGGTTCATGTTATCATCCTCATTTTTTAGATAAAGAAACTTACTTAAAGAAGGTAAATCAATCAACAAACATTTATTAAGCACCTACTATGTGTCAGGCACTGTCTTGAACACTGGGGATACAAAAGAGGCAAAAGACCTGCCCTCAAGGAACTTACAGTCTGATGGTGGAGGATAATGTGCAAACAAATATGTACAAAGCAAGCTACATACAGGATAAATAGGAAATTAAGGAAGGAAGACACTGGAATTGAGGGAATGGGGAAGGCTCCCCATAGAAGGTAGAATTTTAGTTAAATAACCTGCCTAAGGTCATACAGTTTATATTCAAACTTATGGACAAAGTGACAATGCAGAGTGGTTCTTGAATCCTAGAATTCCAGAGTTGGAAGGGATCTCAATGACCAGGAGCTAGTGCAATCCATACCCAAGCTCAAATCCATAGCCCCCAAAGAATCCCCTCTATAATTTACCTGACAAGTGATCATCAAGGTTTTGCTTGTAGATTTCCAGTGAGTGAGAACTTGCTACTTCCTGGGGTAGCCCATTCCACTTCTAGGCATCTCTAATGTTTAAAAAGTTTTTCCTTATCTCAAGCTTAAATTTGTCTCTTGGCTACTTTCCCCAATGCTCCTTTTTGGGCCAAACAGAGCACGTTTTCTGCATGATAACTCTTCAGCTATATGGAGATAGCTTCATGTGCACCCTACACCAACCACCCCCTCCTCCCAACACACACCTTGTGGCATAAGGGAAAGTACTGGGGAAAGAATGAGAGAGCTGTGGTTGTAGATGACTTCTGATAGGGGAATGGGAAGTAAAGCAATGATGGGGAGCGTAGAGTGGACAAGAAAGAAGAGGAGAACATGGACAGTTTAGGCTAGATTGATGGGAGAATGAGTGAATGAAGAAAATAAAGGAAGGAAAAATGTTCTATGTTCTTCCTATGTTCTAGACAATGTGCTAAATATTGGTAATAACATAAACAAAAGTGAGATGGTCCCTGTCATGAACCTTATGGTATACTCTCTCTCTCTCTCTCTCTCTCTCTCTTTCTTTCTCTCTCTCTTTCTCTCTCTCTCTCTTTCTCTCTCTCTTTCTCTCTCTCTCTTTCTCTCTCTCTCTCTCTCTTTCTTTGTGTGTGTGTGTGTGTGTGTGTGTGTGTGTGTGTGTGTGTAGCGAGACAATTTTTTGATTTGGGTTGTCACAAGGATGATAAGTTGATCTATAGGTCCATAAGATGTCCTTTCCTGAAGCAATGACAGTATTGTTTCAATTACTGTGCACCGAGCAAAAGGTAGAAAGTGGAGGGATGCATGTTGTGACAGCAGAGTCGATATATTTCAAGATGGCCTGGTTTGGTAGTGGGATGGGATATAAAGTATAAGTTGATTTGGGGCTTGCTACACACATACCAACACATGTACATATACACACGATACATACATATATACATATCTGCATGTATGTGTATATGTGCATACATATATGTGTGTACCCTAGATAGACAGATTTGCACTAAATTTCAGTTTCTAAAAACTGAAAATGAAAGTCCATAGGCTCTTCAAACTTCACTAGCTCCTTCTATAAGCTGTCGATGGATATGTGGAAAAGACAGTATTTGGTGCAAATATATAGAGGAGGTCTAATGCACTGAGGAGACTGTGTTCAAAGGAATCTAGTGCCCTGCTGTTGAGAGTCATCGGTGAGATTTTCTGTAGCTAAATCTTGTTTTCTTGGGACCTAAGAGTAAGTTCCTTGGAAGGATGGCCTAATACTCTTGTATTCAATTCAATGAAAAGAAATCATTTATCTAACACCTGTTAAATTAAGAACACAGTTTTGGGCTCTGAGAGATACAAAGCTAGTCCCTGCCCTCAAGGAATTTGTGATCCAGCAGTGATTTTCTCTATCCATGTATTTTAGCCATCCAAGCTATGATTGTCTCCCATTCACACAGATATTTGAAAGTATCATAAAAAAGTCAAAATCCTATGTTTATATTTTTACTGAGTGTAAATTCTAGGCCCCCAAGCAAAAAATGTTTTACCTTTCATTAATAGTAAACTAAATAGTTTTTCACAGTGGAGAGGGCCCCTTCCTTTCCTGCCCCACCTCCTGTAAAGGAGATGTTGCTTGGTCAGTAAGGGTGCCTGTGGCAAGCTGTACATCTTTATAAAAAGGCAATAAAAAGACTGTCAAAAGGAAAATTGGGTACCTTTCTACTTTTTAAGTTTCACTGAGCATAAAAAGTTTTTATGGGCAGCAAGAAAAAGCATTTCACTATTTGAAGCTAAGGTGTGATACAAATTATAGGACAGCAGTGCCCATTTTCAAGGTAGTATTTAGCAGAGTTTCACACAGGTATCTCTTTTTTTTGTTTTTAGTAAGCCATTTCTAGTAGAATTAGAGGGGCAAAAGAGTGACAGCCTTAAAACCACCCAGGAACTGCCCCTGCAGAAAAGGTCCAGATCACAATATGGCCACCTCTCTTCTAGGCCTTCAAAACCCTTTTACTTCACGCCTTACTGAGTAAGTTCAATATACTTTTTGGCTAATGCTCTCAAGAGCACTTAGCTCTATAAACTCCCAGCTCAGCAGGTGGCTTATTTAAATGGAGCTGTCAGACTGGCTTGGGCCCAAGAGCAAATGACTCAATGCATGAATTGCAGGGTTTGTGTCCAATTGTCTATGAGATAGGGTATAAGGTCTTCATATTTGCATCATCTTAAACTAACCATATTTCTTAGAGCCTTAATGTACATGAGCCGAAGGAGAATCATGCAGTTTGAAACTGAGTCCCTCGTCATCAGCTGTAACTGAAGAGGTAGGAGAAATAACTGTTCTCCCAAATATGGCCCAAATCACTTTCCTTTTGAAAGCTGCAGGTAACTTTCATTCTTGAAACACTCTTGAGAGTAAACATAAACAGATTAATTTAGTGACTTAAGCAGAAAAGAACACATGGATAATTGTTAAGCGTACATACAGATTTGAATAACATCAGCTGTCTACAGATAGCATAGTAAAAATGGATGTTTACATGAAGTCTTCTTTTCTTTAGCTTTTTGGGAGCCCTGTCCACATAGGCTAGAATGCAAATACATAGGAAATTTAGTCAGTGTCAATGAATCAGGTCCCCAAGTGGATTTGAGGTCCTGAATGATCAGATCTGACTCTCAGTACATATCAAAATTACTAAGTAATTTCACTGTGTTCCGATTAGACATAGTTAGGAAGCATCAAACATATACATATAATATTCATATATATGTGTGTATATATTTTTATTTTTTCTCATTTAATTTTTATTTTATTTTTATTACAATTACATGTAAACAAAATTTTATCATTCGTTCTCTAAAATTTTGAGTTTCAAATTTTCTTCCTCCCTACCTCCCCTTCCCTCTGCTTGAGAAGGAAAGCAATTTCATATAGATTACAGATGTGCAGTCATGCAAAACATTTTCGTATTTGCCATGTTGCAAAAGAAAACACAGACCAAAAAAAACCCCAAGAATAATAAAGTTTAAAAAAAAAAAGTATGCTTCAATCTGCATTCAGACTTGTGTTTTTTTTTTTCCTCTAGAGGTGGAAGGCATTTTTCATTACAAGTCCTGGAAAATTGTCTTAGATCATTGCATTGATGAGAATAGCCAGGTCATTCACAGCCGATCATCATACAATACAATATTGCTGTCACTGTGTACAATGTTCTCTTGGTTCTGCTCATTTCACTTTAAATCAGTTCACGTAAGTCTTCCCACGATTTTCTGAAAGCATTCTGCTTGCCATTTCTTGTAGCACAAAAGCATTCTATCTCAATCATACACCACAACTTGTTTAGCCATTCCCCAGTTGATGGGCATCCCTTCAATTTCCAATTCTTTGCCGCCACAAAAAGAGCTGTTGTAAATATTTTTGTACATATAGGTCATTTTCTTTTTTTTGATCTCTTTGGGGTACAGACCAAGAAATGATATTGCTGGATCAAAGGGTATGCACATTTTATAACCCTTAGGCATAGTTCCAAATTGTTCTCCAGAAAGGTTCAATCAGTACACATCTCCACCAATAGTGTCTTAGCGTGCCAATTTATCCACATCCCCTCCAATATCTGTCATTTTCCTTTTCTGTCAGATTAACCAAGCTAATATATGAGAGGTAGTATCTCAAAGTTGTTTTAATTCGCATTTCTCTAATCAATCATGATTTGGAGCATTTTTTCATGTGACTATAGATAGCTTTGATTTCTTCTTCTTCTTCATATCCTTTCACCATTTATCAGTTGGGGAATGACTCATATTGTTATAAATTTGAGTTACTTTTCTACATATTTGAAAAATGAAGCTTTTATCTGAGAAATTTGCTGTAAAATTTCCCCCCAGTTTCCTGCTTTCCTTCTAATCTTGGCTTGTTTTTGTTTTGTTTCTGCAAAAATTTTTAAATTTGATGTAGTCGAAATTATGCATTTTACTTTCTGTAATGCTTTCTATTTCTTGTGTATGATCTTTGTAATATACTGTTGTGATTTCCTTGCTAGGATTTTATTTAAAAATTTTGCATATTCATTAGGGAAATTGATCAACCTATAGTTTTCTTTCTCTGTTTTTGTTCTTTTTTTTATGTTTTATGTCATAAAAGGAATTGGGTAGGACTCTTTCTTTGCCTATTTTTCCAAGCATCTTATATAGCATTTGAATTAATTGTTCCTCAAACATTTTGTAGAATTCATTTGTAAATCCATCTGGTCCTGTAGATTTATTTTTAGGGGGCTCAGTGATGGCTTGTTCAATTTCTTTTTCTAAGATGAGGTTATTTAATATGAGAAATTTATATTTTTATAAACATTTATCCATTTCACTTAGATTGTCAGATTTACTGGCATGTAATTTTGCAAAACAGCTCCTAATAATTCTTTAATTTTCTCTTCATTGGTGGTGAATTCACCCTTTTCATTTTTGATACCGGTAATTTGGTTTTCTTCTTTCTTTTTTAAAATCAAATTAACCAATGGTTTATCTATTGTATTGTTTTATTTTTCATAAAACCAGCTCCTACTTTTATTTATTAGTTTAATGGTTTTCTTTGAATTTAATTAATCTTTGATTTTTAGGATTTCCAATTTGGTGTTTAATTGGGGATTTCTTTAAATTTAAATTTTTTTCTAGTTTTTTTTAGTTGCATGCCCAATTCATTGGTCTACTTTTTCCTCTATTTTTTTGTGTAAGCATTTAGAAATATAATTTCCTTAAGTACTGCTTTGTTTGTGTCTCACACACATAGTAGTATGTTGTCTCATTGTTATTCTCTTTAATGAAATTTTAAAATTTTTTTCTATGATTTGTTCTTTAACCCATTCATTCTTTATGATTAGATTGTTTAATTTCCAGTTAATTTTTAATCTATGTCTCCATGGTACTTTATTGAATATAATCGTATTACATTGTGGTCTGAAAAGAATATATTTAATAACTCTGCTTCTCTGCATCTGGTTGTGAGATTTTTAATACATAGCCAATTTTTGTGAAGGTGACATTGCATCTGAGAAAAAGAATAGAAAGTAATCCCACTGAGTTTTCTCCAGAAGTTTCTCATATCTAACTTTTCTAAAATTCTACTCATTTCCTTAACTTCTTTCTTATTTATTTATGGTTAGTTTTATCTAGTTTTGAGAGGGGAAAGTTGAGGTGCCTCACTATTATAGTTTTACTCTCTATTTCCTCCTGTAACTCATTCAACTTTTCCTTTAAGAATTTGGATGCTATGCCATTTGGTGCATATAGGGTTAGTACCAATATTACTTCACTTGCATGTCATGATATCACCTCCCTGATGTCATTGTTCTCCTTGAGAATGAAGGACAAACAACAACAACAACAACAACTTCATTGTCTGTGGTACCTTCTAGCAAAGTATAGTTTCCCTGACTATCTCTTTTAATTTGGTCTATTTTTGCTTTTTCTTCGTCTGAGATTATGATTGCTACCCCTGCTTTTTTCAGCCTCAGCCAAAGCATAACACATTATTCTCCAGTCCATTATTTTTACTTTGTGTGTGTGTGTGTTTCAAGTATATTTCTTGTAAATAATATATTGTTGGATTCTGGTGTGTGTGTGTGTGTGTGTGTGTGTGTGTGTGTAATATATATATATATATACACACATATATATGTGTATAATACATATGTGTACATATGTATGTGTGTATATATATAAATATAAATATATATATAAATTCCATCAATTACAGGAAAAAGCGGTGGTAACTCATGTACCAGTCTATCTATCACAATCTGCAAAATGTAACGAAGAATAAAAAACTTGAAAAGAAAATTTTAACTTCTTTTGATCATAAAACCATCTCTATAGTTTAAGCACCTTTTTGGGTACAATTCCTATTAGAATATCTTAAAATTAAGCATAAAATCTGCCAAAATATACTTATTTCCCATGGTACAAAAAAGTCATCAACAACTTCAGTTATTTTTTAAAATCACAGAAGAAACCTTTTTCTCCCCTCCATGTCAAACATGTCCAGGTTGACTATTCCATTAAATTCAAGAACAAAAAGTTATAAATTGAACATATGAAGGACATCGCCTTTCTTAAAGTGATGTTTCCTCGCCTTAATGGATTTAGCTATGGCAGGCAGTCAGAGAGAAGCTGTCTTAACTAAATCTTTGACTGATTATGCATTTTTTTCCTATTCATACAAGATAGATTCATCATCCCAATTTGTCAAGCTGGCGAAGTTCCAATTAATTACACCAGGAAAAGCTCAGGCTGCATTACGCCTCTGTCAGGCCTAATCTAGTGCCTCATTTACTGGAGCCCCAAATGAAGAGATATCAGAGGTGTTGTTCCTCTTGGTACTTAATTTGATGAATGCCCTTGCGGCATGATCAGTGGCAGAGGTATATATGTGTATGTGTCTCTTCATCAGCCACAGCGGTTCTAGTACTCATGTCTCCTGTACTAATTTGAGGGCTCATCTGTATAGTGAATGTTGTTGTAAGGCCTATTCTTCATGGATATACTGAAGGCTTTCCCTGTCGTGTGTGTTGTTTAAGTATCTACACAGGTCCTACATTCCTGTCAGCTTTGTCCTTGCAAAACAGAAAAAAAAAGAAAAAGAAAAAAAGAAAAAAACCCTACAACCTCAAGCTGTGTTTTTTTTTTTTTAAGTTTTTGTTTTTGGGAACACTTTTAGAAGCTGACATGTGTGTAGTGGTAGCAGGAAATCACAGGTAACTACTTTGGTATGTATGTGTTGTCTAAAGAGACTTTAGGAAATATCCTGATGATTTTAAGCATGATTCCTTTGCTGGAGTGATTACTTTCAGCCTTGCTACACATGGATTTTATCAGAGAATGAACTAATGATGATTATTATTCATTTTACAAGCAGAAGACCCCATTAGGTTGCAATTGGCCCTCTCTGGATTTAGGTTATTATCAGATATTTTGGAAAGAATGAAGTCATATTGAATGTTAGCTTCTAATTTAAATGAGAAAGACTTTGGGCATATTAATATTCAGCATTTACATTCCTTACTGGTTCTTAAATATAATGTGTTTTACTTTACAGTTACTATGGATCAAGAACATATGCTTCTTTTCTGCAGCATTTTATATACAAATTGTTCAGCATAAGGTGCCAACATGCCAATATGTTTTCTTTTTTTTTTTTTTTTTGGCTTTAACCATTGTGATGAAAGACTTTTAGTACAGCAATGTCATCATTTTGAACATAGATGGAGGGGCCTTCAAGGGTTGCAGTGAGAATCGAGAAAGAGGCAGTTAATTATACACGTTGTTGAAAAAGACAGGCTTGGAGGGGAGACCAATGGGGACTGTCATGCTGGTATATTTATGCTCATGTGATTGTGACTTTACTAAGTTATGGGGTGGTGAAGTATATCATTTTGTGGGCTTTGGAGGGCCTTGCTAGCCTTTTCCAAAATGAGGAACCCCCTCTGATCTGGCCACCAAAACAATAGAGGATCCAATCCAAAGAAAAATCTGATGGGAATGAAAGTTGCTTTGGCCCATGCATGGGCCAAATGTTCAAAGTCAAACCAATGTTGTGCAATTACCTGAATCTAATTCAGGCCAAAAGGTTATATCTCCCTGAGTCTTTAGTACTTTGTTCTCAGAACGTTGATCAGAAGAAATGGCTGTGGATTTAAAACATATGGCATTGGACCTGCACCTCAGATGGTCAGAGAGCCATCTGGGAAAAATCTCTCATACACAAGGTGTTCTGCAGTGCCAAAGTTACTTGTACTTTTCCATTAGTCTAAAAACAATATTCCATGAATCTCCCCCATATATGCTCATGGGAAGAGTGTGAGCTAAGGGATAATTTATATTTTCGTGATTCATGTCCGCCAAGAGGTTAAGTAGTTTTCGGAAGGGATGTTCAAAATACATTGTGCATTGGGCCTCTTTTAGGCCAGACTGCATTATCTGCTCTGGAAGTGATGTGAATATAAGAGATTTAACATGATTTATGGTGTGATGCAGGCCTATAGTTCCTCAGATAAAGACTCTAAAACAGAATAAATGGCATTAAAGTTATTTTGGGGCATTTAGCATATGCAGATAGGTTGGAAGAATTCCATTTCTGAATTCTGCCAAAAAGGAAGTTTTGTGAATGGATTTTTCAGCCTCTAAAAATCAAGGTCCATTCTAGAGAAAGACAACAGAGAAATTGTTCTCTATTTAGGCAAGGTGAGACTCACTAGGTTGAAATATTCTTTCAATAGTTGGTGAAATGTGACTGCAAACATATTTGAAACAAGATCAGAGAGCTTGGGAATTCCCTATGAGGCATTATTCTATTGGAATCATTCTTTGATCATCATCACATTTAATTTATGATTGTCCAAGGATGATTTTCAACAGAAATGTTTTGTCTTCTCAAGGTGTATTCTGAGAACTATCTTATTTAAATGGGTCAGATCTTAGTATTGAATACAGACATAAATATTCTTAGAATAACAGCAGGAGAATGACAGTGTACAAATAGCCTACCTTGCCAATATTACTACAAGACTAGATGTGGGAAGCTTTGTTGGTGGACAACAAAGGATGAGAACGTCCCAGCTTTACGTTGCACAGATGTGCACCCTCTTCAGGGACACCAAAATAAGAAATTCTTCACATCTAGCTAAGGGATGGGGGTGAGGAGGCAAATCTATCAGATAGACAGACAACCACTGTTTCAGTAACTTTATCCCCTTTGGAGTATTCTAGGGAAAAATATAAACTTCCTCTGAGGATGGAAAATTAGAAAAGACAAGAGAAATGGGATCTCTGCCCCAAATCCATCCTTTTAGATTAATGTGCACTAATGGATATTAAAACATGGTAGATTAATGAAAGCCCAACAGACCATGCAGCTGAAAAAACACTCTTTCATTTGACAGTCAGGCAGTCAAAAGATGCCCAGGGATTAAAGAGCAATTCAGGCTAAATTACCCTCTCCATTAGGGTGTTCTTTCCTAGAATTGTGATCTGGAAGGAAGGTCTAAGCAGGTATCTCTTGCCAAATCATACTCACTCAAATTATGCTTTACATTCACACCAATAGGTGATTGAATAAATGACATAAACAATTTTCACTTGCTCAGCAGATACCTTAAGGACAGTTCAGTAGTAGACAGTAAATAAAGGGTAAAATTTGGTGTAGTTGGAATTTTGGATGCCTCTATTTAAACGCAACAGAGAATATACTCAGGGTATTTGCCTACCTGTCCAAAATATAACCTTATCATTTTGCTTCATATTACAAGTCTTCAGTTCTTCCATGGCTAATGTTTGGGAGTCTTACTTCTGTGGACTGTCTTACTCAAAGATTTCTTTATTTCTTTCTAGTAGTCAATTCTAAATTTGAGTCAGAGAAGCCACACTTGAATTCTGGCTCTGCTACTCACCACCTCTATGACCTTACACAAGTCTGGACCTCATTTTTCTCACCTGTAAAATGGGTTGGACTTCATGATCTCTAAAGTCCATTCTCGCTCTGACATCGAATTGTCTATTAACTCTACTTATATCCCCTCATTTACATTCTAATTTATGATCAGAGTAGGAAGAAAATAAGGATAGGATCCTTTTTATACTGGTGGAGAACTGTTGGAATGTAAAGGGGGTAGGTAGATGGAACAAATTTGGAGTCAAACAAAGATCAGATAATTATTTACTGTAGTAGTATCAGTGTAAATCTGGATAATTCACATGGATTTAATTCCTTCCCTCCAAAGCAGAGATTGCAAGGTTGCATGACTATGTACAAGTCATTAACCTCTTTTAGCCTCAGATTTCTTATCTATAAGCTGGGGATAAAACAACTACAGTTATTCCTTCCACATCGAGGGGGTGAGGGGTGGTCTGGAAAATCTGCGTAAAATGTTTTTGCCTTCCCTTCATAATAAAGAAGTCTAAATTTTTTTTCTTTTTCTTTTATGGGGTGTTTATCATAAAATTTGGGTTAGGTATTTGGTCACGGGCTATAGGTAGGTCATTGTTAAGTAAACACTTTTTCTGTGTCATTGGCTGGCCTTCATGTATTGTCTGTGCCTTCTGCAAAACTCCCCCAAAATTCCCATTTAATTTCTAATGTTGACCCGCAATATGAGGAATCTTGATGAAGAAAGTTTCGATGTGGAAGGGTTAACTGTGTAGTATCTAACTCACAAAGTTGTTGTGAAGATCTGGTAAATCTTAAAGCACCCCATGCACATCAGCTATTATTTTTTAACTGTTTCTGCAATTTCATCATTGTAGGGAACTCTCAGAGGGGAAAAAAAAACGCTTCTACCAATGCAGGTCAGGAATTGCTGTACAGCTTAATAGTTCAAAGAGATGACTGGGTCACTGACAGGTTAACTCATGTTGGGTTAGGTCTAGTACCTGTTGAGGCAGGAATCGAACCTAGGCCTTTCTAAATCCAAGACTAGTTCTCTACTTCATCATGCTGTCTGTCATCCTCATTTAACAGTTTAAAAAATTAATTTCAGGGAGATTAAGTGACTTGCTTAATTAAAAATGCAAGCTGATGTCAGAGTCAGAATTTGAAACTATGTCCCCTGCCTCTCGGAATAGCATTCTTTACATTCATTACACCATTCCACTTTGCAAACTCACAATTCAATACAGAATTTTCTAGTTCTAAAAAACTGTCACTAGTTTTAAAAATAATTTTATGACATAGAGGTCAACAGCCTATGGGATTTGTTCTATTCAATTTCTTTTTTCGCTTTTGTTCTGTTTTGTTTGAGGGGGTAGGAATTTGTTCTAAAGAGGGTATGCAGTCTGATTTTTAGCATCATGCAGGCCGATCTCCATCCCACAATTTCCCTCCTGCCATTGTCATGAATCAGGCCATTGCTACAATCCCATGAAAATTGGTACATTTTCTTTCCTTTCCTTTCCCTTTAGTCCACTTTGAGAACTGATCTGTTTTGATGCATGCTCTTCCTCTCCTTCTTTACCAGGGTGGATGAATAAAGATCAGAACTTTGGCATCCAATTTTTGAAAATCTGCTGACTCCTATTCTACAGCTGTAAGTCATGAATCGAAAGGTCTAGCAGTGTAGGGATGAAGTTGATTTTTTAAAGCAATTTTAATTGGTTAGTTCACATATTGCAACATACATGAAATTAATAGATCTTACAAAGAAGTTCAAAGTTACCTGGGAATCATAGTGAATACTGAATGAGCATTTACTATATATTTGAGGCACTGTACTGTGATCAACTGAGATATAAAGAGGTTTGAGATGTGGTATGCTGCCTTCAAGAGGCTTATATTCTAGTAGTGGGGCAGGAATATTTAGGAAAAACAAATCACCCCTTGACTATCCCTTGCAATTTCACCTTATACTATTAATTTTAAAAATATTATTCAAGTGATATCCTATAGATTTTGAATTATGGAGCAACACAATACAAAAACTGCAGATGACCCAAAGAGAAATGGAAAGATACACATTGAGTATGAATAGGCTGTAAGCTGAATACCGCCAGTGATGACTTGTGTATGAATGACAAAAATGATACCACTTAGGAGACTTTTCTGTGTACAAACAGAAAAGAAAGTGGGTTGGTCATATATCAAGAGTGAGGGGGATGTATCTGTTTTACTCACATTTATTAGTATTTGAAAAATGCTTTGCATATATTACTGCATTTAATCCTCACAATAATTCTGTGACAGAAGTGATTATTCCCATTTTACATATGAGGCAACTGAGATGTAGGGCAAGTAAATGGTGCCCACCAACACAGAGCTAGTTCATGTTTAAGGTGGGATTGGAACACAGATCTTTCTGATTCCAAGTCCAACTTTCTAATTCACTATGCCATACTATGAATAGCCCATGGGTTGCAATGGTACTCACTGAATGCTAAAAGACCCAAAGCTAGGTTTCTAGGTTATATAGGTCCTCTATTGAGGTTTTATAGGAGGACATGGACACGAAGTATATAGGATGAGAATGTACCATTGGAAGGCATATCTGTGTTGATGATATCATAGATCTATGAAAATATTGAAGCTTGAATTACGCAATTATTTTGATGGCTCAGTGAATAGAGGGCTACTTTTAGAGTCAGGAAGACCCCAGTTCAAATGCAGCCTCAGACACTTACTAACTGAGTGATCCTAGGGCACTTAATCTCTGTTTGCTTCAGTTTCCTCATCTACAAAATGGGGATGATATCAAACCCTACCTCACAGGGTCATTTTGAGGATCAAATTAGATAATACTTTATTTGTAAAGTGCTAAGCTCAGTTCCTGGCACATAGATAAATGTTAGCTATCGTATTAATTTTAATGAATTAATATCTCTTCTAACCTAATCAATCAATCAACAGATATTATTTAATGTGCCAACATTGTACTAGGTACTATGGATACAAATAAGAAGAATGAAACAATTCATACTTCTAAGGAGATTACATTTTAAAGGGTTGAGGGGATAGCATAGAATAAATATAAGGGGAATGAATGCAAATAAATACAACATAGCTGAATATCAGGCAGGAAGAAGGAAGGGAAAGGGAGGTATAAGGAAGGACACTAACAGCTGGAGGGATCAGGAAAGGCTTCATATAGAAAAGGATACTTGAGGTAGGTAGGTAGCTAACAATTATTTATCATGCACTAAGCACCAGGCACTATGCTAAGTGCTATGGTTACAAATACAAGCAAAAAGAAAGATAGTCCCTGCCCTCAACGAGCTTATTTTTTTTTTGAGGAAGACAACACCCAAAAGAGAGCTGAAAAGTGGAAAGTAGGGAGGACAAAGGGACCTTAGTGTGGGGCCATGGTGCTGAAGTACAGAAACTCAGAAGCATAGCCAGTAAAGCAATAAAGGTTAGCCAGTCTTGGTCCCTCTCAAAAATGGAGACTCAGAGAGAAACTCACCAAGGGGAGTAGGGGGTTGGCATGGCAGATGAATATTTTAAGGTGAGGATAACCCCAAATACTAAAGAGGGTTCCAGGGTGATACTGCAGCAGAAGCATGTTGTTGAAGTCTTTAAAGTTGGAAACACAGCCAGGAAGGGAATTAAGTTTGGCCATCCAGGGCCGTTTTCCAAAATGGAGGCCCTCAGAGGAACTCACCAATGGGAGAAGAAGGATGATAGAGCAAATGCTTGAGCTGTGCCTTAAAAGAACAGGATTCTATGAGGAGTGATGAGGCGTGCATACATTCCAAGAATGGGGGGGGCCTTTATTGTGAAGCCATGGAAACCTGAAATAGAGTGTCCTGTATGAAAAACAGAGAGAAAGCCATATTATCTGGATGGTAGAGTAAGGGTAAGGAAGTAGTATAGGACTAAGAGACAAGGTTGTAAAGAGCTTAAATTAAGGAGTTTATATTTGATCCTAGAAGCAACAGGGAACCATTGAAATTTATTGAGTAAAGTAGTGACAAGGTCAGATCTGCATTTAAAAACATTTTAGCAACAGTGTATAGGATGACCTGGCCTGGCTTGGTAAGACATGGGGCAGAGAAACCAATTAGCAAGCCATTTCTGTAATCCAAGAAAGAAGTGATGAGGGGCATGAACTAAGGCACTAGCTGTGTGAGTAGAGAGACATTCTATAAATATCACTGTTACTATCCTTTTTTTGAAGTTTGAAGCTGTGATTTCATTGGTGTAGATTATTCCTAGCAAAGAAATACCTTGGCTAATGCAGAGCAGGTACCATATTTTTTTTTCTCTTTTCTCTGTAGCCGCAGCGCCTATGGTACCTGGCACGTAATAGGTACTTGATAAATGCTAGTTAGCTGACCGCAAGTTGAGGTCTTAGAAGGCTGTCTGGGCCAAGGAAAAATTATATGACTTGCCCAGGGTCACACAGAGATATCAGCAAGGAAAGGGAAAGGGAAGGGCATGTATTCTGCAATGATTTCTCTAGTTACAGCAGGGACATTTATTACTACCAGTAAGTTACTTATAGGTGAGAATGAAAGCTGTAATGAGCTATAGAGTATAACAGCTCAACAGTGGTTTGCATTTAAATATACTAAGGCTGTATCCATATTTCATCTAAATAATGTACTGATACATAACAATATAGGTTAATCAGATAGTTCCATTCACTCCACAAATATTTATTGAACCTATTCAATATTCAAATGAATTAAAACAAATGATAGAATATGGTTAAAACCATTTCTGTGTGTAGACATAAGTCAATTGTAAGCTTAGGGTCCTCATCTAGCAGACTGTGTTATAGCAGTGAAATTCAAAGTTTCCCCTGCTGGAGCCATTAGTTAACTCATGCTCCTCTTTCTGCTGAGTTCCTCTCTGGCCAAATTTCTACCATTTTCTCCTCTCTCTCATGCACTACTCTCTGCATTTTGAAGGAATGCCCTAGCAGGAAGCAGAGTCTAGCCATCAGTGGTGTCCAGGCCCCAGTTAATTCAAGAATTTGGTTCACCAAACCCACTGGGTTATTTCAACATTTTGAAGAAATTAAAAAGTATCTCTTTCCCACAAAAACAGATATCCTGTTTCGGTATCCTTGTTTTAAAAAGTGCCAATGTTAGTTGACTAGTCTGGCTAACTATTTACAAAAGTGCCTTTGTGGTTCAGTTTATTGTATTCTAGGAAGTTTTATGGAAGTTATATTTACTTATCTATTTACTACTTATTCATTTTTTTCATTTGTTTGCTTATTTGTTTTACACTTTAAAAGCACCTAAATAGCCATCATTCATTCTAAACTAAAGATGGAGATCTGTCAATAGAATCAAATGGTCCCTTATTTATTATATTTCAATGACAGTTTCTCCTTCCTAAATCTTAAGTCACAAGACCAATAAGATTTTTTGAAAAATATTCTTTTAAGTCATTCAATAGTGCTAACAGAGTTTTGTGTATGCTTCATATAGGACATAAAAATGTAGTTCAAGCCCTCGTTCACACCTTGATATTCTATCCCATCATTATTCAAATTAATATCCTCTCTCACATTATCTCCACCATCATGAAACCCTTTTAGAAGACCTAATATTGTTATGGTGATGCCTCAGATACTATGAAAGATCTGCAGAATGGAGATATCGTAGCCTAGTGGAAAAAGAAGAAAGTAAGGAATTTGGTGACTTGTAAATCTAATTTGTCAGCAATTGTATACCCTAGGGCCATTTATTTAATTTTTGTGGGTCTTAGTTTCTACATCTGTAAAAAAAAAATTACCAAGGTGTGAAAACAAATTCTTGAGACTATAGATAAGGTACTTTGGAAAATAATGAGTGAACTATAATATTAAAATTATCATCACCATCCTCCTCCTCATCCTACTTCTCCTAAACATTATTATTAATATTATCTGATCCCTTTAATAGTTCATCATTTACAATACCCATATTAATGCAGATATAACTGCATATAAAAATTAAATCAACAGAACAGTGGAAAGAGTACTGGCTTTGGAATCAAAAGACTGTTTTCATTTTCTACTTGTGTGACCTTGGGTAAGTCACTTTAAACGCCTCTATTACCTCATCTGTAAAAAGAGGGGAATGGACCAGTTGCCCTCTAAGGTCCCTTCCAGCCCTAAACTTATGATCCTGTCAACATATGATTAAATAAGAACATGCTTCTGTCATGAACAAGTAGTTACTTTTGAAGGTAGAAAGTAATATAAACACCTAATTGGAGTGGAGATCTGGGGAAGCTTCAAGTTTAGATTGAGTGAGGTGATGGGAAGCAATCAGTCTCTTCTGACCAATTCACTAAAGCTCCATGGAAAAGCAAAAACATTAGGGGCTGGTTAAATGAAGGGAGAGATATAGCTTGCTTAATGAGGTAGTAGAGGAGGACCTGAATAGGAATCAAAATGTCAGTATGATAGGAACAGGTACAAACTAGTCTGGAAGTCAGATGGTCTAAGTTCTGACACTGACCCTAACATTATTTTTCTGTGTGATCCTGGTGACCTGATCTACTCTGGTGGTTTTATTTGTTACCTCGATGCTGATGACTCCTACATTTGTATTACCCCCAAACTCTAATTGAATGTTTCAACTAGCACTATTGCTAATGTCAGTAAGTCAATGAATATTTATCAAGCACCTCCTGTGTGCCAGGCACTGTGCTAAGCTCTGGAGATACAAATGCAAATAAAAATCAAGACAGTCCCTGCCCTCTAGGAGTTTACAATCTAATGGAGGAAGAAAAAAAAACAAAAAAGGGGGAGGGATGGAGAAGATACCTGGTGCAAGGGCATGATGGAGAGTTCCAAAAAAGTCTAAAAACAGTGTAATGAGCAGGAAATGGGAAGAAAAGCTGTGCTGAAGTCCAGAAGTAGAGTAGTTGTTGGGAAATGTCTCGATGTTTGGCAGTGACCCTACCATCTTCCTAGTTCTGTAACACTGGATTGATCTCCCTCACCCCAAATGGCCAATCAGTTGTTGCATCCTATAATTCCTAACTTCACAATGTCTTTTGCATCTAGCACTCTGTCCTCTCTGAAACCATTGTCTGTAACCAGTCTAATTTAAGCCTTCTCTTTTTGCCTATAGAATCATAATTACTTTCTAACTAGTTTTCTTACTTCTAGCCTATTACTTTTCCTACTACATTCTTCATACGAGCACCCGCTTCAACTTCCTTACATACCATTCATCGCTACCTACTCGATGAACGTACAACGTCTCCCGATGGGGTTATTCAAGGACTTCCACAATTGGGTTCCAACGACTTGGTTAGCCTGATATCGTGCTTCATGTGTTCTGTGTTCCAGTTAAACTGGATTGTGGGCTGGTTCTCGTAGACTCAGATCTAGGGCTGGAAGTGATCTCCAGGGTCCTTTAGTCCAATACCCTCATTTTACAAATGAAGAAACCAATGCTCAAGGAAGTTGTGACTTGTTCAAAATCATACATCTACTGCCTGTCAGGGGAAGAATTTGACCCCAGGTCTTCTGATTTTAGAGCCGGTGAGCTTTCTACTATACATCCTCATTCTTCCCTCTGCTTTCATTGTGACTTTGTTAACACCATTCTTTGTGCCCGGAATGGACTTCCCTGTTAATCCCTATGTGTTAAATTTCCCTACTTCCTTCAGGGTCAAACTCAGATGTCACTATCTCTATGGAGTATGCCTTGACATTCTCCCCCACTCCTTCACCCCTTCCATCCTCAGGTCAAAATGATGTCTAAAACTTTTCATAGTACTTTGGCTGGGCCTCTCTTTTCTATTATTTTTAGTTTCCCCCATATCATAGTTATTTGAGCACTTTTCCTTCTCCTACCCCTGCTCCACCCGCAACATTAGACTCTACACTCCTTGAGAATAAGGCCTGGGATGTTTTTTTCTTTGTATTCTCAGTGTCTTGCTCCTTGGAAGTACTTAATGCTTGTTTAACTGAACTGGTGGTAATTCACATTTATGAGGGACTTCGAGGTTTTCAAAGCACCTTTCTCTCAACAACCCTATGAAGTAGGTAGTACAAGAATCATCATGCCTGCTTTACAGTGAAGAAACTGTGGTACTGAGAAGTTAATATTGTCCCACAGACCTACAACCCATAGCTAGTAAGTGTCTGAAGCAGAATATGTGTCTTGACACCAAATCTAATGCTTTTTCCATGATGAATTATTTATATACTTCTGTAAAATAAGTATGCTACACTAGGCTATCTCTAAGATATCTTATAGATCTAAAAACCCTATGTTCTATGAAAATACCAATTTAGTATATATTCAACTTAGTATTGCATGTTTTGGAGGAAGAGGAAGGAGAATAATAGCAAAGACAGATATGGAAATGGAAGAGGGGGACGGTCTATGACTTAATCCCCTAGATTAATTCTTTCTCCTTTTTCCAGTGGCTAGACTTTAGGTAGGGGAATTTAAATTGGATCTATTTCAAAAAGAACTGACTCTTTCAGTAGGTGGCACAGTAAAATACAGTGCTGGGCCTGAAGTCAGAAAGACTCGTTTGGCCTCAGACACTTAACTAGCTGTGTGACTCTGGACAAGTCACTTAACCCTCTTTGCTTCAGTTTCCTCATCTGTAAAATTAACTGGAAATAGCAAACCACTCCATTATCTTTACCAAGGAAACCTTGAATGGAGTCATGAAGCGTCGTACACAACTGAAAACAACTGAACAACAACGCGAACGACAGTGACCTAAACACTGAAATGGTTCCAAATTTCAGTTCCTTTATAGGACGCAGTAAGTAAGCTCTGTGTGTGCTCCCTTAAAGCAGAAAAACATCTCTTATCAGGACATGTAAACCAGAGGCAAAGCAGATGCCCACTCAACTCAACTAGCCCCTGGTTGTGCTAAGTGGGCATTAAATGGCAGGAGATCTGACAAGGCTCAGTTGTGGACAGCAATTCATGGCAGGGATCTCCAAAGGCAGAAATCTTGGAGAGCTTTTTTATGAGGATACAGGGCATTTGCAGACATAAAAAGCAGAAGAAATGCTTGTTAGTTATGGGGAAGGTGAAAAGCTTAGAAAACTGATTAGCATAGCACTGTGGTCAGATTGAAATGAAAGCTCAGTAGCATAATCATTAATTGGGTGCTTACCTACTAATTTGAGCTTGGATGTCAGCAATACTGCTCTTCATTTCAAACCCAGGGTCAGACTTTAATGCTACATCATAAATTACGTAAAGGCACAACACTAACAATTAGATAATTATGGAGACCCATGCTGTTGCAATTTAACTGGGCAAGTTCAGGGCAAACATGACAGAAATAGGGCTTAACCCTGGATCTGCTGGCATTTTTTCAATGTGACAGCCAAAGGAATGTGTGGGGTGATATCTCTAGGTGGATTTAGAATCTGACGGGTTAAAGTATCTCTTTCTAATAGTTGGATTCATCAGATGCCCTCAGTGAACCCCGGAGAAATATTAGAGAAGTGTTAATTACATCTTAGAAAACCTTGTCTTTCAATTCAGTCCAACTGATGATATGTGATATTTTTAATCAAAGCTAATTTCTACAGTTGTAAGGATTTTGTTTTTCGTATATGAAGTGGGCAATTCTATAACCCATGATTCCTATCATAACAGATTACCTGAAATGGGTCATTTGGGACTAGTTCTTATTTTCTGCTGCATGTCCCTTGTCAGGTACACTAAACCAGTACGTAACTGCCAAACTATTATTGCACAGTCAGTCCAAATAATTCAGTTACTTCATGATTGGTATCAGTGATCGAGTTTGTGTTGAGTGTGTGGTGAACTGTATCAGGTCTGATCATATCATTGGCTATCCAATTAACTTCAGTGGATCTTTACTGCCTTCAGGATCACATATAAACTTTTCTTTTGGGCATTTAAATGACTTCCTAACCTGGCTTCTTCATGTCTTTTCCAGTCTTCTTACATATTGTTCCCCTCCTCACAATGTGATATTATAGCCACCACCATTATTGTAATATAGTTAGCATTTATACAGTGCTTTAAGATTTACAAAATGCAAAGGAAATATTTTTTCATTTGGTCATCACAATAATCTGGGAAGATATATGCTAATATTATTCCCATTTTATAGATGAGGAAACTGAGGCTGAGAGGGTAAATGATCTACTTAGGACCACACATCTAGTAAGTGTCTGAGGCAGGATTTCAATTCAGATCTTGACTACAAGTCCAAGTTTCTGACTTATCTACTACCCCATGTAATTTCTATTCCATACCCAGTGTCCTGGGTATGGAACAATATTATTTCAGTAGTTTCAGATTGGCTGTCAATCATGCCTAAAATTCTCTCTCTTCTCATCTTTACCTCTTGGAATTCCTGGTTTCCCAATAACACTTTCTGGATGAAACCTTCCCTGATTCTCACCCTCAACCCCAGCCTCTGGTGCTCTCCCTCCTAAAGCTTCCTTGTATTCATTTTGAATGCATTATATCTCTACTCATTTATGTTCACAGTATCTCCTCCCTTAGAATGTAATGGGACAGGGCTTGTTCCACTTGGTTTTGTACTCTAGAACTTAGCACAGTGCCAGGGATGTGATAAGAGTTCAGTAAATACTAATCTATTGATTGATTGGGCCAGTCACTTTGCCAACTTTTGCTCAGACTACATTAGCTATGAATATTTCTCATCCTTGGATTCCTATAGCACTCATTGCTAGGCCCACACAGTATTGAACTGTTCTACAGATGCTCTAAGAACTATGATCAATACAATAACCATTCATGATTTCAAAGGACTGATGATGAAACATGCTGTCCATTACAGAGAGGTAATGGATTTAGGGTATGGAAATGTGTGTGTGTGTGTGTGTGTGTGTGTGTGTGTGTGTGTGTATCTGAGTGTGTTACAAGAATTTTCCTCTTTTTCGTTTCTTTTTTTTTTTCGCCTTCTGTGATGGGGGATGATGAGAGAGAAAGAAAACAGAGTTTTAATTTTCACAATTACCTTCATTCCTTTGAATTCTGACAAATATTTTACTTATTTATTTTTATCCCCAATAGCATCTAGCCCAATACTAAGCACTAGGTAAATGCTCCATAAACCACTGAAATGCCTGTTGATTGATTGATTTTTTTTCATGTCTACAAGAAATCTAAATGTTGAAGTAAGTATTTAAAGAGACGTGTAGCAAAAACATGGGAACAACAGGCTGGAAAATTATTGCCTTGAACATAAAAATCATGACTTAGGGATGTCTGGTGGATGAATCCATCATTTCTAGAGAATGGTAGTACTGGAAGAAGGGATATTAAAGATCATTTAGTACAACCTTCTCCTTTTATAGATGAGGAAATTGAAGCCTGGAGGTTAAGTGACTAACCCAGGGTCACCCAGTGAATTAGTGGGTCTGTTACCACAATCATGGTGGCAAGACAGTTTAATTGTAGGGGCAAGGAGGCAATAGCTGCTTCCAGCAGTGCTGATGAAGGTTCCAGTCTCTATCCCATGATGAAGTCTGTAGGCAGCAGATAAAAACAAGGAAAACTCATGCAGTGGATGTTAGAGTTAAGCTTTTTAATACTGCCTTTCCAGAACTTTCCAAAACTGTTTGTGTTAGAAGAAGGGAGAGAGAAAGCTATGGGAGACCATTTCATGCTAACAGTCTGATTTTTCCCGAATGCCCTTTCTTCCTCCTGTTTTCCATGTCCTTGGCAAATTGCTACAGGCTGAGCTGATCTGGCCTGGGCCAGGAGCTGTCAGAAGTCTTAAGCACAGAGAACAATAAAGTTGGGACTATGATGACCACCACAAGGTCAGTGATAGTATGACATCTCTGTGTGCTCATCTCTGTTGTGTGTGTTCCTGGCAAAGTCCTACATTTTGGGTTGTGCTCTCAGCTCCCAGAAGTCTTAGCCATAGAATACAATAAAGGGGTAGGGCAATGATGATTCTACCCCAAGGTCAACAGTAGCTTAACACCTTCTGAGACCTTCCTCTATATTGTATCTGTGTTAGAGGTTGTAGAGTTTTGATAGACTGAGCCAAGACTGTAGTACTATAATCCTAAAATTCCTACATGCACCCATGTGTAGTTGGTCATCATGAAAGAGTTCAGAAAGAAGATAAAGAAGCAAGCATTTATTAAGTACTTACTGTGTGCCAGGCACTATGCTAAGTTCTGCGGACAAAAAATATAAAGAAAAAGACAGGCACATAAGTTACATTCTAATGAGCAAGACAACAGCTCAAAATTTTTGGGGGACAGTGGATTTTATTACTAGTTGGCTAGAAGGGGGAAGAAGGCACCCAGTACGGGGCATGATTTTGAAGTCCAGAAATTCAGGAATAGGGCTGGAAGGAGAATGAAGGCAGTCCAGTCTGGGCTTTTTCACAAGGTACAGGCTTCAGGAGGAAGACAGCAATGGGAGAAGAGGGTGAGCCTTGCAGAGAGATACCCCAGGTTGAACAGGCCACAGAGATTGTAGGATATTCCAGCACAAGGAAGCTCCAGGTGCTAAGGATAGTTCCAGGATGAGACAGCAGTAGAGGCATGGTTTTGAAGTCCATCAAGTCAGAAACAGGGCAAACTTTTAGTCCCTCTGTAATTGCCTAGGGAAAGAAAACTTCACCTTACATAACATTTTATTCGAATTATACTGAAGACTCTTCATATCCTCTTACGGCACCACCAACACGGTACACATGAGTAGCCTAGCTAATGCTCTTAAAAGTGAGGAAAATAGCAGGTTCTCATTGAGCCATGCCCTAAAATAATTATCTATTTCTTAACTGTGATGATGAAGCATGGTTACATTGGTTCATTTGAGATCATTGATGATTACAAAACAAGAAAGATTGTTGTGAATCTCATGGGCAGAATAAACAACTATGGTGTAATTAGTTCTAGATTTGATATTCAATGGAAGGATCTGGAAAAATAGCAGAATAATTTGTTACCTTCCCATTATTTGGGCTTATTGTACTTGCCAGAAAGCAAACACACAGGAGGAAAACTCCTGGGATTCTTTTTCTAAAGGCATAAAACTTGTATATAAACAAAATCCTCCAATGGTGGAAACATATACTAAAGACCTTTCTTCTCCCACTATTCTCTTATCTCCTTCCCCCCTTCAGAAGTATCTATATTGTGAGAATAATTCACATTAATGAAGTGCTTCTCCTCACAAAAATTTTGTAAGGGGAGGAGGTAGTGCAAAATTATTAGGTGAATTTTACAAGTGAGGAAAATTATAACTCACAAAGGTTGAGTGTGACAGAGTCACATGGTGTCAGAGAGGGAACATGGACTGTGGTCTTCTACTCTTTCTAATATACTATGTTAACTCTCGTGAAACCTCTTAACTACATTAACTGATCTCAGAGATTTAAGTAAATTTATATCCAATAAATTTAATGAAGTACTTCCAACATTAAATTGCTTCAAATTTATTCAGCCAGAACTTGACTGTGGGTTTTTGTTTATAGATGAGTTCCTCTCAATGTAAATAACTCCTTTGAAACTTGCTTCTGTTTGAGATTTTGAATGTGAATTTCTAAAAAATGTTGGTGGCCTAGATTACTGAATATTGCTAAATAGCATGCCACTTTGAAGCATTGAACATTTGAACATTCTCCCAATTCACATTGGACTAGCAGGTTCCCAGAGGTCAGCTGATTACTTCTCCTTTCAGGGCTCAAAGGGTAAGTCTTAAGGGTAGCAGTTTCTAATATTATCCTGCAGGAACCCACACCTGGTGTTTTCTCCCTGATAGTAATCAACCAGTCTTTCCAAAATCAATTAGTTTTTCATAAAGAGATATTGACTGAGAAGGTATGGCAAGGACAGAAGTGATAAAAAAAACATCTTTCAAACTAGGAGTGTACTCTTCCCTTGAAAAAACAAGGTCCCTGAGGAGAGTGGGTTCCAGCTTAAAGCAGAAAGGCAATGAGGCACACATACAGAGAACATGAAGCCTAGAGAGTCATTTTCTTCGAAGAGTCTTTACCAAATTCACTTTGGGGTATTGCACTAGTATTAGATTAGCTGCTCCTTTGCTCATCAGTGAGTTGCTTTCTCACTCAACTGTGCTAGCAGTTTACAAGGGCATAAAGGGTCAATTTACCCCTGGCTTAGGTCAAATGGGTCCTCTGGCTGTTGGAGTTTGGCTGTGAGCATCTCTGCTATAGACTCCTGTTGCTGAGGAGGCCTCTAGTGGTTCTTCTGAACTTTCAAACCTCACAAGATCATAACCTGGTTAGTTCAGTATCTAAGTACTCATCCACATCAGATCATGAAATAATAAACACAAAAGAACAGACCCCCTACACTTATAAACTCATGCCATCTGGATGGGATGATATGTGGGGGGAACAAAGCTTCCGATTACCCTTTTCCTCACCATGTGGCTCATAATAGTTCTCCCTTATTGAAAAGCCACAAGGAGACAAGGCAAAAGGACTGAGGAAGAGGCATATGGATCCTTTCATAGGCAAAGTCAATTCTGACTCCAAGCCTCCTGGATCCTCAGTCTTTTCAACTCCAAAGCCAATTAGAAAGCTTTTGCCACCACATGGCTAGCTTCAGAAGTGCCATGTGTATGGAATTTTGATTGAAAGGGAGAATGTCTCCATATACTTCTGACTTGGCCTTCTCTCTCTTTGGGCCTATTCTCTCATTGCAACTTTATAGACTTGGGTTGCATCTAACTCATTAAAACATCCCTATGAGGTAGGTTATGTGTTTGTGTGTATATATTTTTAACCGCTTCTTTGCAGAAGGAAAATACCAACAGGGTACATTTCTTTCTTGGGTTCAGCTTTAAAGCAATAACAAAATAGCTACCTTTCTAGTTATGTGAAATAAAAAAAAAATAGATAACATTATTATCTGGAAAAATCTCTGTAATTCTGAAGTGCCCTGTAGTGAGAATCATACGGGATAGATAAAAATGTAAGGTTTGGGTTTGGACCAAGGTGTGAGGATAATGGTAAGCTCTTGTTCAGTTTGTTACAACTTTAAGTTATCTTGGCATTTCTGCTCATTAAAGAGGAATCTCTGTTTTAATGCAAGGAACATGAGAACCAATATTATTGGTTCTCAAACCACTCTTGCTTTGACTGAATTTCATTGCCTCCCCTTGCCTTCCCATTTCGTGTATTGACACGACCAGGCAAAATGAGTGTGATTAAGGAAAAGGACAAATTCCCCTCCCTTCCTGGCTTCGGTATTATCACTTTTGTCACATGTTATATTATGGTCAAAAAGAAGATTAAGCCTCTCTGTTTTCTTTCTCCCTTGATCGTCACTGTAGAGTGTAAGCTACCTTCTCTCTCCCTTTAGCCCTCACTGCTACAAATAGGAGTGGGAGGAGATAGTGGGAAAAGGAATCAAAGAGGTTTCATTTTATTCCACATGGAGAGGCTGCCATCATCTGAGCTGAATTTCTAGGTATCAATCAATCAAGCCCCTACAATGTGTAGGAGCTTGGCTAGGTGTTGGATATACAGATAAACAAAAATTAAACAGTTCTTGCTCATAGAGAATTTATATTCTTTGAGAGGAAATAATATGTACATGCATGTATATATATGTATGTATGCATTGTGTATATATGCATATGGAAGATATACATGAAATAAATTCAAGGTAATTGTTGAGGGGTGCAGCTAGGTGGTGAAGTGGATAGAGTGCTGGACCTAGAGTCAGGAAGACTCATCTTCTTGAGTTCAAATCTGGCCTTGGATACTTACCAGCTGTGTGACCCTGGGAAATCACTTAACGCAGTTTTCCTCAGTTTACTCATCTATAGAATGAGCTGGAGAAGGAAATAGCAAACCACTCCAAGATCTTTGCCAAGAAAACCCCAAAAGAGATCACAAAGAGTCAAACATGACTGAAATGACTGAACAACAACAAAATTTGGGGGGAACAAGCATCTTGGGGGCATCAGGAAAAGCCCCACTGTAGAAAGTGATACTGGAGCTGAACTTTGAAGGAAACTGGAGATTCTAAGAAGTGGAAGTGAAAAGGAATGTTCACGAAGAGAATAGTCATGATTGTGGAATTTATTAGGAAGGTACATCTAGCTGTTCATAGCAAACCGCAAATGAGAGCTTCTTGACTGGGAAACAGCAATCCTGCTACTGATGCTTACTTATGGATCATGCCTTCTAACCCTATTTGTCTCACAGGGTTCTCTCCTCGGCCTTCTCTTCTCCCTCTATACTACTTCTCTTGGTGATCTCATTAGCTCCCATGGCTTAATCACCATCTCTATGTTGATGATTCTCAGATCTACCTTTCTTGCCCCAACCTCTCTGTGACCTCCAAGCTTGTATCTTTATTTGCTTTTCAGACATCTCAACTGGGATATCCAGTAAACACCTTAAACTCAACAGGTCCAAAACAGAACTCATTATCTTTCCCCCTCCCCCAAACCTTCCCGATTTCCATAGAAGACAACCAGCCTCCCAGTCCCTCAGGCTCATAACCTAGGAATCATCTTGGATTCCTCACTATCTCTCACCCTCTATATCCAAGGTCTTCTGATTTCCCTGCTGCAGCATCTCCTCAAATATGCCTCCTTCTCTCCTCTGACAGCACCACCATTCCAGTGCAGGCCCTTATTACCTCACACCTGGACTATTACAATAAGCTGCTGGTGGGTCTGCCTGCCTCAAGTCTCTCCCCACTCTAATCCATTCTCCATTCAGCCATTAAAGTGATTTTTCTAAAGGAAGTCCAATCATGTCCCTTCCCCACCCCCCACTCAATAAACTCCAGTGGTTCCCTATTGCCTCCAAAATCAAATACAAAATGCTCTGACATTCAAAACCCTTCATAACCCAGCTCCTCTCCACCTTCTTACACCTCATTCCTTGACACATGTTCTTTGATGTAGTGACACTGGCCTCCTGGATGTTGCACAAATGAGACACTCCATCTCTCAGTCCTGGGTAGTCCTTCACCTCATGTCTGAAATACTCCCCCTCTTCCACTCCAACCAATAATCTCCCTAGCTTCCTTAAAGTCCCATCTGAAATCCCTTCTTCTACAGGAAGCCTTCATCAACCCTTCTTAATTTCAGTGCTTTTCCTCTGTTAATTATTTCCTATTTATCCGGTATATAGCTTGCTCTGCATACGTTTATCTACATGTCGTCTCTTGCATCAGATTATAAGATCCTTGAGGGCAAAGATTGGCTTTTGCCTCTTTCCATATCCTCAGCACTCAGCACAGTGCCTGGCACATAGCAGGTGCTTAATGATGTTTATTAATTTGATTGATTGATGTGTGACCCTGAGCTAGTCACTTAATTTCTAGGCCTTCGGTAGGATGGGAAGAGCCCAAGATTGGAAGTCAGAAGACCTGAGTTCAAATTCCAGCTCTGTCATCTCTGTGTCTTCGGTTGGGCAAGTCACTTAATTTCTCTTGGATCTATTTCCTCATTTGTAAAATGTGGAGGTTAGACAAGAGATAGCCCCTAAGTTTCCTTCAACTGTGAAACTATGATAGTGTGATCTACTGAGTCATAGACAAATGTCAACAGAGGGAAGCCTTATACCAGGAGTACCTTGTTGAGGAGACTGCAGATCCCTTGCCTATTACACTTACAGTTACCTGGATATTTAAGGCACAGGCCTGCGTTTGCTTGAAGTGCCCTAGTCTAAATAATTGCTATTATCTAGGTCCAATGCCCAATCCACCTTGCAGAGATAATCTTCAATATATGCATTCTTATCATCATCCTATCATCACCACTGTAATTGTCATCCCATGGTATTTATTGAGTCCACACACTTGTGGCGCTATA
This sequence comes from Vombatus ursinus, assembly GCF_900497805.2. Lineage (NCBI taxonomy): Eukaryota > Metazoa > Chordata > Mammalia > Diprotodontia > Vombatidae > Vombatus > Vombatus ursinus. The sequence goes on along the minus strand of NW_020948983.1, from coordinate 41,591,149 downwards.
TAGCTTGTGGTACTAAAGAATATGTGGAGAATCTCAGATGTGTAGTTTTTTCTTCCTCCTTCTTTAGGCCTCCATTGCTATTTTCCAGGTTTATCCCACTGGACCCCAGTAGGTCTTGTTTTGCAAACTAAGCTGTCTGGCACCAATTCCTCTACTAGTTTTATGGGTGATGGTTGGATGATTGAAGCAATTCCTACCGTAGTTTGCAAGTATTATGTAGAATTTTTTAAAATCAATTTGGGATCCTTTGGGATAAAAGGTGATTTTTTGAAAGAAGTCAGTAATTATGCTTTCTGCAGTTATATGTATTAGGCCTGGTGTCTAACTACAGTATGCAACACATCCAAGAATTCATTCCAGGACAGTGCACATATTAAACATAGTTTAATGTGCAGAGAACATGTTCTCAGTAGTTAACTTGTCCCCTGCCCGCACCCCACTCAAATGGAGGGTTTGTAATCAAAGGAAAGACACACCCTTAACTATAGCAGTTCTGCTATGCTGAATAAAAAATTATAGTTATTATATGTGGACTTCTACTAAGCATGGCCAAGTAATAACACATCTGGTAACCTACATTAAAGCACTGAGTTATGTTCTGCTTGTGTTTTAATTAGCCTGTGATAAACAAAGAATCAAAGGCCATTCCGCTCCGGAGATTTTAATATTTACTGGTGCCTTCAGCTGCACTTGCAGGTTTATGAAGAAGCGTAAAAAAAAAAAAAGTGAAAAGTCCTCGTCATGCTGTCTAGACCATTTATGGTAACAGACCAGTTAGAAAGAAGGCTGTATTTCAGTCCCAGCCAGGTGTTTACAATGACCTGCTATGCTGGTGGGCTGTTGTTATCCTGTTTACAGACATGTTGTATAGAAATAGAGTCCAATTTCCATGGAACCATTTTGGCACTTAGGAACAGTCCAAAATTCTCAAGATTATCTATAATTTCTTTAAGCGCATTTGAACAGTAGAACTAGAAAAGAAATTGTTATCATCTTTGTTTAAGTCTAGGTAAAATCTTCCTGTATTTCAAATAAGGACTGTAGAATATACCTATATCTATCTATCTGTCTGTCTATCTATCTATCTATCTATCTATCTATCTATCTATCTATCTATCT
>NW_020948983.1:41528308-41590020 GCF_900497805.2 Vombatus ursinus | reverse complement strand
TCTATCTATCTATCTATCTATCTATCTATCTATCTATCTATCTATCTATCTACCTATATTTCCATTTAATAGTATTTTTCCAATTACATGTGAAGATATTTTTCAACATTCACTTTTATAAGATTTTGAGTTCCAAATTTTTTTCTTCCTCCCTCCCCAAGATGACAAGCAATCTAATGCAGAATTATCTGATTTAGGCTATATGTGTATAATTATATTAAACATATTTTATGGAATATATTTTAATGGCTTTATTAAAAAATAGGAGAATATGAGCCCCGCTACAGCCCTCCTCCTTCTCAAAGCAGAGAGATATAAAGTTGGCAAGGGTATAAAGTTCTAAGAAATTTGGTCACGGAACCTTCCAGGAGACCTGAGCTGTAATGATTCAATTCAACAAATTGTATCAAGCTCTGCACACATGAATGGTGTGCAGAATACTGTGGGAAATATAAAGTTTAAATAAGAGGGAATCTCTGTCCCAATGGAACTTACAGACAATTCAAAGATAACTATGATATGTAATGAAGTGTATTAGTATAGAGGGGTCTGTCAATCAGCATTTATTAGGCACTTACTATGTGAGTTCCTGTGTTCCCTTCCAGCTCTTTGATTCTTGTTTAAAGGTGAGCTTAACTATTGTGCTTAAAAGTCTAACTTATCCTTTTAAATTGCCAGGTCTGTGAAACTGGGCAAGAATAAGCATCCTGAAAAAAAAAAAGCAACAGAACAGCACCCACACAACATTGCCTGTCTGCCCAGTAGCGAACTATATATCAGTTACTGTAAAGGGATCCCTGTCTTTTTTAGTCAGAGATGCTAGATCTGTCTCTGCTTTTACTTTGGTGCCTGGCCTTTATTGAGGATGATGACGATGTTAACAATATTTTTATTATTACTCTCGTTTTTTGAATATTATTATCTTCATCCTTATCATCTCTTTCTTAGCCCTTTGAATGGAATCCAAATAGAAATGACCCTAGGACAAATCGTTCTCTTGCTATTTTTTTACATTTAATGTTCTACAAGCGAGTGAGTAGGTGGGTAAAATGATTTTTATAATTGAATAAAGGTATTGTTAATAACATTAACATTAATAACAACAATGGCAATAATCTTGAAGAAGATAGCAAGCATTTACACAGTGTTTTGTGGATTTCCTAAGGTTTTAAACAAACACTGCATGAATCTATTAAACTTCCCCGGATCTGTTTCCATGTGAAGATGATAATACATATGCTATAGAAATTTGTCCTTCCTAATGATAATTAATCAAATAAACACAGGGAGGCAGCATTGTATAGTGGATACAACACTGGTTTAGGAGTTGGGAAGATATGGATTTGAATCCTGCTAACTTTTCCTAGTTGAGTAATCATGGGCAAATCATTTAATCTCTGTTTGCCTTAGGCAATGTGCTAAGACTTCTTTAATAAGCCATAAAAAGGTGACAGTGATCTGCTTCTGTGAAGAGAAATCATGCATGTAAATTCCCCCAGAATGATGAATTATAGGTCCTTCATGATTCAAGTAACCAACACTGTATTTGGGCAGAAGTCCTATATTTGGATCCTATTTCTGAACCTTCCTGAGGTATTTTACTTATTTATAAAGCAGTGATAATGGTACTTATGCCATTTGCAATACAGAATCATATTGATGGAAACATTTTCTAAACCTAAAGTACTTTTAAAAATTAATAATGTTAATAAATTATAAATACATAAATCTAATATAAATACATAATATAAATTATAAATATAATATAAATATATTATATATAATATAAATATGTATAATTATACAATATAATTATAAAAATTTATAATGTTAATATCAATCCTTTCTGATAGCACTTAATTGTACCGTAATGTGAGTGTTTAAGTATTTTAAATTTAGCTTCCTTGTCTTATATTATTCTCTATTTGATGTGTATAAAGTCTTGGCTTCTTCCTAAGTTCCTTGAGACCAAAGAAATATTATATTGGATTCAGTAAGTCCTAAGTTCAAATCTAGCCTCAGATACTCATGAGCTGTGCAATCCTGGGCAAGTCACTTAAACAGTTCGCTTCAGTTTCCTTATCTATAAAATGGGGGTAATAATAGGACCTATCTCCCACCATTGTTGTGAGGACCAAATAAGATGGTATTTGTAAAGCATTTTGCGGAACTTAAAGTGATATATCAATGCTAGTTATTATTATAATTATCTTTATATTCCTTTTGTATCTACCCTTAGCATGTATCATAGGATAAGGCAAGTGCTCACCAAAAACTTAATGAACTGAATTGCTTATTCATATTGGTATTGGGTGAGAATGAATGTTTCCAGCTTTCTTATAAATCTCTAGCTCTTAGATGCTATGTAGAAGTATATAGCATTATTGTCACTCCTGAAGGCAAACGCAATTTCAGAAAAACAGTGTATTAGATTAGAAAAAGCACTAGATTCTGGAGCCAGAGGATCTTGGTTTGAATCCCAGTTTACTTACCTTCAGCAAGTCTCTTAACCCCTTTGGGTCTCATTTGCTTTCTTTCAAAACCAGAGAGTCTAATCTAGTTGACTTTTTCCTGCATTAAATCCTAAGTGGGAAATAGATCACCTAAAATTAGGTTAATTAAACCCCTAAACACACAAGGTTTGGTAAAAGTTTCTGAAAAGAAAAAATGGAGTTCTAGTTCTGGGATGGACCTTTGTTGTTCATTCTTTTCAATCATGTCTGACTTTGTGCCCCCAATTTGTGGTTATCTTGGCAAAGATACTGGAGTGGTTTGCCATTTCCTTCTACAGCTTCTTTTGCAGATGAGGAAACTGAGGCAAACAGGGTTAAGTGACTTGCCCAGGGTCACACAGATAGTAAGTTCTGAGACCAGATTTGAATTCAGGAAGAGGAGCCTTCCTGACTCTAGGCCTGGCACTCTACCCACTGCACTACCTAGCCACCCAGGATAGACCTTAGAGATTGCCTAGTCTAATGGTTCTCAAAGTTTTTGGTCTCAGGACCTCTTTACACTCTTAAAAATTATTGAGAGTCCAAAGATCTTTTGCTTGTGCAGGATATAGCTATTGATATTCACTGTATTAGAAATTAAAATATCTTAGTATGAAAATAGTTTTGACCTTGTAGATCCCGTGAAAGGGTTTTGAGATACCCAGAGATCCTTGGACCATACTTTGAGAGCCATTGGTCTAGCCTAACTTGCTCATTTTATGAGGGAACCTAGACCCAGAAAGCATAAATGACTTAGCCAAGGTTCCACTGTGACTACAACCCAGGATTCCTGAGGAGATCCAGAACTCTTTCTACTATCCCATCTCACAGTTAGTTAGTCCAGACCTATGGTTTCTTGGGATAGTGCGCACAGTAGTGAAGTAGGTCACTATTAATGCAGATCAGTAGCTATCATACAATTCATCATCTTAGTTCTCCAGAGGCTCTTTTAGTTAAATGTTTTGCTTAGGGTCACACAGCCAGAATGGCAGAGGTCAGACTTGAATTGGGACATTGGTGTATTGGTGTAGCTTCTGAAGTTGGCTTTCTCTGCACCAAACACTGCTGCTTCTCAGCAGTGTGAATTAAATCCAACTTGTTCACGTATTCTTATGCAAAATACTAAAAACATCATTGAAATGTAAGAATGATAACAACCAACATACAGGGCTTACCAGGCACCATGTTAAGAACTTCACAATTCTTATTTCATTTGATCCTCACAACAACTCTGGAAGGTAGGTGTTGTTATTATCCCATTTTATAGTTGAGGAAAATGGGTAAACAGAAGGTAAGTTACTTACCCATGGTCACACAGTTAATAAGTATCTGAAGATGTATACGTATGTACATATATGTGTATGTGTATGTGTATGTGTATGTGTATATGTATGTATGTATGTATGTATATAAAATGCCATGTTTCTCCAAGGACTTAAAATGCTTTGTGGAGATTGGTGACTTTATTCTTTACTAAGAATTATATTGCTATTTCCCTTTTAATTAGTAATCTACATGCATATATGTATATGCACATACTTGAACATATAGAAACACACATATATACAAATAATGTGAAATTAATATAAATATATACACAAATGTGTATATACACACCTATAAGATTGTATGCACATACGCACATGTCTACGTAAATAAGCAATTTGGCTGTAACTAACTAGTCACTCAAAATGTCTCTTTCAAGAGACACAACTGATTTGTGAGGTATTTTTAAAAGACGATGCTTTTTTTTGAGGGATTAGATCAGGAAATGGTTGTATAAAGAGAATGTTTTTAGGAAAAAATATATTTTAAAAAATCAGTTTCCAGGTGTGATATATGGTACATGTCCCTCTATATCAATCAGTCTAAAAGCATTTTAAAGCTTTTACTATGTCTTACTTTTTTTTCATAGTTATAATAAAAGGTAAGACATACTTTTGCAAAACAACTACCACCCATTATGAGAGGGTTCTGGGAGTATCAGCTAAGCTAAACTTGTTCTCTATCTGTATCTCGGGACAGCTTGTTGCCAAATGTCCATTAGCTTCATCCCCTGCATGACTGATACTGGGTTTTCCATGTGTTTATTTCTTTCCCCGTCAAATCACTCATCAAACTTGTCCACCTGTTACCTCTTCCCATTAATCCATTTTGACGTCTATTTTCTTGAGCTACCTTATCCTGAGTAACATGTTGACATATAATAAGCATGTCAATACTATTGCTTTAGCTGCTGATATCACAAATTTCAACTTTCGTTTAATCCCCATCCCAGCCTCCCAATCAGGTAACTGCATTAGAGTTGGCATCTACCCAACTGCTACTTGCATCAGGTTTTGTAAAACTAGATCTGGAAACACATGGTTAATTCACAGCAGAGGAGACAGTACTGTAAAAACTTGGGGTGCTGTTCCTTGTTGCAGGTGTATAGACAAACAGGATAGAAGGATGCCTGCTCCAGTCATTCAGGCATTGTTATTTTCTGGGATCTGAAACTTTGTCTGGTTCTGCTTTGTTCCTATAATCCCCAGCACCAAAGCAGGGTTTGAGTTTAAAATACTTCCTAGGTTTTGCATATGAGGCACAGTATGACTGCCATAAATCTAGCACCCACAGTGTTAGAAAAACTGATGTGGTTCTGGGTTCTCTTCTTTTACTTTCTAAACATGAACTTCCTTTCATCTGTCAACATCACTGTCCGTTTCCTGTACTTCCAACATCTTGGAAGTAGGACTCTCAGAAGGGACAAACGAGGCTCTGGCGAAATGTCGTTATCCTGGCAGGAAAGCTAGAATACCCAGGTACTTGTATATTAGCTCTTAAGTCTCATAACAACACTTTGAGGCAGGTACTACAAGTGTGACTATCCCCATTTTCTAGATGATGAAACTGAGTCTCAGAAAGTTTGAGTGATATGCCCATGATCACATAACCAATAAGTTATGAAGTCAATGAACCAATAAGTCAGAAGTCAAATTTAAGCCTAGAGCTTTTCGACTCCAAATCCAGTATATTAACAACACAGAGCTGTCTCTGATTTCTTCTTTGTTGTTATTGTGGTGATTTTTTTTAATTGTAGTTCTGTTTGAAGCAAGAAGTGGGGATCCTAAAGCACTGTGATATGTTGGTAGTACAGTATTTCTGGCCATCATTGACTCGTGGGAGGAGGACAGGGGACATGGGGAATGTGAATGAGAAGAACAAAACTTACAGTGTATCTTAAAAGTTAATCTATAGACTATAGGCAAACACATCAAGAGTAATTAAATATTTTTAGGCCATGTTACTATTTAAAGGCCCAGAGAGATTATATAATGGTTGGCAGTAATCAATCAAACATGGAAGTAATATCTGTAGTAGTAGTAGGCAGAAATGAAATTTGGGATGTTGACACCTGGAGCAAATTCAATTGTGGGGGAGGGGCGCAGGGTATCCCTCATCCCTAGACTACCTGGGAGCTGTACTGCCACTCTGCTTTTACTCAGCTTGGTCTGAAGGAGGAGTATCTCTCCTGTAGAACTCAATCCTATTTGTTCCTTATATTGCTACTGACTTTCGGAGACCTAGAATCTTCTTACTCTATCCTCTCTCTGGTGGAAGTCTGATCATAGGGAATTATACCCCCTGCTATTGGATTACCTGAAAATAAAGCCCCAGTGGCCTTGCCTTAGTTATGGCTTGGGAGTAAGGGATTTCAGCGTGTTGTGTGAAGTACCTGCTCTGAGAATCAATAATACAGTAACAGTGGGGTAACCATTTTGGCTGTCTAGAAGAGACTAATTAATATTAAAGGGGACTTCTAAATTTAGCAGAGGATGTTCATGGTTAGCTTGAATAAAACTTAAAACATTCGTCACTGTGGTTGTGAATTCATAAAGCTTTGCTGCCCATCTATAGTGGGATCCCATGCATGGCTTATAGGAGAGAGAGGAAACTTTCTTTCATAGTTTAAGTACTGTTTTGAACTTTGCTATAGACCTTTATTTTCTTTGCTTATATTGTTTCTACACTAATCCAAGTCACTGATTTTTTCCTGAATCTCTGCACCTCAAGCTAACTCTCTTGTATTAGAGCATGCAGACCCAATAGGCTTGCTAGGTGATCCATTTGCAAAGAGCCTCCAGACATCTTTTCCCAGATATAGCTTATGCCCCACTAAAACTGCCACAACATGTATGTATATGTGAAATTCATTAAGAGAGACTGAGTCACATCTATATTTAAAGCATCTGCTGTCTCAGGATACAAAGTTAGAGTGGTGTTAGTTATTCTTTGTGGATTTGTTGTCTGAAAATAAAAAATTTCCATCCCCTTTCAACTATCTTGATACTATATAGTTCTTTGTCTTCTTACTTAAGTTCCTCATGTGTAAAGGGAAAAAAAACCAACCGTGCTAATTTTAGCAAATTTATTTTTTAAAAAGATCAAAATCAATACTTTTTCTTGCAGAAGCTAATTCCCTGGGGGGATGGACGCTAGGAATCAGAGGTAAATTGCTGCTAGTCTGTCTATGTGATAGAAAAGGTCAATATTTTCCTTTAAAGAAAGCCCTCTGCTTGCCTCTTGGGAGATAGAAGAATGTAGCAATGGGTAAATTGCTAGTTTGAGTGTCCAAATGACTGTGGGGGAAGATGTAGATCTCTCAACTGCACCTTCCTCTCTCAGCTAAACTCCTTTCTCATAAGTCCTCACCCCAATTCCCTAGAAGCTGTGTCCTCTGGGCTCTTCTTCATCCCTACCTTGGATTCTTTTATCAGAGTGAGCCTCCATCTACCTACCAGGGGCTCAGGGCTTCTACTTTCAAAACTGTGCCTGCATTTGGACCTTTCATGCTTTCAGACATTTCTGAGAATCTCAGGCCTAAGGATGATACAAGTAATATAACCTAGGTTCAGCATACCCTCTCCTGGGGACAAAGAAGCATGATCAGAAATTGAGACTCGCCACGCTCTCCCCTGACCCTCCCTTCCTCAACCTGTCTCTACCAACACACCATAGTAGAAAAGGTCCTGTTGGAACCAGAGAACTTAGATTTCCATCTGAGCTTTGATGCCTGTGTGACTTTAGGCAAGACACTTAAACTCTCTGCTCCTTTTCCTTAGCTATAAATTTAGGTAGTTGTATGAGATGGCTTCTGAGATTCCTTCAAGTTCTGATCTATAATCCTGTGACCCCTGAAGTCCCTAGTTCTTTGATTCTATGGCTTCTATGAATATGTATTATATGTAAATGATGATAACTAACATGTATATTACACCTTCAGGTTGGCAAAGCAAAATCTCTCTCTCTATATGTATATATACACATATGATAGATACTATAAATACATATAAATATCAATAAGGTGATGTACCTTAAGGTGTGATATAAATATAAGTAAGGTGAGATACACACATATATTTGGGGCAGCTAGGTGGCACAGTGGATAGAGTGCCAGGCCTGGCGTCAGGAAGACACGTGTTCATGAGTTCAAATTTGGCCTCAGACGCTTTCTAGCTGTGTGACCTTGGGCAAGTCACTTAACCTTGTTTGCCTCAGTTTCCTCATCTGTAAAATAAGCTGGAGAAGGAAATGGCAAATCACTCTGGTATGTTTTCCAAGAAAACCCCAATTGGAGTCACAGTCAGACAAGACTGAAAATGACTGAAAAAAATCTCTCTGTCTCTCTCTTTCTCTCTCTCTCTCCACACACACACACACACACACATACGTATATATTATTTGTAAGTGTGTATATAGTCTGGTACCTTAAATATTAGTTTGGAGGCAGTTGGGTAGCACAGTGGATAGAGCACTGGCCTGGAATCAGGAGGACCTGAGTTCAAATCCAGCCTCAGACACATAACACTAGCTGTGTGACCCTGGGCAAGTCACTTAACCCCAATTGCCTCACCAAAAAAAAATTAGTTCTAATTGGCATAGCTTTAAACTGATAGGTAGACCATTATACTGCTATGGTCCTCATACTAGAGGCAGTAGCTAATACAATGGATAGAGAGTTGGGCTTAAAATCAGGAGGATCTGAATTTAAGTCTAGTTTCAGAAACTAGCTAAGTGACCCTGGGCATGTCGCTTGATCTCTGTCTGCCTCAGTTTCTTCAAACATAAAATGAAGATAGTGATAGCAGCTACTTCTGAAGGTTGTCATGAGGATCAAATGAGACGATATTTGTGAAGTGATTAGCAATATGCCCGGCACATAATAGGTACTTAATAAATGTTCGCTGCCTTCCTTCCATACTGAGACTCAGTCCCCAGGAGATGGGGTATAGCAGATGGGGTACTACATTTAGGATAAAGAAACCATAGACTTGTAGTCAGTGATACCTTTAAGAATACACGTTTCTCAGGCTGGTTCCCAGCAAAGGTGAAGTGGCTGCCTTGGCAGCCCAACCCCTACCCCCACTCCCACCATTACCCCAGTCATTTGTGCCAGTTCAGTTCCCTAGGAGAAAAGTGTCCTGGGCTTGTGACGTATGGCACCATGTCAATGAGCAGAGACAACAGTAAAGTCTAATTGTTCTTCTATTTGCTTTTATACTTCCTTCTGAAATACTATCCCCACTCTCAACCTTGTTTTGTCTCTACTTTGGACTTTTCAGTGATTTAATTGGTGAGAAGGTAATAGATGCTTTAAGGTTTGTCATCCTTTTCATTTTGACAGGATACTGCTTGTGAGATGATTCTTAAGTGTATAGCCTAGGTCTGTATGGCCTTGACAAAGTTGGTTATCTTCTACAGGATGGGGCCTCTTCAGAAATACATTAGGAATATTCTCCAACATTTGAGAAACATATGTGTGTGGCATAGTGGATAGAGAGCTGTTCTCAAAGGCAGGAAAATCTGGATTGAAGTTCCCCCTCTGACACATACCATCATTGCGACACTGGACAAGTCATTTAACCTAATAATGCTCCAAGCAAGTCTCTAAAATTGTCAATTGCAGGAAAGTACTGAACTATATTGGTAGAAGGAGTTTCTTCATCTAGGTGTTCTCTAAAATAATGAAATTTCAGATCCAGTCCCTAGCCCTATCATCAAAGAAACAAAAGCTTTGTTTCACCTAATTGTAGCACAGGCACAGCATCTGATTCCTCTTTTCTCATTTCTCCCACTCCAATAAACTCTTCTCTTTGTCTCTGATCTGACTTTACCTAATCTGTACTCACGCTGGCAGTTTTGGGGGAGGATAGCATTCCCAGAGAGGATGGTTACCACTATTACTCAATCTCTTAGGATTCTAGGGGTAATGCTGGGGTGAGAGGAAGGTAATATACTGCTGCTACTTTATACTTTAGCTCATGAGCCCCCAGTGGTGTATTTCTAATTTAACAAATCAGCCAGCTGAAATTCCATTAACTCTTGATCAAAAACCAAAATCAAAGCAAAAATAATAATACTATGATATTCCATATGTAAACCAAGGATATAATCTCCAGCTGATGCACATGAGGTTCATGGGTGTGGGAGAATGAGCACAAACCTATGGAACAGTAATAAAGAGGCACATGCATAAGCAACTTATATACTTGGAACAAGTCATAATTCTGGATGGTGGGCATTGACATCCTTTGCCTCCCTCAGGAACAGTATATACAATTCACTGAGGTGGCAGGGCTACTTCTCCACTGGCTGATTTGTATGTACTGCTTCTCTTTTGAGCTGCTAAAGTAATGTTACTCTCTTTTAGAAAAAAAAACGGAAATCCAAAAACCCTAATCCTGGGATCTGCAGAGATTTTCTAGGTTTGTTCCCTTGGCTGGGCCTGGACATAGTTTTATGATTTTTCAGCAAAAGCAGAGAACTCTAAGTTTGAAATTTATAGAGCTTTTTCAAAAGTCTTCTTTTGACTGGGATCTGAGGAGCTTCCGCCCTTCAGGCAGTAGGTGACAATGCAGGGAAAATTAAATGTAATTCTGTCTTCTTCCAAGTAGTAGATGGCAATATAAGCTCTGAGATCTCTTCTCAGACCCAAGCAGAATGCTGTCCTGAGATCTGCTCTTAGCTGTGAGTTCTTCTATGAATGTTCAGCTCAGCCTAGCTCAAGCTGTACAAGGCAAGGTTTCTCCAGCTGAATGATGTACCACTATCTCATGGAAATAAATCAAAATCAACATTTCTTCCATGTGTATCATAACTGTATATGTCTATATATGAATAGACAATGTGTATTTATCATACATGCCCACGTATACATACATACACACATACATATACATATATAAACATATGCACATATATAAAGAAAGATTCTATTGTCACCAAACAATTCTAGAAGTTAGGGTTTTCCACCTATTACCATCAAAGTCCTTATATCAGGCATATGCAAAATAGATGCTAGGAAATAGGACACTTTGGCCATTGCCTTTTCTCTCTATTGCACTTTCCTGCTCTCCCCTCTCCCTGATCCCCCACCCTGAATTATTTCACAACTAGACCAGTTCTTGTCTTTTCTCAGTACTCAGACTGCCTATATCTAAAAGGAGCACCCTCTGACATCATGATATATACATACTCTTTTACTAGGAGATAGGATCTCCCAAATGAAAGTTTGCTTTTCAGTGGTACATTTTTGATATAGCAAAACTTTAAATTTCTAGGTATAGAAAAGTTTTACTTAAGCATTTTAGGAATCCTGAAGAGGGACTTTATGAAGAAGGGTACTCAACTATTCAAACCTTCCACAACTCAGACCCCATACAAAGGTTTCATTTTAGGTCATAATCAGCTATCTCAGGATAGCTTGAGAAAGAATTTATGTTCAATACATTTAGATCAGTCAGCCAGTCAACAAAGATTTATTAAATATTTTCCATATTTCATGTCGTGTGCTAAGCAGTGAGGATGCAAAGAAAGGCAGTAAACATTCTCCAGGTGCTGGATAGCACTGCCTCGCAAAATGAACTTGTCTACTATTCTCCCCACACTGAACCATTTATTGCACCAAAGAAATTTTACATCATTAAAAAGAATAATTTTACCGATTTAAATTGTGTTTGTAAGTATGTGTGTATATATGAATCTAGGCATGTATGTATACACACATATTTATATTTCACATAATAATTTCTTCTCTTTGTCTTTTAAACAACAGAATCATATTACTTATCAAATACCTGTGTAACATGCTATGATAATTTTGAACAAATGACTTTGAGGGCTTTTAGGTATTCTCTGTGAGTGGTGAAGATCTAGTATAGGGGTAGATATTGTCAGAATAGTTGATGGTAATTAAAAACAAAGATTAAAAAGAACAAGGTGACAGATAGCCACAGGAGAAGGGAGAAGAAGTGTTTTTGTTTTTCCTAATTTCATCAACCAAATGGAATTATTTTTCACATTCAAACATATGTTGTGAAACAAAGGTAAAATTGATTCTCTTCTCTAACAAAACTTACAATTAACTTGGAAAGTTATTCAGTTGATACTACTTTGTCATGGATAGTAGTGAAGGTTACAATTTTATATCAATGTTTTTAATTTGGTGAGGCTTATTTTCCTGGTGTTTTAGTCATTTGAAGGATTATAAATCTTAGACCTTTGGAAGATAGATTGACATCTGCAAGCTCCTTCTGTAGTATGAAGAAGTAGGAATTATATTAGGGGTAAGTGAATTCCAGGAGCATCTTCTCATTTTGTTTTTTGGGGATAAATAGAACTCTAACAATCCTATCTCCTGGAGCCCAGAGCATTACACAGACAACACCAAGGAGCATTATCTTCAGGTCCACACCTCCTTTGTAGTCCATTTCTTCTATAATCAGCAAACATTTTATTCTGATTTAGTAAAGATTTATAAGTTGAGGTTTTAATTAGGAGGAAAAAGGATTTTTGATTGGTGGTATAGGCCATGAGTAGGCCTGTATACATTAAGTTGATGAGAGAAAATTTCAAGGAGGAAGTCCCTAGGACATGAAGCAGAGAAGATTACAAGTCATGTAGGAATCAGGGGATGGTGGTGGACACTGGCTATACTGTCATGTAGATAGAACATAAAGATTTCTTTTTGGTTCATGCAAAACTAAAGGCTTTGCACTGGTGTCATGGTTCCTGGCATGCATCCTTATGTGCCAGATACAAAGAACCCATGATAACAACCTTAGACTTGACAGATTTTCCAGTACCTATGAGCTACATTTGCTACCACTTACACATTGTTTCCATGGAGATAAAGGGAGACAAAGGGAGGTCTTGATGTTCAATTGAATGGAACCAGAACTAGCAACACATAGCCAAGGCCCTATATTTGACAACTGTACCCTTACTAGTTAAGTAAACTTTTTATACCCCTTGCCTGTGTTGGGTCAATCATTTATATCAACTGAGGTTAGGATTTCTAGGCAGCCAACCATGATGAATGCCCTTAGCTTTTTGGACTAATCTATTCTTCAAATACTCTTCTGAAGTGGGCACGTCATTGTCCTGTGCATTGCTTTGTGGAGAAAATTGGGAGGAGGCATTGTCCAAAGTGGATACTGGAAAAGTATAATTTGTCAAGGTACACATAGACTCCAGGTCCCAAAAGGATCAGAATAAATGTATTTGTGAAACAACTGCCACTTTCTTATTTTATTTGGTATTTTAAGGAGGGAACTGTGCTCCCTCTTAAAATGTTGAAAGACCCACAGGCCACATCCAAAACACCTACTGAACATAATATATATGACCCAATTCTTTATGATTCCTACCCATTGTTCTGGTCTAGTGACATAATAGAGTAGCTAGATAGTGGAGTGGATAGGGTACCAAATCTGGAGTCAGGAAGACCTGAGTTCAAATCCCAGCCTCAGACACCTACTAGCTATGTCACTTAAGCCTGCTTGCTTCAGTTTTCTCATCTGTAAATTGAGCTGGAGAAGGAAATGGCAAACCACTCCAGTATCTCTGTCCAAAAAAAGACCAAAAAAGGGCCATAAAGAATTGGACATGACTGAAATGACTGAACAACAAGCTGACTTAATGTAGTAGAATGAATCAGGAGATAGAACGGATTCCAGGTTCTAACACTCACCAGTCATGTGGAAAAGTCACTTCCTAGCCTGAATTAAGAGTGGGAAGGATCTTAAAAACTGTCTTGTTCAAGCTCTTTATTTTTCAGAGGAGTAAACTGAGGACTAGAGAGGTTCAGTGATTATCCAAAGGTCACACAAATACTAAGTGGCAGAGACAGGATTTTAATTCATGTCCTCTGACTCCAAATCCAGTGAATCTTTCTCTGTACCATGCTCCCTCCTTCATCCCTGTAAGCCTCAATATTTTTAGCTATAAAAAGAGGATAACAATATTGGTGTGAGCTGTCTCAAAGGAAATTTTCTACAGAAAGTGTTTTCAGAACCTTAAAATGCTATATGAATGGAAGAATTTTTGGTATTTTTATTTTGTGTTACAGACCTGTGATTACATTAATGCAAGGAACCCCCAGTGTAGATTACACTGATGTATATCAGCAACTTAAATGGAACTTATTATCCTAGACAGTTGTTTGGGGCACCAAGAAATTAAGTTACTTGTCTACAGGCACACACACCTAGTGTGTATCAGAAGCAGAACTTAAACTTAGGTCTTCTTGGCTTCAAGACCAGCCTTCTTTCTATCCACATTGCCTAATATCATTATCATTGGTTGTCATGGTTCTATGTTGAAAATCAAAGTCAACAAAATGAATGGATCAACTGTGCTCTGAGTTAACTTTTCTGATGTAAAAATACAAATTTATGATGGTTATGGGGGCAGTTAGGTGAAGCAGTAGATAGAGTGCTGGACCTGGAGTCAGGAAGACTGTGAGTTCAAATCTGGCCTCAGACTTACTAGCTTATGATGCTGAGCAAGTCACTTAATTCTCTTTGCCTCAGTTTCCTCATCTGTAAAATGAGCTGGAGACAGAAAAGGCAAACCACTCCAGTAACTGTGCCAAGAAAACCCCAAA
Organism: Vombatus ursinus; assembly: GCF_900497805.2. Classification (NCBI taxonomy): domain Eukaryota; kingdom Metazoa; phylum Chordata; class Mammalia; order Diprotodontia; family Vombatidae; genus Vombatus; species Vombatus ursinus. The sequence goes on along the minus strand of NW_020948983.1, from coordinate 41,575,599 downwards.
AGAGGCCGTTGAGGGCTAGATATGACTGGAACCACTGAAAATTGTGGCTATGAAGGTCAGATTTTAACTATTATCTTTTGCTCTCCATTCTTAGGAGGCTTATGACTCCATGTGCTATTTGAATGCCACCTAGCACAGAACTGGGCACATGGAAAATATTCAATAAATACCTATTGGTTTGGGGTTTTGCAAAGAAACACCTGGCCACCATAGAGATATGGACCTCAAAGGAGTTAAGCAAAGATTTGATGATCCAGATTAGACTGGCAGTTGGGAACACAAAATGGGAGCTTCTGGGTTATCCATAGTAACCTTTTCTCACCAAGAAAGTGTTGCTGTAGAGTATGGATGTAAAAATCAAGTTGAGGAGGCTCGATTCTTTTAGCCTGATGATGGTAGAACCAGGCAATGATTGTAATTGTATATCTTCCTAGCTCCTCTCTTTGCCATAAGGATCAATATGACATCAAGTATGCTTCTAGGACATGTAGAGATATTGTTTACCTCCAACACCAAGTATCCTATAGACTATATGGTGATGAAAGCATTCAAGAGAGGTAGTCACAATTATAACCAGGAAAACGCGTTCCAGGGTCAGCTGCCTAAAATGACTGTCTTGGAATCTGTGGATAACTGTTAGAGGATATCACACTAAAAACCCTTTCAATTTCAAACCTTATGAAATTCATTTTGTGACACCATACATAGATGAGAAGCAGGTACCTACCAGATCCACATAGTTGATATCAAGGCCAAGAATTATATTGGGGAATATACGAACGTGGTTTAAACCATAGAAAAGCATGTGAAGATTGAATATTCCTGCTGGACTGTGAAAAAGTATATCTGGGAGAGAAGAACACAAGATGGCAAAGTAGCAGCAAGAAGAATTGAGCTCTCCCTCATAGCTCCTCCACTGAGATCTGGAAAACTTGCTAGAGTGAGTACTGACTAGGAATTTAAGAAGAAAGCCACAGCGAGTAATTTTCAGCCCAAGTTGGCATAGGGAGATAGACAGAGAGGTCTATAAACACTCAGGATAATATCTAGCAAGGAGTAGCCATGAAGTTCCCATAAGCACACATTATGTGCTCTTTTTATGTAAGTTGCAGGAATAGCTGCTGATTAATAGTTCTGTCACTTGCTATCCAGTTCCAGGTTGCAAATCCAGGAAAGACTAAAGAGTGGATGTGCACCTGGGTTAGCATTCCAGGGTGAGAAACATTTGAAACCTTTAAGCTGTACACTGAATGAGAAGCAAGTAACAGTTAAGTAGCTCTGGTCCTGGGAACAAAGAAGAGCAGAGGTCTCAGTTCCAGCTTCCAGCTCAGTCTGAATTCTGCAGCAGAATATCCAGGGAAGAAGATGTAATACAAAGAAGATACTCCAGTTCTGACACTGAACAGGCAGAGCTTTCCAGCCAGCTGATTGTGCCTGAGTCCAATAGCAGTCAACTGGAACCTCAGTTAAGGGCAAGCCCATAGGTGTGATCCAAATCTGTATTAGGAATTTACAGAGCTTAGACCAGGAGAACAGTGATCAGACTTTGTCCTGGACCACACTACTTTGGGAGTAGTGAAAGTTTACAGGTCCTTAGCTGCTCTGTTCCTGAGAGCCTAGAATAACACATCACTCAATACTCTAAAAAAGCAACAACTGGACTTAAGAACACACGAATTCAGGCCAGAAAATCCATTTAGAAGTATGCAGAACCCAACCCTAACATAAAATTTGAAGTTGGGGAGAGGGGGGCAGCTAGGTGGCACAGTGGATAGAGCACCAGCCCTGGAGTCAGGAGGACCTGAGTTCAAATCTAGCTTCAGACACATAACACTCACTACCTGTGTGACTCTGGGGAAGTCACTTAACCCCAATTGCCTCACAAAACAAAAGTTGAAGTCAAGAAATAGGCTGGAAAATGAGCAAATAAAAAAAATCATATTATAAATAGAGTTATTTTGATGACAGGAACACTAAGACAAAAACTCAAAAGAAGAGAATGACTCTAAAATATCTATAAAGCAAAGGCTCAAAGAAAAACACAACTTGAACACAACTAGAATTCAACTGGAAAACATAAAGCAAGAATTTTAATAAAAGGTTAAGAATGTATTTTTAAATTAACTAAGAGTATCAGGGGAAAAAATTCAAAAAGAAATGAAAACTATGAAAGAAAGAATTGGGAAGGGAATTAACAAAATCTGGTCTAGGCAACAAACTTCCTGAAAATTTAATTGTAGTAAATAGAAATCAATGACTACATGAAGCAACAAGAAATATTAAAACAAGCTCCAAGCCTAAAAAAATACAACAAAATGTAGGACAGTTAATCTGGAAAATAGATCAAGGAGAGATAATTTAAAAATCATTGAGCTACCTAAAAGTCACAACTAAAAAACGAGGCTACATATAATTTTTCAAGAAATCATAAAAGAAAACTTCTCAGTTCTATCATATTCAGAGAGCAAAATTAAAATAGGAAGAGTAGGGCTATCATATATTCTTTTACATAAAAAATTAAGTAAATTATTAATTGCACGCTCTCTCTCTCTCACTGGAATCAAATGGCTAGAGGGAGTAAAGGAAGGATAATTATTTGTTATTGTATATACCAAATATAGAACTCACTTTTTAATTGTCCAGGTGAATTCATTAAAAAATTTTTTTTGGAGTGGTTAATGGAAAAAATCCTAGTCTGGAATTCAGAACACCCAAGTTCTAGTCCTACAATTGTGTTTCCTAGCTTTGTTACAGTAGGTAAGACCTCTATTGGGACTCAGTTTTCCCATTTGCAAAGCAAGGGGTTAAAATCAGATGATCTTTAAGGTGCCTTCCAAATCTAAGATCTCCCTTCTTTCTTTCTCTCTCACTATACATTTCCCTATCCCTCTCCTCCTCATTAAACAAGTTTTCTTATAATATTCTTTGTAGGTATTAGCAAAAATGTCAATTGCCAGTGATATCTGGCGCTGATTCTAAGTTCATTTTAATGTATCCCTAGATGATTGTGTTAAGATGCTAAAGAGTGTAATAATAGGCCCCCACTGAACTGTGCAATCTCTCTGCAATGTTGAAAAAATTCAACATTTTCCTGATTCATTCTGCTCTGGTATCTTTAAGTCAAGGATTGGCTTGTTTTGTCAGTTTAAATCAACCCTGTTGTATGATTTTAATATCCATTAAGTCATGGGAATGTGGGAATTGTTGCACATGATGGGACTTTCCACCCAACTAGTTGAGCAATATTTAAATTATACTTTAATTGAAGGCAAAATATTTGTTTATAACTCATCATTTTCAATTATATTGGGAATTGTGTGTGGGAATGAAAACCTGAACTTTTTTCCTGTGATCAGTTATGGTTACTTTAGAGATACTGTGGCTTAATGGATAATCTGGGATGGCGTCTTTCTCCCACCACCAGGAGTGCCTTTCTTCTTTTACCTCTACTTCCTTTTTCCCTTCCTCACCTCCCCTATTCCTCCCTTCCCAGCCCCCACCCCCAGCCCCAGCTACTCAGAACTTATCTGGGTAGCTTAACTGTTAATATTGCTTAGAAGAAATGGGATTCACCAACTTCATTCTTTCCAATGAGATGGAGGACCACCAAGCCTCATCATCTGCCCTGCCTCAATGCCCTCCATACCACCAATTCTGTCATCTGACTTATAAATGTAACTTAAGGACTCCTGGGCCTTGTCATCTGTCCTACAATGGAAACCATAGGACTTCTGGTCCTTTTCAACTGCTTGGCAGTTGAACTTTAATTTTGGGGTTGTCTCACCCAATTAGAACGTGAAGTCCTGGAGAACTGGGACTGTCTCACTTTTTCTATTTATATCCCTTGCACTTTGAACAGTGCTTGGCACACAGTATGCTTAACACATACTTTTTCATGAATTCATTTGTCAAGGGATAGTATGCTAGGCCTGGAGTCAGGAAGACCTAAATTCAAATCCTACCTCAAACACTTAATACCTAGGAGTCTATGGACAAGTCACTTAACCACATTGAGCCTCAGTTTCCTAAATGGGGATAAATATTACCTGTAGCATCAGCCTTACAGAGTTCTTGTGAAGCTCACAGAAGACAATATAGGTAAAGTATTTTAATATCACCTAAAGTGATATTAAATTGTTATTATCATTCTTCTCTCTGAGTTAAGAGTTCCTATAATTTCAGAAAAATTTACATTTTCCTTCTAAAGTCCAGTAATAAGTATGCATCTCTTTCTCTCTGCAATACTGGTCTCTAAAGATTGAATTGCTATACCATCCACTACTTTGAAGACCTATTTTCTTTAATTTATCCAATCAACAAATATTTCCTGAATGCCTACTGTATGCAAGTCCTGTGGTTTGCATGTGGTAATAGCACACTGTCCAATTAAGTAAAGGACTTAATTTTTTTCTATTGAATGCACCTGACTCACAAGGGTGAAAATCAATTAGTAATCATTTAAGTTAAAAAAAAAACACCAAACAACTGAATTAATGAAATTAGTCGTTCTACTCTTTTCTTTTCTTCTTTTTTTTTAAAATTAGGCACAAGGAACATAAAGCAAGTACAAAAGCATGCACATGTATTTGTGAATATACATCTATATACATATATTTATACACCAAGACATGTATAGGTGTACATATAGGTATAATATATAAGCTTAATCTATATTATGACCAGTTAATGGAGTAAGAAGGTAGATATAAAGAAACAAATAAGGAGACAGCAAAATAATGATAGATATAGTGGAAGAGGGAGGGAGGTAAATTCTAGCAGCTCCTATGATAAAGTGCTTAAAACATAGTTGTGCCAAATTGGCTTCATTTCCTGTGATTGGCCTCATTTCCTATATTTGACAGCATTACTAGATCAGAGGAATGCTGTGGATAGAGTATATCTGTATTTTGGTAATGTACTTGACAAAATCATTCAGGATCTCCTCATGGACAAAGTGGAAAGATGTAGACTGGACAACAGCACACTTAGTGATTTTAGTACTGGTTCATTGACTAGGCTCCAAGGGTGTTGATTAATGGACGTAGAGGGAGCGCTGTAGTGGAGTACCGCAGAGCTTTGTCCTTCAGTTTAGTTCTGTTTGACTATTTTTTTTATCAATGATTCAAATGAAGGCATAAATCATGATTATTGTCATGTTATCATAACCCTAAACTGAGGATAGCTAATAAACTGGAAGGCAGACTCAAGATATCAAAAGCTCTTAATAAGATGGAATGTTGGGGTGATGTCTGTAAGATAAAATTTAATAGGGATACAGTTATACATCAGGTTCAAAAATCCAATGGTAAGAGTACACAATAAGGGACAAATGAATAGAAAGGAATCTATCTGAAAAGTTCTTTGGAGTTTTAGTGTTCTGCAATCTTGACGTTGATTGAATGAATGAAAGAAAACAGTTCTCTTTGACTTGGCTATACCACTACTAGGCCTATACCCTAAGGAAATCAAAGAAGGAAAAAGAACTACAAGTAAAAAAAAAAAATACGTGTGTGTGTGTGTGTGTGTGTGTGTGTGTGTGTGTGTGTGTGTATAGCAACTCTTCTTGTGGTAGTGAAAAATTGGAAATTAAGGTATATCTTCCTATTGGGGGATGGCTAAACAAATTATGGTATATGAGAGGCAACTGGGAAGTCCAGTGGTGCTGGACTTAGAATCACAAAACTCTGACTTCAAATCTGGCTTCAGATGCTTACTAGCTGTATGACCCAGGACAATTCACTTAACCTGTGTCTGCCTTGGTTCCCTCATCTGTAAAATGGGGATAATACTAGCACCTACCTCTTAATGTGGTTGTGAGGATCCAAATGAGACAATATTTGTAAGTGCTTTGCAAATCTTGAAGTGCTACATAAATGCTACCTATTATTATTATTGTTGTTCTTATTATATCATAAGAAATGACACAATGGATATTTTCAGAAGAGACTGGGAAGAGCTAAGACCTCTATGAAGTGATGAAGAGTGAAGTGAACAGAACTAGAACAATTTATGCAATGATAACAAAGAAAAACAACTTTGAAAATCAACAACATAGTGAAAAACTATGAATCCAAAAGAATGAAGATAAAACATGCTATTTACCTCCTGAAAGAGAGATGATGAACTTTAAATGCAGGCACAGATTTTCCATCATGGCCACCACAGAGATTTGTTTTGCCAGACTATATATGTAGCTATCTTTTGAAAGCTTTCTTTTTCTTTCTTTTTAAAAAATAAATGCTCAAAGTGGAAGCAGGTAGTGGGAGAGTATATTAAAAGGAAGAAAAAGACAAATAATAAAATAAAAGAACAAAATAGATCTCTGAATTAGTAACCTGTCCTGATACTCCCCCAATATCTTGTACCCTCTCATCCTGAAATTTTTTTGTGTTTACTTATTTTCATTTCCCTAACCCCCAACTCAATAGAAAATAATTTTTCGATGGAAAAGACTATTTTATTTTTGGCTTTACATTCCAAGCACCTAATATGGTGCTTGGCACATAATAGACACTTAATACATGTATGTTGAATGAGTGAATGCTATTAGACTTTATTAGTAGAAGTATAGTGTCCAGAATTAATCATGGGGTACAGTTAATATCTTCTGGATATTATACTACCATTAAAATAGGTTAAGACAAGGCACATGGTGGGTGTGTATTTGTAGACCATAGCATATTACCAACAAGGAATTGTGCACAAGAAATGGTATTAAAAATCATCAACATGTATGACCATGAAAGGAGACAGGTTGGTCATGTAGCAAGCAATAGCCAATGAATAGTTAATGTACTCCATTGGTAACCATTGAAGGTCAAGAAACCCAGAGGAAGACATCCTGAACATTTTGTGGACGCTCTAGGGAGGAATTATCAGAGAACATGGACAAAAGAAAAACAGAATTAGAAAGAAGGGTTAGATCAATCAATCAGCATTTATTAAGAACCTATTATGTGCCAAACACCGTGCAAATACTGAGGATATAAATACAAAGAAGAAAACTATCTAAAGAAGCTTATATTCTACCAGGGGAGACAACACTCCTATTTTTAAATACATGCAGAAAAAGAAACAAAATAAATACAATTATATGCAAAATATTTAAAGGGCATCAAGAAAATTTCATGTAGAAAGAGGTGCTTGGGTTTCATATTGAAGGCATAAGGGGATTCCGTGAGGAAAAGGTAGGAAGGAGTTCATCACAGGCACGACTGATAACCAGTACAAAGACATGAATATGAGAGATGGAGTGCCAGGAGCGAGGAAGGCATGAGTTCAAATCTAGCTTCAGGTATATGTATATAGTTATGTGACTTTGGGCAAGTGATTTAACTTTTTTGCCTCAGTTTCCTCATCTGTAAAGTGAGGACAATAATAACACTTGGCTCTTAGGGTTGTTATGAGGATCAACTGAGATAATATTTGCAAAGCTTAAAGTGCCATATAAATGCTAGCTATTCATCATCATCATCATCATTATCAAGAGAATATGCCTATTTCAATATATCATTGTGTTTGGGAAGGAAAGCAATGCACCATGAGCTTAGAGACATAGGTTGGGGCCAGAGGAGTTTATATTTGATCTTAGAGGAAACAGGGAATGACCATAGTTTATTAAATAAGGGGTGAGATGGTTAAATGTGTGCTTAAGGAATCACTTTTGGTAGCTGAGTAGAGAAGAGCCTGGAGTAGGAAGAGATTGGAGCATGGGAGACCATTCAGGAAGCTGTTAGAATGGTGAAGGTGAGAGGTGATGAGTACCTGAATAGACATGGTGGCTATGTGAATACAGAAAATGGTTCTATAGAAAAGGCGTGATCTTCCTCTTTGGACAGAGGGCCCACATTAATAGAGATTACCAATCCACTGAAGTATTCATTGCAAGGAAAACAATATTTCCAATGCATTCTGCTCTGGTAAAGCCACATTTTCCTGGCCTCACATTTTAGAAGGAACGTTGACTTACTTTCAAAAGAAGGCAACCAGATGGTGAAAGAACTCAAAAACATCAACTAGGAGACTCTATTGAAGGAATTCAGCATATTTAGCCTAAAAAAGAAAAGATGTTGGCATAATATGATGGTGGTCTTCAAGCATATGTGGGATTGGCATGTAGAAAAGGAATTTGATTCACCAATTCATTTCACTTGGCTGTAGAGAGCAGAATGGCTGAAAATAACAGGAAGACAGATATCAGTTCAATAAAAGAGGGAAAAACATCTAAAAATTAGTTATCCAGAAAGGAAATAGGTTTTCCTAGGGTGGTGGTGGTGGTGGTGGTGGTGGTGGTGGTGTGTGTGTGTGTGTGTGTGTGGCTCCCTACCATTGAAAGTCTTCTACTAGAGGCCAGACACACTTGTATCAGGGATGTTTTAGGAACAGTCCATGCATGAGTGGCAGAGTTGGACTAAACTGCCTCTAAGGTCCCTGCTAACTTTGCAATTCTATGATTCTAAGGACAGAGAAATCTATGGATTTGCATAGAGAGACAAATGGAACCATACAGTCAAACATAAAGACATAGAGATAAAGATGTCCATAAAGAACCCCATTTATAGCGAAAATAGATAGAGACAGACACAAAGCAACATAGAGAAATAAAGAGACCTACAAGGATATAATGCAAGAATTTCATAGGCTAACATCTCCATCTCGTGATCTTTCATGATGTTACTTTGACAGATGTAAAATCAGTGTTGCATTTGATTAACCTTAGACACAAATATTGATATTGAGCTCTTTGTACTTGCTTTGCTATCGTATGTCAGATACTGTATCGTATGGATATAGGGTAGAAGCTTCTCACTCCTGCATTAAATAGTATTTATTTCATAATTTTTCAAAGACAAAGTCAAGATATCACCCTCGTGGTGTCACTGGTCCTCTTTGAAAACAAAGGACAAACAACAGCAACAATTTTTCAAAGATACTTCACTGGAGGAATTTAGCTTGATGATTTTATTAATAAAATGACTACTAATCTGAAATGTCAGCTTTCTTATTGTCAATCAAAATTTGTGTGATTTAGAATTTAGATTCTAGTGACTCCAAATGGTCTAATCCATTGCTAAATCTCTGATATTTAGGTCAATATTAAACATGTGATGGAGGGAGATAAAAGTGGGCCGTGTCAATAACGTGTGACTAGAATCTGACCTTGATGTTTGACTTCTACAGCTTGGAGTACCCTTGACCTTTCATAACCTATATGCAGGTTCTTATGCTGTGCTTTATGTTCAAATAACTACACATGGAAAGTTTTTTGGCATGACTCAAAGAGCTACAGATCATGCTGAAACCTGAATAGAAGCTACCAGAATCTTAACATACCAAGTATTGAACATCCAGAGTAGTCATTGCCAAACCAGTAGTCAAGCCCAGACTGACAGCATAGAGTACAATTTTGAAGTGATCTTGTTAGGAAAGTCCATTTGAAACACGAGGGTCTATTTAGTGGAAGGCAGGCACATACATAGAAAAATGGAGAAACTTGATGAATTAAAATACTTTGCTTCAACTGAAGCACTAAGACCATAGAAGGAAGAAGCTTATTCCTGCCCTGAATGATCAATGTACTTCATTCTTGCCAGTCAATCAGTAAACATTTATTAAGTACATACTATGTTCCAGGCACTGTGCTAAGCACTGACGATACAAAGAAAGGTAAAAGGCACTCGCCTGTTCTCAAGGGGCTCACAATCCCACAGGGGAGACAACATGCAAACAACTATGTATAAACAAGATATATACAGTATAAATTGGAAATAATCAATGGAGGGAAGGCACTAGCCTTAAGGGGGATCCAGAAAGGCTTCCTGTAGAAGACAGGATTTTAGCTGGAACTTGAAGGAAGCCAGGAGGTGGAGATGAGGAGAGAGAACATTCTAGGTTCGGGGGACCACCAGTAAAAATGCAAAATCAAAAGATGGAGCGTCTCATTTCAGGACCAAGAAGGCCAGTGAAACTGCATCATAGAATATATGGGGGCGAGGTGAGGGGTATAAAGTGTAAAAAGCTATGTGTTGGGGGTGGTGATAGATTATTAAGGGCTTTTAATGCCAAACAGAAGATTTTATATTTATTCAGTATTTATTATAAATATATTTATAGCATATTTAAATATATGATTATATATTAATTAATATTAATCACATATAATATGTGCTCATACAATATACAAAATTAGTATATATAACACACAATATATTTGTATTTATTCAATAATTTACTAAATAGAGGAGATAACAAGGTCAGATCTGTGATTCTGAAAGATCACTTTGGCTGCTGAGTGAAGTATGTACAAGAGTGACATTCTTAACATGTCTGATATACCTTAGCTTTGCTTCCTTTTGGTGAAGAAAGAAAGACGATTTGTTTATGTTCTTTATGACCTAGATACAAGTTAAAACAGAAAAGGAGAATTTCTTTGTAGTTTGTAAATATTTTGGCTGAAAATATACCGTGTGACCGTATCATAAAACTAATATCCCCATTTTGTTAATGAATCATTCAGGCACAAGCCTAATGTGCATGATATTCAGAGTAAATAACGTTTACATAGTTACTTTACATAAAAGCAATATGGTATAGTGGACATGGAGTGAGGAAGCTCTATGTTTGAATCCCATCTCTGATAATAGCTGTGTGAGGATGGGTAGATCAGGTAGCCTCAGTTTATTCATCTTTAAAGTAGGTATAATAGTACTTTTAATAACTCTCTTACAGGGTTGTCAGTATGTCAAATGGGATAATACTGTACATAAACTAATTTTAAAATGCTGTACCAGCCATTATTAATAATATAATTATTTTATTTTTTCGTTGACAGGAAAACTGAGGTCCACAGAGGTGAAGGTAGTCAAGGTTATTTACCTAGCTAGTAACAAAGCTTGGATTAGAAGTCTTGTCTCCTGCCCTTTATCTAGCACACATTTCTCTACAGCCCATTGCTTGTTGAACCGGCTCTCCCAGTTCAGCCCTTTAAATGTATACAAATGCTGTTTTCTATACAAATGCTGTTTTCTAGCATAAATCTCCAAGTATTTTATTAAACTATATTATTCATCTCATGCCTTAGTCTTTTATTCTGCATAGTAATTACCACTAACCTCTTTCTCAGACTTTTCCCCCATAAAGAGGACATCTCTTTGGTGCCTCTTCTCTCTCCTTTTTCTGAAAGGCTGAAGGTGGAATAACAAAGTTCTTAATTAGCCAAGCTGGCACAGGGAAGATTAGTGTCAGATTTCCAGGTCAGTGTTTGATGGAGGAATGATCAGGGGAAGTGATGCATTGACATTGATTAAAGAGCTGTGATGAATCAAGATAAAATTGACATTTAATTTCTTTCAGACTAAACTAATCTTACTGACAATACTTAAAGGTAAATTGTCTCATTTTTTTGGTGGATAGAAATGGTAAACCTGAAGAAACTTGCTGTAATTTCTTTCTCAACTTGCTGATATTGAATCCGACATGGTAGCATGCAGGGATTTAACAGGGTAAAAAATGCTTTCCTACGCCAGGCCAATGAGGAATGTTCCATGTATACCAAGAATGTTCCACGAACGTTCACTCTAGAGCTAATGTCCCATTGGACTGGAGAGTCCCAATGAATCACAGACAATTTTTTCGTGTCTCTATTTACTATCATATGAACCAGACTTCTTGTTCAGATTGAAAAATATTTTTAGAGCTGAATTTAAGATGAAAATGTGTTTTTAGAACTCTGTGGTTCTAAAATATGTTCTCACTAAACTGTACTTCCTCCCTTCAAAGGGAAAAAAAGTGAAGAGAAAAGCTTTGTGAGATACTTTACAAAAAAAAATATCACAAGCAGGACAATATAATAAGAAAACAAATTACCAGTCATTGAGCTGGAATACTGTTAATCACTCTGCAGATATACGCACCCACATTGACCTGTAATGCTTATAGGAGAAGTTGCTTAAAGCTGCAGTTAATCCTCATTTTCTCATCCTGATTAAGTTGAAATATTGCTTATTTGTGCAACGATGACTAAAGAAGATGATAGACTTTTGGAGAAGTAGCAGCTTTTTATCAGTAGATGGGAGTATAACAACACAGATGGACCATGGTTTCTCAGTCAATCCTTTAAGGTTATCCCAAATCCACACTAACTTACATCCTCTTGGTGCTATGAACATAAAAAATAAGACAGTTAGAGGTTATGAATATGATAAAGATAGGATTATATCTACATGTTATTCTAGCATACACATAGTCATAGGACTGATATGCAGAAATAAAATAAAAAATGTATTACTTTACAAGTTTCACCTTTTATTTGGCTCTGATTCATTTTGATTAGTGCCTGATAAAATTATTATGTTGATTTTTATTTATAATTTTTAGACATATCTTATTTTATGCATAATTCATGTATAATTATATACATATATTTATATGTGCATGTATACAAACACATGTGTATATATATATAGATATACATATGTATATAAAATCATATAAACCTACATAGTTTTCATTATAATTTACTATAAAATCTTAACCTTTTTTGTGTCATAGACACCATTAACAGTCTGGTGAAGCCTATCGACCCCTTCTCAGAAAAATGTTTTTAAATGAATGAAATAAACTATGAAGATTAAAATAGAAATCAATCATATTGAAATTTAGTTACCAAATTTTTTTTTAAAGTTTACAAAGCTTTTTTTGTTTCTTTGCTTCTTTTCGAGTCTGAGTCTACCTAACTCTCCAAGACTGGAAGTGAAACACAAACAGGCCCAGTTATATTACTAACAGGCTTAGGAGCTTTGACCAGCCCTCTTCATGACCTGGGCTCGTTGGCCCTTCCTTGGGCAGCTTGAGGGCTCACTGCCCCTGGAGGTTCACTTTACTGGTTCCTGACATAATGAAAACATGATCAGCTTGGCCCATTACTGCTCAGAACTCCAGAGTTCAAACAGTCCACTAGCCTCAGCCACCCCTGTACCAGGGATTAATTTCTAAGTATGAGTCACCACACCAGACCCTTAGATCCCAGGTAGAGAACCCTTACTATAAAAGGTGGGGAAATGATTCTAAAAGAACCCTGTCATGCAGATTGTTACACACACTGTTGTATTAGAACACTGCATTGGTTGATTCTGCTTAACTATTTTTCTTTGTAATAATCAATTGAGGATTTGTGAAGTTGCATACTCTTCGCTAGGCTCTGTGCTATGAGATAGGGTTATTAAGGAATGGGGAAGGGGAGAAGTTATATCCAGGATTAACTGAAATATAAGCAATAGAAGGTATCAATACAAATTACCAAAATAAATAATTAAATAAATGGACCACTCTAGGGAACTGAAGACAATGAATGTGTCAGCTCAAAAAAAAGAACAAACAAACAAAAAAAAAGAAGTGGTTTTTGTTATTCAGCTGAACACTATCTTCCTCATTTGTGCTTCTTCTAGAAATCTCTTGGATTGTGAATACACCATATAAGGTACTATTTGTGCATCGGGAACTTTTCTAATATCCTTCTAACTATAAAAAGAAAATATGATTTGGAGTGGATGGTAAGGGTCTCTAAGGCAGCAACAGAATGCTGTATGTGTAGTTTTGATGATGTCAAAGCTCAACGACTCTTGTCAGGCAAAATCCAATTTGAAATTTCCCTGTGTCACCTTGCCCTGTGGTTGTTATATTTGATAAATTATGGGCAAAAATCATCCCCTTGAAATGCCAGTTTGTGATCCGTGTTGTAATTAAGTCATTTCAGAATGAGAATCCTGCCACAGAGGAGCAGTTATTCTTCAGTAGACTAGACAGGAGATAACATGTCCAATGGCCAGACTGTGGGAAAGCAAGCCGTCTTCCCACCTGGGCTTTGGTTATCTCACCTACATACCAGAGAAAGCAATTTTAACCTCCTTCTCTAACCCATGTTGCACTTTGGTGCAGCCATTGAGAAAACAGTGTATTGCATATAGACTCATGGATTTTCAGTTGGCTTCACAATTGATTGTGCACCAATCCTGCTGATTTATGAAGATGGCTGAAAGAACTGGATCAGCTGGGCTGTGGTCCAGTTGTTTTAGTCTTATAGACACAGCTGTAAACTAATTAAAATGATAAACAAGCACTTCACAAAATATGCATGCCATTTAAATCTCTAATTAGATAACTGTTGGAACAATGAAAATATGACTCATTTTCAGCCTTTTATTTTTCTCCCTGAAGTGAACATGTAACCTTATTGCTCTATATGATACATTTCAAGAGGGAGTTGAGTATATTTGGAGGGTAGCTTCCTACTTTGAGCATTTGTGTGAGCGATTAGGTGTGGATGCAAATTTGGAAATAGCTAATTGTGCTCTGACTTTTCCAGTTGCACATGGTAAAGGTGGTTTGTGTATTTAGAAAAAAAAATTATTACTTAGAATGTCTGAGGTTGAGTAATTGCATTTTCAGATTTCTCCTCTCACCTAATTGTACGTGCAAATGACATGTCTGCAAAATAAAAGGCACACACGGCTATTCTCTGCATTTATATGCTATGACTGTATGGGAGAGTGTGCGTACAAAAGAACTTATACCCAATCATGCACATTCTATGTCTACACAAGGGACTTCTCTACAGTGACTCCCTCAGAGATAGAGAAAAAAGAGCTTCCTAATAATGATGGTCTTTAAAGCATTTGCACATAGTTTGTGGTGCAATTTGATTTCTTCTGGAATTTAAGTAGTGGCTTAAGATGAAGGGTGACTGTTGGTGGTTCTGCTGTTACTGCTTGTGCATGTATCAAGACATATTTTATAATTTAAAATCATTTCATTTTGCACTAGTGTTTCACCTTTTAGCCAAGATCTCTAAGCATTTTAAAGATAGTGATTTAGACTCCATTTCTCTTCTTTGAAGCTTCTGAATACAGGTAGTAGATTATATTTAGAAATACTAGGCAGCTAAGTAGCTCAATGAACACAGCAGGGGACCTGGAGTCAGGAATACCAGTGATCAAATTCACCTGTAGACACTCACTAGAGGGGTTTGAAGCAAATGATCCCAAAGGTCCCTTCTTGTTCTAGAGCTATGATCTCATGAAGCTAAAGGTTGAGAATCTCATTTAATATTATCCTAGATAACCCTGTATGATGAATAAAATCTCTACAGCTTCACTTTCATTGTTTTTTAATGGTACCTTTTTTTTTCCTTTCTAGTTTCCTGCTAATCCAACCTGGCACCTATATGACTTAAAGACAAAAAAAGGTATAATGTAATTGACAAGAAAACCAGACTTTGATTTATTTTTAGTTTGATTATAGGATTAAACTTCCTTCTTTAGGAAAAGCTAACTCTAACAGCTAAGCCAGACTAATATAGTCTCTTATCAATCCTTCATCATTTAGTAGCAGATAATTTAGAAGAATAAAATAATCATAGTATTATAAAGCTCTTTTTCAAAAGGCTAAATTTCCCTGTCTAGTAGAAAGGGGGGTTGAACAGAGGCTAAGTTCCCCTTTTTGGCAGCTGGAGAAAGGTTAGCCAGAGATTGTTTTTTCCATCTTAGTGGATATGCTCCTTTTTTTCTTGAGCAAGCAAATAGGCTCCCAACGAGGGTGATACCATCCCCTCGGGGGTGCTGAAAGGATCCATGGAGGCAGTAGTAGCCTCAAGTGCAATTATGGGCATTGAATAAAAATAAGGGGGCAGTGGAAGTATAAGGAAAGAAGATAAGAAAATTTTGAAAAACTGTTCATACATGTTTCATCTGTTGTGTAACAGAGTTAAAGTCACAGTGATTACGTTATTTTCCAAATAAACACACAAAATCTAAGTTATAACCAATAAGTGGTCAAGTCTGCCAATAGGTCTTAACAAGCAAGTGTTGGTAGGTGAACATGTTGCACATTGTCAGGAAGTTCAGCATGCATCAGCAGGAATTTGTGTGTGTAATGACTTATTTACAATATGAAACTATATGGCTATATGATGCAATATTGCATCATCAAAATTTCAATGCAAGAAAAAACCACAAATTTATAATAAATTATTAAATTTAAGATGCATCATTTAAAAATATTTCATATGTTTTTGAAATGACATCAATTAAAACAAAAACATTAAAGGGTTAAAGAAAGTAGATTTCCAGGGGACTGATGAGTGATTTTTTAAAAGGGATATGATTAAGAGAGTCTTGGGGAAGCTAACTAGTCATTTGAACTATGTTGTCCAATAGAATTATGTTCAAAAAAAGTTTCTGTCATTTTTTTATTCCTCTTTTTTGTTATAAAAATCAACTCTGTAAATTACTCCTTGTCTTTAACCTCTGAGGAGTCAGATGACCTGATTTGGAATGCAAATCCTAGCTTTGCAAATTAAATCATAGGGTGGCTCAGTAACTTTGTCCTCAGTTTCCTTTTTATTTCAGATAATTAATTTTAACATAATAAATATTGACTTGGGAGTCTGGAGACCTGTATTCTTCCCTGGTATGTATTTACTACTTCTCAGACCATAGGTAGGTCTCTCAACTTCTTTGGGCCTCTTCTCTCATCTGTAAAATGAAGGAGTTCTAGCTCTTTAAAAATGTCCAATTCTGCTTACTAACTCCAGTTGAAGAGGAAGAATAAGTTTGTCCAGCAATCTGTTCCTCAAAACAGAAATGGAAACCTTAGGGAGTAAATGTGCATTCACTGGCCTGGACTCTCCACTTTGGTGTCCTATTTTCTTGGTATCCCAGGTATTTATGCTGTTGATCCTGGCAAGAGGACATGTGTGCTCACCCAGTTTTGGTTAATTTTTAGTGAAAGAAAATGAAGAATCCCAAGTTTTGGACATTCATAATTCCAGTTTGTCATTGCTGGTTTCTCATCACACTGGATGGTTACACAGCAATGGTAGTCATACATAAAATCCAGTTTTAGAAATCTACTCTTTTCTAAAGTTTAGGTTAATGGTTCACATTTAATAAAGTTCTTTATTCATCATGCAACAGGGTTTTTGTAATATGCATTCATGAAACCAACAGTTATTGGGATGTTGTGGAATTGTAGAATTATAGAGTTGAAAGTAACTGTGTTTCCCACCTAAAAATAACTAATGGAAGCAAGGGGGGAAAGTTGTATTTTTGCTTTTCTTTTTCCCTTTCATGTTTAAAGTTATATAATGTGGCTAGCTAGGCTGTCAGGATAAGGTAGGGTATCTCAACTAGGGGTTGACCATGATCAAATAGAACAGATTGGAGATTTGGTTTGGTTTCAGTTCCTCCATTTGTATATCTTACTGTGCTGTGCTGTGCTGTGCTACATGGTGGAGATCTAGAGAATAGAGGTATTTGTAAACCATGCGTAGTGTTACTGTGGTTCCTGGTTAATTCCACATATCAGTTTTAATATGGCCATTCTAAGTTGCTGTAGCCTTTGTAGTAGTGTAGAATGAATGATTATGGCTCAAAGTCACTGTGAATTGATGATAAACATGAGGTAGGTTGAAGACAAATGGTGCCATGTATATATGAGTAATTGTGGAGGGGGCATTTAAAATAGCATTTTATTTTTTCCTATTATACATAAAGACAATTTTTAACATTCATCTAAAAAAAGTTGAGTCCCAAATTTTTCTCCCTCCTTTCCCTCCCTGCTCCCTAAATTGGTACCAGTTATGTATGTGCAATCTTGTAAAACATATTTCCATATTCGTCATGTTGAGAAAAAAGAAACAGACCAAAAGGGGAAAAAAACATGAAAAAATAAAGTGAAAATAGTATACTTTAATCTGCATTCAGACTCCATCAATTCTTTCTCTGGATGTGGATAGTATTTTTTATCCTAAGTCCTTTAGAACTGTCTTGAATCATTGCATTGCTGAGAAGAGCTAAGCCATTCATAATTGATCATCATACAATGTTGCTGATACTGTGTACAATGTTCTCCTGGTTCTGCTCATTTCATTTTGCATCAGTTCATTTAAATCTTTCCAGATTTTTCTGAAATCTGCCTGCTCATCATTTCTTTAGTACAATAGTATTCCATTACATTCATATACCATAACTTGTTCAGTCATTCCCCAATTGATGAGCATCCCCTCAATTTCCAATTTTTTTGCCACCACAAAAAGAGCTGCTATAAATATTTTTGTACATGTAGGTCCTTTTCCCTTTTCTTTGATCTCTTGGGTTATAGACCTAGTAGTGGTATTGCTAGATCAAAAAGTATGTACAGTTTGATTGCCCTTTGGGCATAGTTCCAAATTGCTCTCCAGAATGGTTGGATCAGTTCATAATTACACCAACAGTTAATTAGTGTCCCAATTTCCTCACATCCTCTATAGCATTTATCATTTTCTTTTTCTGTCATATTAGCCAATCTAATAGGTGTGAGGTGGTACCTCAGAGTTGTTTTAATTTGCATTTTCAATAGTGATTTAGAGCTGTAAATGTGGGTTTTTTAATATAAGAATACTATAATGAAACAAGCAGTGATAAGACATTTGCTAAACTTGAAGGTCTGATTTGTGACTGTGTTCCTGGACTGGAGTTATCCAGGTGGGCTGACAACTAGGTGCCAGGGAGGGAAGCAGGAAGTAGTAGAAGATTTTGGAGCTTTTAGAGAAACTTTAGATTGAGAGAAGTTAAGACCTCAGCATGGAAAGATCAAGAATAGAGAATCTGAGGGTCATCAATTGGTGAGAGGCAACATGATGTAGTAGATAGAGTGATGATCTTGGAATCAGAAAGAATTGTATTTGAATCTTCCATCAGACTCTCAAACAGCTGTGTGACCTTGGGCACATCACTCAATCTCTGAGCCTCTGTTTCCTCACATGTAAGATGAGGGGGTTTGACTTGTTGATACATAAAGTCTCTTCTAGCTCTAACTCTATGATTCTGTGAACTTATGAAAAGCTAGAGGAAGTAAAGATCACAATGTATTGTTTGACAGGGAAGACTCAGTTCAGACAAACAGAATAAAATACTAAGAGCCCCAAATTATGTAATTCACACAACTACCTACTATTTATTAAACACCTCCTATATGCGGAGTGCTATAATAAGCCTTGAGAGAGACGCAAATTTAAGGTGAGTTTTCTGACCTCATGAATATGGATAACAGGCAGATGTGAAACATGCACAGATAACTATAATGCAAAATTATGTATGATAAATGCATCAGAGAGGGGCTAGCAAAGTACTGTGTTAGGTCTGAAGGGCAATAGGTTATTGCTGATGGGGGTGGCAATAGGGAATGCTTTTTGTAGTATATTGTGTTTGAATTAGGCTTTTAAGAATAGATAGAAATTCATCATCCACTGGGGAGGACTAGGAAGCATCACAGGGAGAGGAAACAGCATGAACAAAAGCATAGAGGTAGAAAATATTAGTCATAGATTGACTGTGGGCAGAATCCAAGAGATCATCACCTGGGTTGGTGTTTAGGTGCCACTAAGAAAGCCAATTTGACTTAAAGGTAAAAGGGAAGAACAGTGGCCCTCATCAGGAAAGGGCCTTGCTCCCCAGGAACCTAGGGAGTTTGACTTGGGATTCGATATGAAAAGAGGGTGAATGAACAAAAAGAGACAATATTCCCCAAAGGTGGACCATGGAAGGGCTAGTGACCAATGGGGATTAAAGATAATGAGGATCTGGAAGGGATTATTTCATGCTTCAAAGACACTAAACTAATTGAGCAATGTGAAATGATGTACCTATGATTCACCTGAGCTGTACCTAGTTTGTACTTAGAGATTCCCTTGTATAGTAAGAAAAATACTTGGACACATTAACATGGTTGACTGTGAGTGCTATAGTGAGATAATGATAATAAATGAGTAGTATTGTACTGTAGGAAAATAAAAAGGGAGAGGAACACGGTTTATCAGCACATATATTCATAGAAATCTTTTGGATCCTCTGAATGGTGGCAATAGAAAGCTACCTTCAGAAGTATTTCTGGGAACCTAGATTTAAAAGAGATATTTTTTTTTTATAAAAAAAAAAAACAAAAAACATAGAATGAGTGTATGTATCAGTTATAAATAGTGGGTGGGAATCTAGTATTTAAATTGGCTTGGGGGTTCTTAACCTGGGGTCCATACAGCTCCAAGGGTCTATAGACAGATTTTAGGGAGTCTATGAACTTGGTTGGGAAAATGTTTTTATTAACTTCAGACTGAAACTTAGTATTACTTTATATTATGATTATAAACAAGGTTTATTCCTAAAAGGTGACCCTGAGCTTCACTATCCTACTAAAGGAGACTACAACATGATAAAGTTACCCAGTAAGACATTCTGCCTAATATAAAACAGAGCATCTTAAACTCTATACATACACACATGCGCAAGCACATACACACGCACACACACACACGTGCATATTCTCTGCTAACTCTCTTGCCCACTTCTGCTCTACTAGTGGCAACTTTCAACCTCTTTGACCCCTTATCTTCCCTTCTTCTCCCTGTACTAGGAATATCTAACTTCTCCTTCAGAGATATGTTCTTTTGGAAATCTTCCTGGTTTGAGTTAATTCTTTTCCCCAAGCTTGATTGCCAATTCTTATAGAGATATTATTATGAATAAATCAGTCAAATATTTAGAAGATGGACTAGTAGATGAAGAGCACCATAATAAGTGATGTAGTGGAAATCAAGACCTGAGTTCTGGGCCTGACACTGCCACTTACTAGTCATATGAATCAGAGCATTACTTAACCTCTCTGAGATTTGGGGCCCTCATCAATAAAATCTATAATCTAAATTCTAAATCTAAAATCATCCATAAAAGGAGAATAGCACTTGCCTTGCCTGTCTTACAGAGTTAATGTGAGGAGTAAATGAGATAATTTATATGAAATAAATCTTAATTGCAAAAAAGCACTCTATTATTATGATAATGCATGTTTGTGTATATATATATATATATATATATGTAATCATTATTATTATTATTAAGCAAAAGAACATGGCTGTCCCACCAAGGATTTTACAATCCAGTCGAGACAACAACAACTGCAACAGCAATGACAATAAGCATTTATATAGTGCTTTAAGGTTTGTAAAGCACTTTGCTATTATCTCTCTTTTACAGATGGGGAAACTGAGGCTAATAGAGAGTAAGTCACTTGTCCATGGTCACATAGCTAGCAAGTGTCTGAGGCAGGATTTAAACTCAAATCTGCCTGACTCCATGTCCAATACTCTATCCACTGTGCCACTTAGCTGCCTCTTGACAAACCTCAAATTGCCACCATCTATAAACATTTATGAAGTTCCTGCTATTTACGAAGCATTGTGCTAGGTGTACAAAGTCTCCCTCCTCCTAAATCTCTCAACTCCAGGAGTTCATGGTTTGCTAGGAAATGCAATATTAAATTCTAAAAACATTTATTAAGCTTCTACTATGTACTGGGTATTGCGGTAAGTGCTGGGAATGCAAAGATAAAAAAATGAATTGTTATTCTCTCAAGGAGCATACATTCTACTAGAAACATATAAATAGCTAGTTAAATATAAGATTACTTGGTGGAGGGAGCTTTAACGACTAGTGGGATGGGAGGGAAAGTTTTCCATAGGAAATAGGAATTCCTACCTGTGTTCCATCTATCTGAATCCTACTGATCTTCAAGGCCAAGATTAAGTTGCATCATCTAATATTTGAAAGAGACCTTAGAAAGGGATCCCAACTCTAACATTCCAAGCAAGTGTTCATCCAGTGTCTATTGCACACTTCTAGTAACAAATAACTCACCTTCTGGACTTCTGGAGAGCTCCAAATAATAAATAACAACAGCAATGATAATAATAGTATGTATAATATTATAGATATAGTAAGTAACAATGGTAAACATAATATAGATGGTATTCATATTGTATTTTACAGTTTACAAAGTACTTTTTATATATGATTTCAATGACAATTTTGTAAGGTAAATATTCAAATTTTACAGGTGAAGAAATTGAGGTTCATTGAGGTTAAGGTACTTACAGGAAGACAGCATGCATCAGAGGGGGGATTTGAACCCAGGTCTACTTGGTTCCAAGTTCAACACTCTACTACATTTTGTTTGTTTGGGAAAAAGGTACTGATGTGTGATTTCCTCAGTGTGGAAGCTCCCTCCATTTTTGGATCAGCAAATACTCTAATATTTGCTGGAGAAGTGAGATGTTTATTGATTTGATCATGATTGCATCTATCAGAGGTAAATCATGAACCCGGGTCTTTCTGACTACAGAGCCAGATCTCTATCCACCATGCCATGCTGTATCTATTCTTCCTGACCCAAGCTCTAGGCCTAACACCTTCTTGTTGTTGCTTTCAACCTACATGAAATAGCCATTTCTAATGGTCTAACTATTTTTTCAAGCCTTAGCTCATCCTAGGATTTAGCCTTCTTGGCTTTTTTTATAGATAGATGACTTTCTTTTGTATTTATCCTTGATCTGTTTTTTTCTTTTGTACACGTCCTTTAGAAATTTGAGCTCATTGAAGAGGTGCCAAAATGGTTATTTCAGATGTCTTCCCATTGTCTTCTTCATTAGGGTAATTTGCAATTTTGTCATATTTTAGTTTTTCAGAATTTCCCATTCCTGATAATCTGTTTTTTTCTTTTCCGTTCTCTACTGTTGTGTTGCTGGCTCTGTCACAATAGATAGGAACTAGGCCTAGCGTCTCCCTAAACTTCTTTGGAAACATTCTCCTAAAGCTTACGGCATGTGTCTGACCATCCATTGTTCTCTTCCTTGGACACTAATTCATGGTACCCAATTTTAGCTGGGCTTTTGCTGCTGCTCAACCATCCTTTTGCTCAACCCTTTTTAACCCCTATGGCATTCCTTGAAGCAACTTTTATAACTCTTTCGTTCTCTCCTCTTGCTCCAAAGCATTACGCTCATCCCACAAATCTAAATCAAATGATTTGCCCTCCTACTTCACTGAGAAGGACTGAGGCCCTCCGACACAAGCTCCTTCAGTGCCTAGTTACTTAACTTCCCTAGGTCTCAATTTTTTCATCTGTAAAATGAAGGCATTGGATTCTGCGGTCTAGGAGTTCCCTTTCAGCTAGAGATGTATGATCCCATGAGCCTGTGATACTAACAATCCACTACAATGAAATTTCCCTCTAGTTCTGAACTTGCTCTCTGGGTCCATATTTACTGCCTGTAATTTCTCATTATTAGTTGAGTTAGGATGACAGACAAGTTCATGTTAGTAGAGAATAAATACCTTTATCCTATAATCAAGTAGGAATATAACCATTTTTCTCTCTGGGGATTCTGAGACCCTACCTGGGCTCAGGCTCTTAGAGGCAGAGCCTTTAAGATGCATCTCTCTCTCTCCTCTTTCTGTCTCTCTCTCTCTCTCTCTCTCTCTCTCTCTCTCCTCGTCCCCCCATCTCTCTCCCTCTTTCCACCCTCTGTCTCACTTCCTCCCTTACCAAAATTTGCAAATAAAAATTTTAAATCATACCAAAATTTTGACATATTCTAACTCCAAAAATAATTGGAAATGGTCTTGACATTTGCTTAACATCTCCCCTATCTTTTTCCATTCTCTTCTCAGGGATTGATAATCATATCAATATTATTTTTGCTCCTGAAAAGTATATGACAACCCACTGCTCTGGGCATCCATTCAGAATTCCCAGTATGGGTTGTGCAAGTTGACACTTTCTTCCCTGAGCACCAATGCCTGCTCCCTCTTACCCATCCACATCAGTTCCATCTTTCTGATTCCTCTATTACACTCTTTCTTACCTTTCTGTTATTTCTAGTATATAATTCGTTGTGCTATTTTTATAAACCAACTAACTTCAGGTTATGAGTTTGTACTCTTTCCCACAAATTATTTTATATATTTTCTATTTATTTATATATGTGTGTGTTATTCCTACCCTCCACTACCCCCCACTCCCCACATAAGATAAGTTTTTTGAAGTTAGTGCCTATTTCAGTTTTTCTTTGCCTCTTCAATTCCCAGCACAACAGTTGGCACATAATAGGTCCTTTAAAAAGTTTGTTGAATTGAATTATATCATATTTTTTATATGAGAAGGTATATAGGTTAAAGGTCCACGGGACTTTATGATTAAGAATCCTATCAAAACTAGTCTTTCCTTTGCTACCTCATGATAGCCATACCTTTAAAGAATAGGGTATTCTTTGAAAATTGCCAGTAAATGGAATTTCTGTGTTGCAAATGCTCTTCCCCATCCCCACCACGTCCAGACTTGATTAGCACTCCTTGTAGTCTGTGCCACCAACTTTTCATCTAATGAGAACCTTTCCTGTAATTTTCGTATGTCTTGGCCTTGTTTCTGTATCTAGACTAGATTCTTTCACAACCCACATCTTCGTCATTTTCTGTGTCTCCATAGCACATAGCCCAGGGCTGAACATGATTGAGACAGGACTCTCACATGAAATAAAATCAGGCAGCACCAGTGACAGAGGACATGTTAAGTGCCACCTCTGAGAATGAAAGCTGATAGGACTATAACTTAAGGAAATCTCCAATCTCAGTGAAAGAAATTGGGAGTAGGCTCTTCCACCATTTACATTCAAGTGTCAGAAGGAATAGTAAGTGCTGGGCCAGAACGGTTTGTGTCAGGGGGACCTCCTCTCTCTTCTGAAGTGGAGAAACAAACCTATTTGTGTATGTGTATGTGTATATGCACAATTCACATGTGTATATACAAACATTTATGTTATTTAACAGGTGTTTATTTGTATGTATACATACATATACATACACACTAATATATATGTGTTTACTGTGTACCAGACACTATAATAAGTATTTTACAAGTTATTTCATTTTATTTTAATATATACATAGATAATCACGTTATATATGTCATGTGTATGTTTCGCTAAATAGCACGTAGACATGGGTTTAGCATACACATGTGTATGTTTAGCTAAAAGAATTTAAGAATTCCTTTTCTCCTATATCTTTATCTATACTCCTTGCCATTTATCTTTACCCTTCTCATTAGCTTTTCCTCCTTTCTGTTTCTTTTTCTTAGCACCTTAAACAAAAACCAGAGCAGGTGTTTTCCTAGATGTTGGCAAGTCAGAATGAAAACTCCCTCCATATCCTGATGGAAATAGGCTACTGCTCTCTGCAATTGGCTATCTTAGAAAATTGCCCCCAGCGCTGAGAAAGAAGTGGTTGCCTCATGTCACAAGCCAGTGTGTGTCAGAAGCAGGACTTTACGTCTTCTAAACTTTATTCCCAATTTTTATATTTCTCCTTTATCATTCATTTAACTCACCCTGGTTTTCCCACAAATTCATTTTAAGAACAGCCAAAAAACCCTTAAACTTTGAAATTTCGTAATTTCAAAATAAATAAAACTTAAACCCCAAAGAAAAACATTGGGTATTTGTATTTTCATATTGACTTCAGGTATGCGAACACTTAGCAGAGCCTCATCAGTGCTATATTGTAGAATCATAACATTTTGGTGGGTACTACATATTTCCAAGAAATAGTCATTTTTGAGGATGACAATAACTGATTAAGCCTGCTTGTGGTGGTGGGTTGAGGAGAGTTATGTCTTCATGGATGGTGCTCTGTTTCCAAAGAGCTTAAAACATTTTCTACATATTCTCTAGACACCACTATAAGGGAAGGAGAACTATTATTACATTGTTTCACATGAATTCCGACAAAAAATTCCACACAACAAGGAAGGTCACTGGTGGTTTGCCTTCTGAGATAACAAAATTTTTGTTTTTGCTTTTATGTTCATGGTTCTAAAAACAGCAGCAGTGAGAGGGCAGGGTTCTTGTTACTTATATTTTCTTGACATAAATGCCTCTCCTGGTGGAGAGACAGTGTGTCCTTTTTTAATAATAAGGACAGTGGTTAGACCAGTGTAACAAGCTGCGAAATGCCTCAAAAAATGCTGCAAAATGTTCAAAATTTCCCTGTGATATTGAACATACATAACATCTTTAAAGGAGATAATGTCAAAGCTCAGATTTACTCCAAATTTTGTGTGTGAGAACGCATTATCTTAGAATTATGTAATATTTATTTTTCTCTCAATGGCTGGTTCACACTCAGGCAGCATTTGGGAACACGGTTTGAATTTGAAAATTTTTTACTACCAAAGGTCTTGTCTCCTATTAATGCTGACATTGATAAATTAATTAACAAGTTAACCAACAGGCATTTATCAAGCATCTACTATTGTCAGGCAGTCTACTAGATACTTAGAATTCAAAGGAAAAAGTGAAGTATTCATTGTCCTCAAAGAGCTTATGGCCTATCAGGGAAAACATGTAGCAGGAGACAATCTGTACTTATGGATGGATAGATAGATGATAGAAATGAAGAAAGAAAAATAGATGAGAGATATAAAGATACATAAATATATAATCCAAGATGATTTGGGAAGAAAGGCATGAAAAGAAAGGAGATTTAGAAAAGCCACATGTAGAAAGTGGCACTTAATTTGAATGTTGAAGGAAACGCGGGATTCTAAGAGGTGGAGGGGAGGAAGGAGTGCATTCTATTCATGGAAAACAGCCAAATCAAAAGAAAATGGAATATGGGGCATCATGTGTGAGGAACAGAAAGATGGCCAATTTGACTGGACAATAGCATACAGGAAGGAAATAACATCTAATGAGACTGGAAAAGCAAGGTAAGGCTAGGTTGTTAAAGGTTTTTAAGTGCCAAATAGAAGAATTTGTGTTTGACCAGTAATGGGGAGCCACTGGGATATACTGAGTAGGGGAGTGACATAATCTGACCTATGATTTAGGAAAATCACTTTGGCAGCTGTGGGGAGGGCAGATTCCAAGAGGGGAGATAATTGAATCAGAGAGATCAATTAGGAGACTTGTAGTGTAGTGTAGGTGAGAGTTGATGAGGGCCCAAACTAGAGTTCTTATACGAGTAGAGAGAAGACAGATGTATGTGATGTCGTACAGAAAGAAATGACGTAAGTGGAGTGATGGACTTGGAGGGAGGCAGGAAGACTTGGGCTTGAAATCTACCTCAGACAAATAGCTTTGTGTCTCTGGTCAAGTCCTGAGACCTTAGTTACCTTCTCTTTAAAGGGGTGTAGGAATTATACTCAATGACCTCCAAGGTTCCTTGTAACTCTAGATCCACAACCCTATGATTTTAAGTAGGGTGAGGGGGAGTGAGAATTTGAGAATAATGCCACAGTTGTGAACAAGGTTGAGAGGAAACATGGTGGTGCCCTAAACAGTGACAGGGATGACTTGTGGAAGGCAAGGGAAGATAATGAATTTTATTTTGGACATACCAGTCTTTAGAAGTCTATGGGATCTTCTGATTCATGAAGATCTAGAAGTGAGACAAAGACTGTCACAGATTGCCTACATACCCCAGCTTCAAATCCTATAGTCACTCACAGCTTAGAATAAAACAAATCATAGTAAACTCCTTATCCAAAAGACTATATTTTTTAGACTTGTCTTGCAAGTGGTTTTGGCGGCTTTTGTTTTGGCCTTGGGACATTGATTCTATGTCCACACTTGAGATTGATATAAAGATGAATAGTTTTAAAGTAAAAGAGGCTAGGTTCAAATCCAAGCTTTGCTACTTTTTATCTTGGACAAATTACTTCTCTCAGGGCTTGTTTATTCATCTTTAACAGTAATAAATGAAAAAAATTTATTAAGTTTTATATATATGTAAAACAGTAAATCATATGTGGGTATACATACACACATATGTGTATATATACATATACACACACACACATATAGCATTGTGCTAAGTACTGGGCATTCAAAGACCAGAGAGACAGTTCCTGCCTTCTAGTAGCTTACATTCTAACAGGAGAAGAGAATGCATGTAGGAGAATAGTGGTAGCTAGGGAAAGTAATTTTGACCTAGGAGGTCACAGGGATGGTGAGTGGAGCCATAGGGCAATCACTTGACATGTACTTTCAAGAAATAATAGTAGTATTGATTTTATTATAGTTCTCATAGGAGGAGGGTAAAAAAACAGGTTGGGGAGGGGGTGAGGTATGGGGCAAAGCATTCCATGATGTGGTAGTTATTAGCCAATCAGGATAGCACAACCATAAGGCAGGGAATTCAGCAGCAGCAACAGAACAGTATGGCAGAAAGATAGCTAAGGTGAAGCATGTAACAAATCTAAGGTCCCTTCCATCTATACATCCTATGATCCTGTCAAGACGTTGATTCATTGTGGCCAGCTGCTTTGCTATGTTATCTGAAGACATTCTTTACCTCTAGTCCTCCTGGGACTATTGAAAGCTTTGTGTTGCTTTCTTCCTCTACATTTTGGAGATCAGTCCTTTACCTCTGTCCTTTGCTGCACTTGTATAAGAGATTTTTACTCACTGTCAATAGTTCTAAGCATCTCTTTATCTGTTTTCATCTAGCTGATCCCAGATGTGTGGTTCTGTGTCTTACAAGGCCACAGTAGGCTACATGGAAGATTTGTGATTGCCTTTCCTTAATTTCCACCTTTGAGCGGGGCCAGGTAAACAGAATAAAACAGTATAAAATGAATAAACTTTAAAACATGACTTCCTTCTTCACTTTTTCACTAAGTGAGGCCTTCTCCACTGTCCTTGCCCCTGGGACATCTTGACCAGGCACTAAGGTAGAGCAGTTCATGGTAAAAGACTTAGATATTTTAATGACCCTTAGTATTATTTGGGCAAGGAAATATCCCCCCAAAAGATATGCTGATTTTTGTACTTGAGGGTCAGGTCGTCTGTTTTCAGTTGCTATAATAGTTTACCATGAGACAATGACCTGGACCACAGTAAAGTTAAGTTCTGTTAGGTCAGGGGCTACATCTTAATTTTTTTCACATCTCATCTCTTATAGTACCTAGCTCAGTACATTGCAGATAGCAAACTCTTAATGAACAGTTTTTAAATGAATAACATTAACAATCTGCCTTCAAAGGACATCTTATTTGGTTGTCTTAAAGACCTATTCATATGTAACCCATTCATCAATAATCAATAAGCATTTGTGAAGTGCCTACTATGTTCTGGGCACTGCACTAAACACTGGGAATACAAATACAAAAAAGAAAGAAAGCCTCTGCCCTCAAGGAGCTTACAATCTACAAGAGGGAAAACAACACACAAAAGAAACCTGGAAAACATAAGGGGAAGGGAGGGAGGGGGAAAGGTACCTGGCACTGGGGCATGGTGGAGAACACAAAGAAGTCCAAAGTGAGTAGAGCTAGGAGGGAAATGGGAGGCTATCTAAGGAGATGGCTCACTTTCTTAAACAGAGGTTGAAGAATTCATGGCTCTAATCTCTAATCAGAGGAGCAGAGGGTACTCACATTAATTGTAAGTACCAAGGCTGATTTCATCAAATTTCCAGAGTCTAGTGAAATAATTTCCTGAGAGGAGGGTGTCATTTATAGTGACTGTGCTGGGTTTAGGACAAAAAAAGATGGTCATGCTGATTCCTCATTAGATTCAACTGTTGACTGTTATCAATTCTAGTTGTCAGTTGGACTTCTGCTGGTTTTGAAGTATCCTCTGATCTCACTGATTGCCTATGTTACTCTGCTCTCAGAATGTTCATTTACTTAACATCAAGAAAAATACATACACACCAAAGAAACAGAGGCTGCATGTATTTATGGACACATGATGGTGGACATGGAATAGATGTCGCCTCTTTTCTTCCCTCCAGTTCATTGATAAGGAAAGATGTAAAAGGGTTTTCTTTTTCATGTATGAGTTGGAGCAAAAGGTTTCTGAAGTCCCTTCAAATTCTGAGATTTTGTGACCTTGTGATTCTGTGATTTCACCTGTGTCTTTGGTTGGGAGGCATTCTTTTTATGCCTTCCTGAGGACCTTCTCCATAAAACATTTCCTTTTCGTTTACATCTTCAATCTTTCTTCCTCCATGAGTTTCTTTTTCTCTGCTTGTAAATATGTTCAGGTTTCACCTATTAAGAAAAATAAAACTCTTGAATTATCATGCCATAGTTTTCTTCTCCTTTACTGACAAACTTCTAACAAAGAATATAGCCTATCCTTATTTCCCCTACTCTTTAGCGTCTGCTCTCCTCTCTGCTACTTATCATTGTTTCCTTAATACTGCTGAATTTAGTCTCTAAAAGATTACTGATGATTTCCTAATTACAAAATCCAGTTAACTTTTCTCAGTTCTCATTCTATTTTATAGCTTTGCCTTATTTCATAGGGATGACTCCCCCATACTTGATAATCTTCTGTTTCCATTCGGACCTCATCTTCAGTGAATGACTCCTCTTACCCCTTCTTCCCCCTAAATATAGATTTTACTAAGACTCTCTTTGAATGTTTTCTTTTTTTCTTAGACAGTGATTCCATCTATTGTTATGACTTCAGTGATCACCGGTGTGTGGACAAGTTACTCATCAATATTTCCAGTGCTAGCCTCTTTTCAGGACTATATATCCACATTTTCAAATGTCTATTGGACAATACTACCTCAATAGCCTGCTGGTATACCAAGTTTAACATCTTTGACACTAACCCCCAAACTGATTTCTCTTGGTGGCAGCTTTTCCTGGTCTTGGAACCCAGAGTCATGGATT
The DNA here is from genome assembly GCF_900497805.2 of Vombatus ursinus. Lineage (NCBI taxonomy): Eukaryota > Metazoa > Chordata > Mammalia > Diprotodontia > Vombatidae > Vombatus > Vombatus ursinus. Next base: position 41,545,053 of record NW_020948983.1, on the reverse strand, counting down.
TCAGAGATTTTTAGAGCTACGAGGGATCTTATATTATGTTGCCTGACCTTTTCTTTTCACAGATGAAGAAACTGAAAACCAATTTGGTAAATTGACTTGCCTGAAGTCATACTGCAAATTAACAGCAGATCAAGGACTGTAATTTAGGTTTACTGACTCCTTATCCTTTATTCTTCCCACTATGCATACTGTACCTCATCCACTCCAACAAACTTCTATTAAGTGCCTACTATGTGCAAAGCATGATGGTACATGCTAAGGATACTAAACATAAAAACAAAAACAGTTCCCTCATTCAAAAACCTTGTGAGATTCCAAGAACATTCCTTACAGAGTTAATTTCAGAGGGAGAGAGAACTAACAACATAGGGAATCATTGAGACAGACATGGGTAGTTGGGAAACTAGTGAGCTAGTTTGTTATAAGAATTCACTGGACAAATCACTACACCAACTAAGAATGGATGCAGGCCAATCTGTGAACACTTCCGGTATCTAGGTGCAAAGATGTTTCTTCTGTTTCCATCTCATTTTTAACTCCTCCCTCTTCCTCATTTCCCACATCTAATCAGTTGCCAAGTCCTATAGATACTATCTCTGTGACATCTCCCGTAGCTGTCCCATTCATTCTATTCCAACTTCTACTACCTTGATTAAGTTCATCATTATCTCTCATCTGGTCTATTGCTATACCATCCTAACTAGTCTTCCCATATCCCACTTTTTCCCTTTTAATCTATCTCCTCCATAACACTGGCCAGATTAATATTCCTGATTATGTCATTTCTCAGCTCAGAAACTATCAATGCCTTCCAATTACCCACCAAATTACCCACCATACTTCTTAGCCTGGCATTCAAATTCTCCACAGCCCGATTGCTTCCTATCTTCATAGTTTTATTTGTCACTACTTCCTTTCATCTCTCTTTCTTTCTCTACCACTTTAGCAAACAAACAAACCAAAATAGATTACTTGGTGTAATAGGTAGAGTGCTGGATTTGGAGTCAGAGGGACCTGGATTTGAATCCTGCTTCTGACACTGTGACACTTAGCTTTTCTTACCATCAGTTTCCTTATCTGTAAAGTGAAGATATATGTAATGTGCTTTGTAAACCTTAAGGAACTACATAAATGTTACTTAGGTGCTATATAAATATTATTTTTTAACATACAGCTCAAATGAGTATATGTTATTAAAAAGCTCAAATGAAAGCGTATATGTAAAATGTATAAGCATTAAGGCATTATGTAAATATCTGTTATTATTGTTATTATTATTATTCTTCAATTGAACTTCATCATTTTCTGAGCTTTGGGATATTGCCAGTGCCAACCCCCATGCCTAGAATGCCTTTAACATATTCACACTTTGTTGCAGTCCTACTTGCCCTAGGTCAATGCTGTGTGTAACCTTTATCTGTGTAGCCTTTCCTGTTCCTCTACCCAGAAATGGTCTTTCCCTCTCTGGCCTTTTTTAGTTCTTTGTCCTCTCTTATACACAAAGTGTATTCTACTTTTTATTGTATTTATCTGTATACAGTTTATCTCTTCTGCTCAATTATAAGGTCCTTAAGGGCACAGAGATGGAATGCTACCATGTCCTGAAGGACCTTATAATTGAGCAGAGGAGATAAGCTATACACAGATAAATACAATAAAAAGTAGAATACACTTTGTATGTAAGAAAGGACAAAGTACCAAAAGGGGAGAAACCCCTGTCTTATTTATCTTTATATGGTATCTAGTAAAATTCTTGCTCACTTTGTATATATTTGTTTAATTATTGTTTCTCCCATTAGATTGTAAGCTCCTTGAAGGCAGGAACTGTCTTTTCACTCTTTTTGTATCCCCAGCACTTAATACAGTGCCTGGCCCATAGAAGACACTTAATAAATGTTTCTTGATTGATTGGTTGACAGTTGGCACCAGATAAATATTCGTTAAATTGAGTTGACTTTTTACCATGCTATACAGTCTACTTCCTAGTTTATCTTCAGGGCCAATAATACCTTCTTCTTTAAGAGAAGCAATAAAAATAGTGATGATTGCATTGTCCTAATGAACCACAATGACTAGAGGATTGAATATGATGACAATTTGTGTTGAGTATTTCTCATAAAATAATGATGAGTCAGATAAACTGCCCCAAAGTGCTTCACAAACTCTCTCCCATTTAATCAAGAGGCAGAGAGTAGAACTGCTGTAACATTTACAAAGAGGGAAATGACACAATGCATATTTGAACACTGTGAGAAATAGTATCACTGGGGACAGAGAGTGAGTTTAGCTAATAATGAATGGCATATCCTATAAAATACCATTACACAGTGTTCAGGGCCCAAGAATGATGACATAATTATTAGGAGACTGAGAGATTAAGATATAATTTAAAAAAACATGACAGGGGAGGGTGTAATTGGGGAGACAAAATACACAGGAAGTTTGTAATTTACATGTCAAAATACCTTTTTCATGTTTTGATTGGATTAGACGCTGCCTTTCCACTTCATTTATCCTGACTTCAATTAGAGGCAGCAGAAATGACATCTCACGTTCATATTCTTGACACACACTGCTCATAGACACTTTCTAATTCTAACAGACAGTGAGGGGAAAAGGGAAACTCAATTTTGACTCCGTCATGCACTCCTTAGTTAACCCCTAATTTGTTTCTAAATGAGCCTGTCACCGCAGTTCAAATGAATATATGCGTAGGAATCAGGGTCCTTGTTTTGGTGATGGCTCACAGGCAGGAGTTGAGATGTTCTGTTTGTTCACTGCTGATAGAACCCCAAATTGACTAGGTACAGAAGGAAATCCATGAGCATTCCATGTCTGAAGAAATGATTTTCTCATGAGTCATTGATCACTTTGCTATATTTCATATAGTTCATACTTGATAATTTTCTGTTTCCCTGTTGATCTCTCTTTCAAGTCAGTCAATACTTTTTTTTGAGGCAATTGGGGGTTAAGTGACTTGTCCAGGGTCACACAGCTAGTAGGCGTCTGAGGCTTTGGTTCTCCTGACTCCAGGGCCAGTACTCTATCCACTATGCTACTTAGCTGTTTCTCAGTCAATATTTTCTCATTCATGACATCAATCAAAATCACCTCCAAACCAAAGAATAAAGACTGTAATTCTCCAACAGCAAAATTTCTCTTTGATTTTCTCTTTCTGTGATATTTTCTTTGAGGTCATCAAATGGGTATGGGTTCTGTCGAGATATATCTGTTAAGATGCTCAATTATTATTTTGTCTTAATTCTATTAAATTTCCTTCCCCTATCTCTTTGACTTTCTAGCTCCCACCTGGAAAATATGTATGAAGCATCTGGAATGTTTTCCTGTACCTTCAGACAGTCATGAATCTGCTGACCTCAATAAGTTTAGCTAACCAGTTGTCAACTTTGAATTGTCTGCTATAATGTGAAAGATGGTGCGCTCTCGTTATCTACCTGATGGAAAGAGTCATGTTTTTATTTCACTTTTAACTTGACTTTGATACTGAGGCATTGAATAGCATGATGTTATCTTAAGATTTTCACCAGGCAGGGGTCAGTGTATATTACTAACAGTAATCTATTAAAATACTTTCCTAATTTGAATGCTTTATGATTTCACTCATCTGGGGACTCCCTTTTCTGGCATAGTTCACCACCCTTACGAAATGCTTATGGGTCGTTGTATGTGACCGAAAAAAATTCATTACCTGTTGATCAATCTGTGTTCATGTTAGAGACAAACGGTCCAATTGCTAAAAGCCTTTTCAGATTAATAGGATCTGCCAGAGCTTGAATTTGGCTTTCCAAAAACTCAGTGTTAACCTTCATGTCTCAATAATTGAGGCATTGTAGTAGAAACAAAATAGACACAAATGTGTTGGATGTTTTTTGTGGGGTTTTTTGAAAGAAAAAAATATTTTTTCTTCTTTTTCTCTACCCTTTTGCCATTCCTTATGTCTCTTAGCATGTGGGAAAAGAGGAGAGAAATATGTTAAGGGAAGGCAAGCATGGGGCAGTGAGGAAAAAAAGAAGAGGCATGAAGCCCAGTTGGCAAGATGGCAAAGAATGTATTTTGCTCAAACTTCTATGAACTAACACAGATATGATGCTCCTTTGGCTGGAGCTACCTTACAGTCTTCCGTGCTATTTGAACCAAGGTGTTCTTCAGATTATGAACCTTAAGAAATATTTGCCTAATTGTTTTATTTTGTTACAAGAGACCTCTCATGGAGTGGGTGGGTGGGGGGAATATGGAAATGTTTATAATGTAAAATCAAGGCATGTCAATAAAACTTTAAAAAAGAAATATGATAGAATTCTAAATATAAAAATGTGAGTTTTCCTCTTTATGGTTAGCATTGATATAAAAGATAAAATAACTTGTCTGGATTATTTTTGAGTTGTATGGTAATTCTTTGTGTCCTAGGCGAGAAAAAAGTCTATACATAAACATATTTGTGTGTACATATATATGCACATATATTTGTGGGGGGAGTGGTAGAAAGGGGAAGAGAGAAGGAAAGAGAACAAGCATTTATTAAGTACCTACTATGGCTCTTAGGCATTGTGCTAAGTACTTTACAAATATTATCTCATTTTATCCTCAGAATAACCCTGTGAGGTAGGTGCTATTATTATCCTTATTTTACAGTTGAGGAAACTGAGGCAAATAGAAGCTAAATGACTTGCCTGGGATCACAAAGCTTGGGAGTGTCAGAAGCTGTATTTGAACGAAGGTCTTCCTGACGCTAGGCCCAGAGGTCTGTACCGACATAGGGGAAGAAAAGGCATGAAAAGAAACATGTCTTCTGTTGGACATCTGTTTTCTTGAAGGGCAACAGGATCCTTGGGAACCTAGAATTCAAACTTTCTACTTGGGTTTGTTGTGGAGGATGTAGATAAAAACCTATATGCTGTGAATTTGGGGAAAGTGGTTGAAGCAGCCTTACCATATAGGCTCCTCTTGCTACCAGTAATGTCACCTTAAAGGTGTGTAAAACATGTGTATTTCTCTTGTTCTTTGGTATTTCTATCCTCCTGGCAACTGCCCATCAACTGATGATAATTATACTTTTCATCTTCTAGCCTTGTCTTCTGAGTTATTGACCTATAGTCAAAGGACCAAGGTGGGTAGGAATTACTCTCGGTGTAGATCTTAGGACCTCTGTGTTGAAAAATCTCCCAACACTGTACAATGGAATTTTGTCTTAATATACCATGTGTCCTCCCAAATTATGGGGTTGTGTTAAGTGGATAAAATGTAAGCAGTTAATGAGACAGACTTCCAGCTGGAGCCTGGGCATATTCAAATAGGTCCCAGTGGAATTCTAGGCCTGCTTTCTATATTACAGTTAGTAAACTAGGCAATACTTTCATAGCACCTAGTGGCATGGCATATTATTTTAGTTTAGGGTTTGTTTGTTTTTTTAATTTAGTATGGAGCTAAGCTTTCATTGGAGTGGGGAATGCCTACTGCAAAAACTCTGTCTGATACAGGGCCTGATATAGGTTAGCAACTCATCTGTAATTTATGGACTTAAGAGAGCTGCCTGGGGCACTGAGACCCTAAGTAGCTAGTCCATGGTAACAGTAAGTATCAGAGGCAAGGCTTAAACCCAGATTTTCCTGACTCCAAAACTGGCTTTCTATCCATTAAGTCATGCTGCCTCTCCAGTGCCTAATGTACTGTGTCATAAATCATTCTCCCTCTCCAATTCCCTCTTCTGAAGGACTATGTTACCACCCAACAGTAATTACAGATTGAGTTGATCCAGATTCCAAATCCCAAACAAAGGCACCCACTCTAACTTAATGTTCATTGTTCTGAAGCTGCTCACCATTAGGTTTCTATTTGAAAATTGGTTGGAAGCTTAGACCAGTGTTTATGTTATCTGATCTTAATTTGATTAGCCAAGCTGATCTATCTTTAATCCATTAATGCACATAGGATCTAGGCCTCAATAGTGTGACTTCAGAGTGACTCACGTTAGATTTAAGGAGTAGTTTCAAAGTTGTAGGGGAGAAGCACTGAAATCCATTCTGGTTTATGACACAAAGAATTGCCATGGCTGAAAAGGCTCAATTAAGGAATTATTCCACCAGAATTAGGAAGCAGTGTCTCTTGTGAACACTTGCACTGATGAATTGACTGAATACTTTTTACCTTGAGAGTTGTAGTTAAATCAGACAGAAAGCTAGTGGTTCTCTTAAAAGGATTCCAAACTATTAAAAACACCCCAGGTTTTGAGGCAGAATCTGTTGTTAGGTAAGGACCTGTATTAAGTGTCGGGGAAGTGGATAAAAGAGCAGCTGCCTTGACTTCATAATAAGCCAGTTTCAATTTTTATGAGCCTATTTTGTTCGAGATGGGAACACCCTAAATAAGATTGACCCCCAATTTCTTGAGCTATTAAGTAGATTTAAAAATAAATGGAGAGTATTCATCTCACACCTCTCCATTCCCAATATGCTCTTAACACAGTTCTGGGCACATAAGAAAGTATTAATAGCACTGTCCCTTGTTACCACATTTTTTTCCCCTCATAGCTTCAACTATCACCTCTAAGTGGATAGTCTCTGAATTTATCTCTAGGTCTAACTCCTCTCCCAGACTTCAAACCTATATCTCAATCAATCAATAAAATTTTACTAAATACCTGCTACATGCACTGTGCTAAGTGCTAAAATCCAACCTCCTGCAGGATATTTTTACCTGGTATCTCACTGCTTCCTTAAATGAGCTTTCAAAAAATTGGTATTTTTTCTTCTTTGTCACTGTGATGCAGTTTAGGTGTTCAGGGGTGCTGGGACCCCAAATCGCAACATGCGGGTCCTGCTCGAAAGAATTCGACCCAAGCCTTCTTTCAGCCAAAGACAAGGTTTATTAGAACATCCATCATATTGGGCAGAGTCGTCTGAACATGGGTAAGCAGTGGTTAGATTATAAGAATCTAAGCCGTGGCTAGATTTTAAGAATCTGAGCATCTTAATGGAGACAAGACGTACCTTATATACAGAAAGACCTTGGGAGAGTGGCCAAGTAGTCCATGAGGTAATAGAATTCCCAAGGGTGGGAAATGGAGCCTAGGTGGGACCAAGGGTGGGAAATGGCCTGGGGCCATAGGGAGGCAAGACAATGGAGGGGAGATTGGGTGTAGCCACAATGAAAGACCATTTGATGGGGTTATAGCCTCAGGGGAACGCTAGAGATTTGGCCATGTGGGAAAGTCCAAGGTTTTTCCTTTCTGGGGCCCAGATTCCAACCCCATCAGGGCCAGAGTTTTTCCTTTTTGGGGCTCAGATTCCAACCCCATCAACTGCACGTTTAGCATCCCCCTGTATCTCCACACAAACCCCTCTTCTACTTTCTTCCCCTAGCTCTAAGAACTAGAAATAAGGTAAAACAACCATAGTTTGCTGTCATTGACTCCCGTAACACCCTTAACATGACTTCACTTAACATCCCAGTGACTTCCAAAACCAAAGCTCTGCTCTTGGACTACCATTCCCTTATTTATGTTTTCTTGCTCCCTATTAGAACATAAACTCCTTGAGGGCTGAAAGTGTTTTGCTTTTGTTTTTATGTCTTTGGATATTAGCACAGTGTTTGGCTCTTAATAAGTGCTTAGTAAAAATTTTTCTTTCATTCATTCATCTACATAGAATGTAAGTTTCTTGAGTATAGGGGCTGGTTCATTTTTTTCCCCATATTTATATTCCCAGTGCCTAGCACCATTCCCTTAGCAAAGTAAGTACTTAAGAAATGTTCTTTGACTGATTAGTTGATCTATTTAAATCCTTGGGGCAGCTAGGTGGCACAAGGGATAGAGCACTGCACCTGGAGTCAGAAAGACCAGAGTTCAGATTTGACCTCAGACACTCGGTAGCTGTGTGACCCTTGGCTAGTCACTTCCCTGGGGCCTGCATAAAACTTGAGAAGGAAATGGCAAACCACTCTAGTATCTTTGCCAAGAATGCCCCATGGACACTTGGTCCACAGGGGTCATGAAAAGCTGGACATGATTAAACAACAAAAATTTAAATCCTTGGTCCTCAGCCCCCAAAATCAACAGAATGCCTCAGGTTAACATTGTCCCTTCTTTTGACAGTCAACAAGCACTATTAAGTGCCTATTATGTACCAAGCACTATTAAGTGCCTACTATGTGCCAGGCACTATGCTAAGTGTTGGGTATACAAAAAGAGGCAAAAGACACTCCCTGCCCTCAAGCAGCTCACAATCTAATGGGCTGCCCTTTGTCTAGTCCTGGTGAAACTGATTGGCTAGATAACTGTCTGAATTTGATTAGGGAATTTCTTTTAACTCCCTGTTTATGATCCTGTGCCCTCCAAACACATTTTGATGACTCCCACAGGAGCTGTGTGGAGGCTAGGGCTCCTCTCTTTGATTGGCATGCAAATGAATTAGATTGAAGGAGGCAGGATCCATATTCCTGCTCTTATTGTGCTGGCCAAAGTATTATAGGAATTGCCCCCCAACTGCTCTCCCAAACTCAGACATTGCAGAACCTAAAATTCCAGTTTAAGACATTGGATTTTTTTTTTTTTGCTTTTTGCTAGCAATTGGGGTTAAGTGACTTGCCCAGGGTCACACAGCTAGTACGTCTTGTGTATTGTGTGTCTGAGACCGGATTTGAACTCAGGTCCTCTTGATTTCAAGGCCGGAGCTCTATCCACTGTGCCACCTAGCTGCCCCAGGATATTGTTTTTAATTTCTTTACTTTAATGTTCCTCCTATAGTGGTTCCTTTTTTTTTTCTTCCCCCAAATGCAGATAACCTAGGAAGGATCATTGTTGTTCTTCAGTTGTTTCAGTCTTGTCTGACTGTCCTCGATCTCATTTGGGATTTTCTTGGCAAAGGTACTGGAGTGGTTTGCCATTTCCTTCTCCAGCTCATTTTACAGGTGAGGAAACTGAGGCAAACAGTGTGAAGTGACTTGCCCAGGGTCATACAGCAAGTAAGTGTCTGAGGCTAGTTTTGAACTCAGGAAGATGAATCTTCTTGACTCCAGCCCTGGCACTCTATCCACTGTGCCATCTAGCTGCCCCTGTAAAGCAACTCAAGCTCGATTCCTCCTATAACCTCTAAAGGGTCCAGGAAATCTTCTCCAGAGTGGTTCTTCCTGCTTCAGGAACCCCCTCACCACTGTGACATTTTTTCACTGTTGCTATCTCTGGGGCTGAGAGATTTCCTGGATAAATTAGCAAACTCTGACTCCCCAAAGGCCAAGGAAGGCCTTTTGTTCATACATTTTCTTTTAATTGTTCTCACCAGAGGTGGTGTGAAGAAGGTACTTCTCAAAACTTCAGTCACTGTATAAATAATAAAGTGAGTTATTATCAAAGAGAATCAGTGTAGCAGAATGAAAGAGGGTTGATCTTGCCGTCAGGAAGACCTGGGTTCAAATCCACTTCTGACATATACTATATGACCCTAGGCAACTGATTGGGCTCAAAACCTAGGTACCATCCTAAACTCCTTACTCTCTCTTACTTCCCAAGCCCAATCTGTTGCAAAGTCATCAGGTGCATTAGCTCCTACATGCTCCTTACTCTTCTGACACTGCCAACACCCTGGTCTAGGTACTTTAACTCATACCTGGAATATTCTAATAGCCTTCTGCTTGGTCTCCCTGCTTCAAGTCTCTCCCTACTTCAGTATATCCTCCTCTTAGCAAAGTGATTCCCCTAAAGCTCAGATCTAACCATGTCATACGCTTCCCACCCACCTTCCCCTATTCAATAAACTCCAGTGGTTTCCTATCACTTCCAGGATCAAATATACAATTCTTTATTTGGTTTTTATAGTCCTTCACAACCTGGTCCCTTCCTACCCTTCTAGTCTTCTTAAATCTTACTCATCCCCATGTGCTCTGCAGTCTAATGACACTGGCTTCCTTAAAGTTTCTCCCCCAAGACACTCGGTCTCTTGACAATGCATTTTCCCTGGCTGGCCCTTAATCCTGGAATTCTCTCCTTCCTCACCTCCTACCTCCTGCTTCCCTGGCTTCCCTTGATTCCATCAAGTTCCAGCTAAAATCTTACCTTCCACAAGAATCCTTTCCCTGGTCCCCTTAATCTTCGTGCCTTCCCTCTGCTGATTATCTCAGATTTGTTTTGTATGTAACTTATATGTATGTCAACGTTTTCACATTGTCTCCCTCATTAGACTGTGAGCTACTTCAGAGCAGGGACCGGTGTTTGCCTTTCTTTTTAGCTTCGCACGGTGCTTGGCACATAGTAATTCCTGAGTAAATGCTTGTTGACTTGACTGTGTTTGGCATTTAAAACCCTTCTCATTTGTCCATTCTTCTTAAACATTACTCCTCTCTGTGTGTTTCCTGCTTAAGCCATGGTGGCCTGTCGGTTCTTCTTCTTACATAGCGTCGCATTTCCCATCTCCATGTCCTTGTATTGGCTATCCACCAAGCCTGAAATGCTTCCCCTTCTCAGTTCCACCTCTCAGAATCCCTGGTTTCCTTCAAACGCAGCTCAAGTGTTACGTTCTACTTAAGTTTTCTCAATCCGTTGCTGTTTGTGTTCACCACCTAGCTGCCACCTGTTCCTCCAAGGGGTCAAACTTCTGGTCTTTTGAGGATGAGAAGATGGAAGGGAACAGGAAAGAAAAGGCCAATGGCCTTCAAAGAGGAGATGTGGAGGAATCAGAGGATTAAAGGTATAGAGCTAGGAGGGACATTAGACATCATCTAATCCACGGGTGGGGAACCTGCAGCCTCGAGGCCATGTGTGGCCCTCTAGGTGCTCAAGTGTGGCCCTCGGACTGAATCCAAAGGGATTCAGGCCACACGTGGCCTCGAGGCTATAGGTTCCAAATTCCTTAATTATAGATAATAAACTGAGGCCCATAAATTACTTTGTCAAGGTCATACAGGTCATAAGTGGCAGAGTTGGATTTGAACTCAGGTCTTCTAACTCCAAATTAAGCATTCTTTCCACCGTATTATGGGATTGGTGCTTCGGGTAAGGTTGGACTAGATGACTTTTGAGGTCCCAGTTCTATGATTCTGTGAAGAGGGGAAAGGGAGGCATGCTCCTAATCTCTCCTCTGGCCTCAAGCGCTGTCTTTGTGGAGAGGCATACATCATTAAATCCTTGGCAGCCATACACACAAATTCTGCCCAAATTTCTATTTGTACTCTTCAAATAGTCTATGTTTACACCAGAGAAATGAAATATCAGTGTAGCGCATGCACATAAATATCGCTCCCAATTGTGTGGTAATCTGAACAATTTCCTACATGTTCAAGGTCCAATTTGGCTTAAAATCATTGAGCTAAATTAACCTGTTTATTGCTCACAAATGATGGCACAGGCAAGAAGCACAGTGAATAGAGTGAAGCAGCCTTCTGGTTTAGAATTTCTGATGTAAGACAAAACAATTGTACAAGAGGTTATCTGGATGGATAGGAGTGTCTGGCAGAGCACACTCTTATGAACATTTGCTCAGATTAATTTAATGAATATTTTCACCTAGAGAGTTAAAGGTAGAAGCTGAGGCAGACAGCTGATTAGAATGCTGCAGAAGTGCAGCCTGGGATCCTGATTTGTAGCCTTTTGTTAACAGGCCTATGAGTTTTCTTATCTCAGCAGCTCAACTTCTAGGTGTCCCTTGGTTTAGAGAATTTTAAATTTCTCAGCTATAATAGTTTTTCAAATGGTTACATGCTTAATGAGGTAGATTACATTGGCACAAATGAGGATTTCTGTTTAAAATATCACTGTGGCTTTAATTGTTCACAAATATCATGGCTGCTTGCTTATTCTGATGCTTAGCCTCTCCCCCACTCTTAAGGTTCTCACTATTTTCTACCCCACTCCATCCTCCCCACCAATCAGGAGAAGCAGCAGATAGTTCCCTGACTTGGGAAATGCCAAATGTAATCTTGTCAACTTTCCATACTTTTTGAATTCTCAATGTCTCTGTTTTCCCATATTTTAAAAGGGCTATGATCATTCTTGGCCCCCATTTGATTCTCCAGAAGGAATTAATAGTATATATGGAGCATCTTTGAGTTCACTAAATGACTGTAAACTCCCTCAACTATTAGCTCAATATATTGATAGTTCTGTGGTCTTATTAATATGGGCACTTTCTGTAGCAGTGCATCAGTTATCCTACACTCTCTCCACATGACTAGCCTTTATTCTTTTTTGGTCATGTGTGTGTGTGTGTGTATGATTGTGTGTGAAATCATTTTTTAGTCATGTCCAACCCTTCATGACCCTATTTGGGGTTATCTTTGCAAAGATACTAGAGTGGCTTGCCATTTTCTTCTCCAGTTCATTTTACAGATGAGGAACTGAAGCAAACAGGGTTAAGTTACTTGCCCAGGGTCACACAGCTAGTAAGTGTCTGAGGGCACATTTGAACTTGGGTCTTCCTGACTCCAGGCCCAGCACTCTGTCCACTGCACCACCTAGTTGCCTTTTTTTGGGGTCATATGTATTTTCAATGACATCTTTCATGTTGCTTTTCCCGTATACTTTCCCATGGATGATGTTACAATCTACCTGTGTCTACTATATGTATTTCTGTTGTCTTTTAGGTAACCCTGACTAAATTATTTTTTAAATAGTATTTTATTTTTCCCCAATTACATGTCAAGACAATTTTTAGCATTCATGTTTACAAGATTTTGAGTTCCAAATTTTTCTCCCTCCCTCTTTTCCTTCCCTTCTCTCCTCCCCTCCTAAACTGACAGGCAAATGGATATAGGTTATACATGTGCTACCATGAAAAACATATTTCCATATCAGTCACACTTGTGAAAGAAGAAACAGATCAAAAGGGGAAAAAAAGACATGAAAAAGACTAAGTGAAAACTTATGCTTTGATCTGCATTCAGAGTCCATCAGATCTTTATCTGAATGTGGACAGCATTTTCCTTCATGAGTACTTTGTACTTGTCTTGGATCATTGTGTTGCTGAGAAGAGCTGAGTCAATTCATAGTTGATCATCACATGATGTTGCTGATACTTGTACAAGGTTTTCCTGGTTCTGCTCATCTTACTTTGCATCAGTTCATTTAAGTCTTTCTGGGTTTTTCTAAAATCTGCCTGTTCATCATTTCTTATTGTACAATAGTATTCCTTTACATTCATATACCACAACTTATTCAACCATTCCCCAATTGATGGGCATCTCCTCAATTTCCAATTCTTTGCCACCACAAAAAAAAAGCTACTATAAATATTTTTGCACATGTAGGTCCTTTCCCCTTTTTTATGATCTCTTTGTGATATAGAACTAGTAATGGTATTACTTAATCAAAGGATAGGCACAATTTGGTTGTCCTTCGGGTATAGTTTCAAATTGCTCTCCAGAATGGTTGGATCAGTTCACAACTCACCAACAGTGCATTAGTGTCTCAATTTTCCTACATCTTCTCCAACATTTATCAATTTCCTTTTTTTTTGTGATATTATCCAATCTGATAGGTGTGAGGTGGTACCTCAGAGTTGTTTTAGTTTGCATTTCTCTAATTCAAAGTGATTTTGAGCACTTCTTCATATGCCTATAGATTGCTTTGATTTATTTATCTGAAACTGCCTACTCATATTCTTTGACCATTTATGAATTGGGGAATGGCTTATAAATTTGACTCTGGTCTCCATATATTTGAGAAATGAGGCCTTTATCAGAGACACTTACTATAAAGATTGTTTCCCAGTTTTTTGCTTTCTTTCTAATCCTGGTTGCATTAGTTTTGTTTGTGCAAAACCTTTTTAATTTAATATAATCAAAATTATTTATTTTGCATTTTGTAATGTTCTCTATCTCTTACTTGGTCATGAATTCTTCCGCTCTCCATAAATCTGACAAGTAGACTATTCCTTGTTCTTCTAATTTGCTAATGGTATCACCCTTTATGTCTAAATTATGTACTCATTTCAACCTTATCTTGGCATATGGACCCTCAACTAAATTAAATGAGCTAATATAGGTAAATACTTTGCAGGAAATAAAACTATTGTATTTTGAAATTACACAAATATCAACTATTTTATGGTTCATAGTCAAGTAGCAACAGTGGACAAATAATGATGCTAAAAAAAAGTGGACCTCTTATTCCAGGGAAAAATTTGAGTTCATTAAAGGCACAATTTCCCCAAAATGACACAGTACCTTCTACTTCTCTTGATCAGTGTGGGGCTCATTTACAGTTGTACCATTGGGAAACTAAAGCTCAAAGCTGTAATGAAAATCTATCTTCTGACTCCTACTTAATTTTTCTTTGTATTAGCCCATCCTGCCTCTCATTTAGATATATATGTATATATGTATCTATATGTATAGCTATATCTATATATCTATCTATATGTAATTTATATGTATATCTATATCTATATGTAATAGCTCATTTCTTCAGGGATTCTCTGTATGTTTTAAAAAAGATAATTTTAAAATGTTTTAAGACATTTCCTATGATTTTCCCAAGTTTGTAGATCTTTCCCAACACTCTTTCCTAACGAATACTCAAAATGGACACCCCATCTGCTCCTACTGAGATGCTGACAGGATGAAGTAGAATGAAAATTAACTTGATTATTTACTATTTCATACCTAGGTGTTTAGGACCTGGGCAGCATGAGGGATTTCTTGTTATAGTTGTGTGGTAGCTAAGAATTCCACTCAGTCTTGGTGTCTGATGCTTCATGGAGAACTGGGGAAATAATGAAAGAGGTTTTAATGAGGAAGAAGAGAATAAACCCAGTTCTTTACCACACCCCTCATTTTAAGACCTGGCCATTTCTAAGACCATGCTGTTCATAAGCAAACACCCACCCCTTTCATTTAAACCCAGAGTAAAGGGCAGACATCTATTGTCAAGAGGAATTAATTGATAGCAATTTTTTCAAAGTGCTTTCATGTCCATTGTCTCATTTAATCCTCACAATAGGTAAGATCAGGTAGACATCATTAGCCCTATTTGACAATTGGGGAACCTTGGGGCCATGTGAGTTCCAAGTGACCTGCCTAGAAATGTTCCTCCGTATAATAATGAAGTAGCTGGGTGGCACAATAGATAGAATGTTAGACCTGAGTCAGGAAGACCTGAGCTCAAATCCTGCTTCTAAGACACTTAGTTGTTGTGGCCCTGGGCAAATCTCTTGACCTTTCTCAGCCTCAGTTTCCTCATATGTAAAAGGAAGATAATAATAGCACCACAGAGCTGTTGTGAGGATTAAATAAAATTACATATATACATATATATATCCTTACAAACTTGAAGCACTATATATATATATAAATGCTAGCTTTTATTATTAAAATAATGAGAGCCCAAAGTGTATCTCAAATTTCCCTATTATATATCCAATGTCTTTTCCTCATCATACCCTGTTCCCCTACTACTGTTAAGAGTTGGAATATGGAATTTATTTTCTTTTTCCCAGAATCATAGAACTTAGAGATCATTTTATAGATGAAAAATCATAAATGATGAGTATTATATGAAGCCCAGGGATGCTGACTTTTGCAATATCACACTAATTAGGGTCACTTCAGTTCTACAGGCACTCTAAGATCCTAAGTTGTAGAGAAGATATTGACCTGCCTTGATTTCAGATAGCTCTCTATCACAATGAAATCATAGGACCAACTCCTATCTCTAGCTGTATTATTATTGCTATCCATTCATTTATTAGACACTTTTTAATCACCTTCAATGTGCTATACATGCACACTGATAGGTAATAATGGCAGGGATTTTGTTTCTGACTTTCGCAAGTGTCATATATTAGGGGCTGTATGGGTTGGATTCTGAGTTTAAAGGAGCTCCTCATACTCACAAAGGACTTACCTATGTGAAGCAGTGGATGGTGCACCACACCTGGAGTCAGGAAGACCTAAGTTCAAATCCAGCCTCAAATATCTACTAGCTGTGTGACCTTGTGCAAGTCACTTAACCCCTTTTGCCTCAGTTTCCTCACCTGGAAAATGAACTGGAAAAGGAAACGGCAAACTACTCCAGGATCTTTACCAGGAAAATCCCACTTGGAGTCCCAGAGTCAGACATGACTAAAACAATTGAACAAGAAGGATGAATCAGGTACATATATCAGATGAGGATTTGGCCATCTGGCTCCATTTTGTCCTGATTTGAGAAATGCCACAGCATGCATGAGGTCTAACCAAGAAGTAGCCAGCTCTGCCAACTGATCATAAGTGGCCCCTAAATATTGGAGGTTACCCTATTCCATACTAATATATAAGCAAAAGTTACCTTACAAATGCACCAATCTAGGATAAGCAGACCCCAGGCACCTTTGAGTCTACCAGTCAGAAGTAAATAACAGCTAAGCATGCACATACAGGTTGTTATAGTTTCTTTGGTGAGCAGTGGGTATCCTTATGGATTCATTAGTCACTCTTGCAGGTTCTACATCTTCCTCTCTGCCCCTAGAGAGGGGGCTTGGTGTGACCTGTCTGCTTCAAGGTTCATGGATTATCTTCTGAGAAATTCTTTCAGGAAAGATAAATCCACACAATTCTTCAGGCTCAAACGATTCTGTTCAAAACATGGAATTCAGATGTCTTGGTCCTATGTCCTTTTTCCATTCCTCTGATTTGCCTGATGGAGTACTCTGTGTTCCATCCTTCCTGTTTTGCTATAATGCTCCTTGTTTGTATCAATTTAAAACTCCTTTCCCCGGAGCATTATAAGACATACTGATTTGAGGCAAAGGGGTGATTTATTA
>NW_020948983.1:41475873-41528298 GCF_900497805.2 Vombatus ursinus | reverse complement strand
CCCAACCTACTACTACTACTACCACTTGTTGATTGGTTATGTTTTTGGCTTTTTAATTGTCTATTTGGGAATTATGTAGATAATGCTTACATAGAACTGTAGTGATATTATTTGATGCAGTAGCTTTTGCACATTGAGTTGTTAGTTTCAGTTTATTCCTGAAAAGGCTATGTGCCAAGCACATATTTGACATAAATTATATCCTGTGATGGTAGTCTGTGAGAAAAGTGACAAGGAATTAAGGTGTCATTAACACTAGAGTGATTACAATGAAAGCCTTTGAAGGTGAGATGGTAAGGGAACACTTTATTGCTACACCAGTATAAGCACTGCCTTAGATGGTGGACCTTGTATAACCTTTCTTTTACAATTCAGCAAAGGCTGTTAGTAGATGAGTAACACACATCCCTTGATTTTTCTTCATTTTTAGAAAGAATTCCAACCATGTTCTCTGGCCACATTTCTTTAGCTTGCCAATAGCTAATGCCCATCTTTGCTTCCCTAGAAATAAACACTAATGGTAAATATCAGCTACTTTTTCGATACCATTACAATATGATAGTCATATATACTTATTCCCATTAGGGTTACCAGAGGAGATTGCCTGTAAGAATGATAGTGGAAGGTTTGTTGCACAAGAAACCCAGTGAGGGAAACTGGATTTGAGTTTTAAACCCCTGAGTTTTATATGGCTTTTAAAGGACAAAGAAATCACCTCTTTTATGGGATATTTTAGGCCTTTTTGTCCGCTCCCAATGTGCAGTCAATTATATCCTCACACTGCCTTCAGAATTGCTTATCCTAAGACACTGACTGTCTATGGGCAAAATCCATCAGAGAGTTATTATCGCTAAAGAAAAAGCTTCAATATGCAGGCTGATAATCTGCCCCTGAAAATCAGCACTTGTTCCTGAAAACAAGAAACCTCAAATGACTCTGCCGCTTGGAGCCTAGAAACTTGTGTGGCCTGCAGAGCTTATCATTTTTTCAAGTCTATTTAGTCAATGAAAAATGCAATACCATTTGTAGCTAGGTAGTTTCCATACCTGGCACAGCTAGCCTTTTCATATACTGAGAATTCCTTGAAAAATGAGAGATCACAGGATCATAGAGCTAAATGATCTTAGAAGCCAACAAGTCCTTACCTGTCTCCCAACTTCTTCCTCTCCCCATTTTACAGATGAGGAAACTGAGGCTAGAGAGAGATTGTCTTGTATAGTTTTTAATCAAATGAATTAGCTAATGTGCTAATGATTTTATGCAGAATTTTCTTATCAACATCAAAGGTAGAAATCAATGCTTGTAAATGTAAGACTAATAAATTCGTGACCAAATGTACTAATGTTCCATACCAATATTATTAGCTGCCCCTTTAGCTGGAAAGCCAGACATTAAAATGGGGAGAGATTGATTGCAGCTGTGACAACCTAAACAGTGCTTAGTGGCTTTGCCAGGAAGAATGTCCCTTTTGCCTCATTGAATGTTGCTCAGGTCATTGGGCTGCAAAGGTTGTGGTCTCAGTCTTGGCTATGATGTCAGTACAGGCCAATTACAGTCTGGTCTCTGTTCCTTGCGGGTAAAGGCGAGAGAGTTGAGGGTGAGGGAAGGAAGAGAAGTAGGCAGGGAAATCACTCTTCTGAATGAGCTTTGGAATATGAAATAAGCAGATACAAAACTAGGTCTACCTCTACGGCTTTTCAAGAAAAGCATCATGATCTCTCAACGATGAGCTTGATTCTTGGAGAAAAATGCACCAATTCTAAACAGATGATATAGATAGAACTAGACTACAAAGATATCACAATATTTAAAATAATAAACACACACACACACACACACACACACACACACACACACACACACACACACACATTCTTCCCACCCAGGTTTTACAAGTAATTGAGGTTCTAAAATTAAGGGGGAAATGAGTTGAGCCGACAATTGGATTCAAAATGGACAAATAAGACAATCCATCTTTACTCATGGCTAATATATATGGCTTGCCCGTGCAGCATAGCACTGATCGTCAGCTTGGTCTGTCAAACAAGTAGGCCGAGAAGCTCAAAAACATCCACTAACAAGGCTTAGTGAGCAATAGCTGCCTTTTAAATTTCTCATTCAGAAATATGCTTTGCCTTCCAAAATTTTCCAGCAACATCTCTTAGATTAGGAATAAATGAGGATCAAACAATATAAATCTACCATGTTTCAAAAAAAAAAAATCTCTGGATCCAGACTCAGAGGATCTGGATCCTACCTCTACTAATTACCGCCTAAGGTAAGTCATTTAGTCTTTCTGGGGCTCAGTTTCCTCATCTATAAAATGATAGAGATTGAACTAAATGACCATAGAGCTAGGCCTGGAAGCAATCTTAGAAGCCAACAAATCCTTCCTTCTCTCCCACCCTCCCCCATTTTATTGTTGAGGAAACTGAGACCCCAGAGAGGTTGTATTGTATAATTTTTTAATCAAGTGAATTAGTTAATGTGCTAATGATTTTACCCAGCATTTTCTTGTCAACATCAAAGTTAAAAATCAATGCATGCAAATGTAAGGTCTCTTTTAGTTTTGACATTCTATATTCATTTTTGGCTGATGATATTAATAAGTTATGTTGAAATGTTAGAGTACTCTTTTTATGTTTCCATGCACAACTCAATTCTGACTGTTCAGTAACTTGTTAGTAAATGGCAAAACAGTTATTCAGATAAATACAACTAAACAATAACAGCTTTTCCATCTGTAAAAATATCATAATACCCCATATATAATGAGAATAACATCTGTAAAATTTTTGAAGTCTTCGTGGATAATAGAAGACAAGAAACATGACAGAGTATATAGAATTCTTAGCTTGGAGACAGAAATAGGTTTGAATTCAAATCTAATGTTTGTTAGCTTTGTGACCCCAGGCAAATCACCCTCTGGATTTCTTCTGCCTATAGAAGTAGATGTCCTTTAGACATTTTAAACTAGACCTTAAACACAGCTATACTCATTACATTCTCTTGACATTCTCTCTTCTTCCTAAGATTTTTATCACTGTCTAGGCTACCACCATCCTCCAGGTGGATGGGACCTCACCACCTGAGTGTCTTCCTTGCCTCCTCACTCTTTCTTACCTCCCACATCCAATCACTTGCCTTGTCCTTCTCACCATCTCTCCTGTATACCCTCTTCTCTCCCTGGACACTGCCAATGTTCTGGTCCAGGTCTTCGTCGCCTAACACCTGGATTATTGCAAAATAGCCAGCTGACTGGTTTCCTTGCCTTAAGTCTTCACTCTAGTTCATCTTCCTCTCAACTATTAAAGCGATCTTCCTGAATCAAAGCTCTGACTGTGTCTCTGCTCCCCCACCCCCACCCCCATCCCCATCTCCTTTAATTAATTCCAGCTTTTAGCTCCAGGAACAAATAGAAAGTCATCTGCCTGTTTTTTTAATCTCTCTGTAATGCGGCCTCTTCCTAACTTTCCAGTCTTCTTACCCTTTATTCCCCTCTATGTATTCCACAGTCTAGAGACACTGGGAGTGTCCTTGCTCTTCCTCCCATGAGACACTCCATCTTCTGAATGTCCGTTTTCACTATCTTTCTTCCATTCCTAGAATTCTTTCCCTCCTCCTCTCCACCACCTGGCTTTCTTGGCTTCCTTCAAGTCTTACCTAAAATCTAAATCTTTACAAGGAGCCTTTCACGATCCTTCTTAATGCTACTTCCTTCTCTTTGAGACAATCTCCAATTTATGCTGTATATATCTCGTTTGTACATAATTGTTTGCTTTTCTTTGTATCCCCAGCTTAGCACGGTGCTTGGCACATTAGAAGGCACTCAATAAATGCTTGTTGACTTCTTGACTCTCTCCTTCTCCCCAGAACTTTCTCCATGTTGGGGGGGTAGGGTATGTGTGCATCCTTGGAACCAGGCCTGGCTACCACCTCCCCACGTATATCCTCTCCCTCAGGGACTTGTTCAACCAGCCCAACTCTCACTGCCGCCTCCTGTTTCCTGGCCAGACCCTCCTTCCCTTTCCCAGTACCTTCTCTTACTCTTACATGATGTGTCCTTACCACCTGCATGAGATTGAACTTCAAGAGAAAAGGTGAACTTCAAATTCCCCCTAGAGAGCTGGATTCTATCTCCATATCTAGCTCTTTTTCTGACTGCCAGGGATGACGCCGGAAAGTATGAATCTGCAGATCTGGCTAGTTTGCCACACCAATGTGTGGCTGATTCTTCAGCCATACAAAAGCTGTTGCTGTCTGCATACAAAAGCTGTCCAGTCATTTTAGACTCTTTGTGACCCCATTTGGGGTTTTCTTGGCAAAGGTACTGGAATGGTTTACCATTTCCTTCTCTAGTTCATTTTTATTGATGGGAAAACTGAGGCAAACAGAGTCAAGTGACTTGCCCAGAGTCACACAACTAGTAGGTGTCTGAGAACAGGTTTGAACTCAGGAAGATTAGTCTTCCTGACTCCTGGCCAGGCTCTCTATCCACTGTGCCACCTAGTGCCACAAAAACCAGCTACCCTTTAATTCTATCAAGTTTATGGAAGAACTGTTTCATACCTCCTAAAGGAACAAAAAAGTATAAACACTCCCCTTATGAGCTGCGAATGGTCCCCTCTACTTTTGCACCTTTGCAGAGTTTGCTGAATTGGCCTCACAAGACATAAGCCACTCAAGGTCTTAAATCCTTTCCAAGGCAAAAAAATAAAAATGATCCACTCAGAATCCCAAAGGTAAAAATATGTCTGCTCCAAGTCTAGAAGTGGAAAATCTTCAAAATTTTGTTTTCCCTCTTACGTGTCATTTGCTTCCTATAATTTCCTCAAGTGGGATGGAGGGAGTCATTTGATCAGGGTCCCCTGATCAACCCCTTTCCCTAATCCAGATACAAAGAGATTAACAAATAGACGCTTAGAGAGATTAAGTGATTTGCCTTAGAAACAAATATCAGACCTGGGTTTTGAACCCAGCTTCTTTTTCTTCAAAGCTGCTTCATCTTTCTACCTACACTACTCCTCTAGCCTTTATGTGGTCATTTAAAAGAAAATTAAGGAAATCTAGTGTATTCTATTATTTAGTACTAATTTCGTTATTTTATTTCTCAGCACATTTAATGCAATAATTACCATAATTAATATTTTTCCTTTTACTTTGGTTGGAGTGTTAAACTGCTGTCCTCATTTTTACCTTTTATTTAAAAGATTGTCTAAAAGAGCAAGAACTTTCGTTCCTCAAACTGATAAGAAAAAGCCCTCCTTCAGCATAGTCCCAGTGGCTACTTTTCCCCTAGAGTGTGAGGGGATTGCTGTCAAGTGATCAGAAGCACCGCTTTTGTTCTTTAACAGGTAACATACTATTCCTTCTACTTTAGAGTTCCTTTGCCATTGTTCTAATGATTTTCACCATTATATTGACCCATTACTTCAAGTAACATTTAGCAGAGTTTTAATTGTTATTGTTGTGTTTTTTTTTTAAGTCATTGTCTGGGTGGCTGATTTTTCATAGCAATAACCTAGCCCTCCTATGGCCTTGTCATAGTTTTTCTTTATTGAAGATGTTGAAACTACTTAGAAGTAACCTTTGGGGGGTTACATGTAGTTATGTCATATATAGTAATTATAGAAGTAGGACCCCCAAGAAACCCTGTCAGGAAATAATTGAATGGGAGCATCTATCAATTTTTTTAATGAACTTTCAAATGCAATTTTAATTTTGAATAAGCCACCTGGAGAGTTTAAGATTGGAGGTTTGCTTTTTTTCTTCCCTCAAGTTATTAATGTATAGTTCATATATCCATGGCATAATTATAGGCTTTTTCTGGTTTGAAAAGCTTGATTTTGAGATAGTTTGTTAATTATGCTTTAAAAAAATTTACAGTAAACTTGTCATATCTTGTGAACTCAGTAAAGGAATTTGGAACCCACATTTCCTTCTTTAGATTTGACTGTTCTTTGTAGATGTTTAAAGAGTTAGTTTCTTCAGAGCTTTCATAATAAAAATTAAGACTAAAAATTATCTTCCCTCCACAACCCTATCACAAACTATTTGCTATTCCTGTCTTTCTTCTTTCTACTAATAGTAACATGATTCTCCCAATTATTCAGCTTCATCACATTGGATCCTCTCTTTCTTATCCCCACAGCCAACCAATCACTAAATCTTTAGAATTCTCCCTTTCAAATCTTGCTCAAATTAATCTCTTTTCATTCCCAAAGTCACCATTATAGTTCAGGACTTTATCGCTTTAAAAGTCTTGCATTTATTTTTACTTATTCTATTTATATTTATTCTGAATACACACAAATACACACAACGTATATATACACAAATGTGTATATTTACACTTGTGTGTAAATGAGTGTATATATATTATTTTGTGTATATGTATATGTAGGTATGTTTTATTTAATGCTTCTCCAAAAAGTTTTTGTTTTGAACATATTTTATTGTTGTCTTGTGGGACGTTCCATCCTTTTAACCCAGAAGTTCAATATTCAGAATTATTTTTTGATGAGCTAAGATCTCAAACAACCTAATTTAGTTCTGCTTGAGTTATTAAATGAGGAGATGAGGACAGAGGGGTAACAGAGATCATTACTTTTCTTGTTTGCTCTTTTGTCATGCCAAGCCTCATCTTCACAGAGTCTTTACGTTCATATGCGTAACTAGTGCATTGGTATAACTAATGCAGCACCACATGTTGATGATGGACTTGGACCATGCACAGCAGGTTTAGTTGTTGAAGTAACCCCTTCTGTATTAAATAAACAAAATTTGCACATTGCTGAATACTCCTTTATTCTCTCCAAATCACAGGAACCGCAAGCTGTATGTGATATATGACAAAATAGTATTTGCAAGTCATATTACAAGATAGTAATTTAAACATTAGGTATATAGGAAGGAAGGAAGAAGGAAATAGAGAAAAAGAAAGAAAGAAAGGAAGGAAGGAAGGAAAGAAAGAAGTAGAGAGGAAAGAAAAAAGGAAGAAGGAGAGAGGGAAGGAAGGAAACCAGCACTTATCAAGTACCTACTGTGCTCCAGGCACTGTGTGCCAAGCATTTTAAAAATATCTCATTTGATCATAACAAACCCCTTGGAAGTAGGTGCTCTTATTATCTCCATTTTGCAGTTGAGAAAATTGAGGAACACCAAAGTTAAGTGACTTGCCCAGGATTACAAAGCAAGTAAATACCTGAGGCTAGATTTGAACTCAGCTTTTCCTGACTTCAAGCCCAGTGATCTGCTACCTAGCCAAGAGGTCAAAGTCTTGTACTCACCATTTATTTTGCAACCATATGGAGTTCATATACTTTCTTAAGTAAAGCAAGAGAGTTTGATCTCTGAGATTTAAGTTAGCTTACCACACATGTAACAAAACTTATTCAGATGACTGACATAAGGCAAATTGAAAATTTAAGTGATGCACTCTAAAAACTATGAAGAGTAACACATTTGAAAAAAGAGAATATGAAATTATAATGATGTTTACCCAATGACACGCATTCCATAACTGATGCCTCACTGCATGACTGAACATATATGAACATGTCCTAGCTTGTTCTGACACATAGCATCTAAGTTAGGACTTCAAAGAACAAGTAGGAACAAGCCAACTGGTCATTTCTCACTAACTTGAGCTCCCTGCCCTTCTCAGCTAAATTTTATTACTACTTTACATTGTTTAGTGTATATCAACAGTCATGTATCACTCAACAATAGTGGGTGATCGAGAAACTTTGCATTTTAAATTCAACATCAGAAAATACACAAAACAACCGATAAATTTTCAATGGACAATATGGGTGGCCTATGTGAATTTAGACAAGTCACTCAACCCTCTATGATATATAAAATAATAGGTGTGACTTTTGGTGAGCAATTTGGAAGCAAGCTAAGAATGTGACTAAACTATCCATACCCTTTGAGTACCAGATCTTTATCTGTCTCTGTCTCTGTCTCTGTCTCTCTGTCTCTGTCTCTGACTGTCTCTCTCTCCCTCTCCTTTTCCCTTTCCCTCTCTCTCACACAACTCACACACACACATACTTTATGGATAGATAGATATGTATATAGATAAATATACAGCTATCTAGCTAGGTAGATCTCTATATCTAGAGATATAAATCAATCTATCTATCTATCCCTGAGAAAGTCAAAGACAGAAAAAGAGGTCCCATAATCACCAAAATATTCATAGTAGCACTTTTGTAGTAACAAAGAATTAGAAATAAAGTAGCTGCCCGTTACTTGGGGAATTACTTGGGTGCACGAATGTAGTGGAATATTACTGTACCATGAGAAATGATGAATGTGATGAATACAGAGAAACATGGAAAGACATAGGAACCAATGCAAAATGAAGGGAGCAGAATCGGGAAAAAAATATACATGATGACTATAAAATGTAAATGGAAACAGCATTGGCAAATTTAAAAAATCAAAAGTGAATGATATGAAATTATAAACACCAATGTTCATCTCAAAGAAGAGATTTATAAAGGCATCTTCCTTCTTTGCAGAGGTAGAGTATATAAGGATGGATTTGGTTGATGTGTCAATTAGTTTTACAGAGCTCGGTTTCCCCCTCCTCTTTTTTATTTGTTATTACAGATGGCCCTCTGTTAAAGGGAAGGGAAATGTATTGGGAAATTAAGCTGATATGAACTCAAAATAAATAATTAATTGTTTTTAAACAAAAGATTTGTACTAGATGATCGCTAAGGATTCTTCTTGCTCTAAATACTCAAATTCTTTGCTCCTACCTAGGAATACCACGTAAGATACAAAAACAATGTGGGGAATCATTTGCAGCTTCTGCTATGATAGCATATTGGGCCCAAATTTGTAGGTTGGAGAAATGAAATGTGGAAATAATTCCTACGCTAGAGATGCTGGTGGCATGAAGGGTGGTCAGAGCCACAGGTGGTCAGAGCCACAGGCATCAGCTGCCCTGCATTAATGGATAATGGGGGAAGGATCAGACTGCTTTAATCAATCCATCTAGAGAAAAAAACTGCAGTTCCCAGTGTAGCAGGAGAGTCAACCAAAGTGTCCTCCTTTCAGTTTTCCTTTGTCTGCTCTACTATCTGTTTACTCTATGACTATAACATTAAGTCACTGACTGGGCTGGACTCTGACACATGTGGGCTCAGGCAGGGAGTGCTAAACCTTCCAGAAGCTTCCAAGGCTGTCTTCATGCCATCCTCTACACTCTGCTCTCAGCCTACTCTGGTTTATCTATCCCAGGATCTCCTCAGGACTCCAGGGGTCCCTCTGTGGATGCCTGGGTTGGGTAGAAGAGTCTAGAGAAGGATTTTAGAGAGGAGGTTGGAGATTCCTTTTATGTCTTTTCAAGGGATAAACTTCTAAGCCCCATTGGAGGGGTGATGGAGGATCTGGCACTGCCTCTTCTTTTTAGAATGCCACCCATCCTCCCACAATCCCCCACAAAGTTTGGTTTTGCGAGGGCCCCTTAGAGTTTTTTGCTTCATCTTCTAGTGGATATGGTCTTCTTGCTCGCATGGTCTGCTTACCATTTACTCATGATATTTCCTCATCTCTCTCAAAATATAGTAGAAATAAGCAGTCAGGAATGAGATAACTTGATTTACCAGATTTACCACTCCTCAGCTCTGTGACCTTAGGCAAGTTATCTCACTTCTCTGGAGGAAATGAGTGGATAGGACTAGATTAGGGATTCTTAATGATTTTTGCGTCATTGGCCTTTATCTCTTGCTAGTGAAGTCTACTGGCCCTTTCTCAGAATAATGTGTTTAAATGCATGAAATAAAATACATAGGATTACAAAGGAAACCAATTACATTGAAATACATTTATCAAAATATTAAGAGAACAAGTTCACACACCCCAGATTAAAAACTCAGATTGGATGATCACCAATATCTCTGTCAGCCCTATGATTCTCCAGCAGGTATTATTGCCACACTCACAGGCTTAGTCTCCTCTCTCCTCTGACAAACATTTCACCACAGCTGTTAGAAGCCAGAGGTCTTTTTAGCAATGAACTTTTGTGGGCTAGATGTTCGATGGGCTGAATGCCATTGAATCAACAAACAGTTTTGCTTCTGAGAATAGAGAGAAATTAAATAATAGCTGATATTTATATAGCACTTTAAAGTTTGCAAAGCATTTTATAGACATTTCATGTATGCCTCACAAGAACCCTGTGATGACTTTTCTGTCTAGGGATAGAATTCTCAGCCAAACAAAGTGCTAAGACAAGATCATAAAAGTAAAATAGACAATTTTGAGTATGTAAAATTAAAAAGCTTTCAGATTAACAAAAGCAATATACCTAGAATAGGAAAAGAAAGTAGAGGGAGAAAAAAAACTTTGCATTAAATAGCACTAAGAAAAGTTTGCTCCACTTCTCCTGAAATGCAAGGAACTTACCCTTTGGGCTTACTCTTTATCCAGTGGTTGGTAAGACACTCGAATCCAGCCCCAAATTACTCTTTTTTAGGTGCTGGGGAATAATGGTCAAAGTACCTTTAAGACAACTTACCATTAAAATGAAGCTACACTTTTAATTTATGCTCAGAGGAGTAAGGCACTCATCAAAGCAATGAGAATTGCCTCTTCCCCTCACCCCCCCAGATCAAAGCATACGAACAACTAGTTTTTAGAAAAAGAAAAACAGATTACCAACAGCCTTTGAAAGATTGCTCCAAATCATCACTAATAAGAGAAATGCAAACGAAAACAAATCTGAGTTTTAATTTCCTACCCATCAGATTGACAAAAATGATTAAAAAAAAAACCAGTCCTTTTGTTGGAGGGACTATGGGAAAACAAACACATTTATGCAGTATTGGTAGGGCTGAGAATTATTCCAATCAGTCTGGAAATCAATTTGGAATTACTTAAGTAAAACCATTGAACTGTTCATACCCTTTTAACAAGTGACCTCACTATTGGGCATATAGCTCAAGGAGCTCAATGACAGAAATAAAGTTCTGATAGATAAAATATTCACTACAATTCTTCTCTGGTAGCAAAAGAAAAAAATACTGGAAATGTAATGGGTGCCCATCGATTGGCAAATGACTGAACAAATTTGGTATTTGGATGTAATGAAATATCATTGCCCTTTAAGAAATAAAAAATAAGAGAAACTGTGAGAAACGTAAGTACCCTTGTAGAAAGTGATGGAAAGTCAAGAAAGCAACTCCAAGGGAATGATATGCACAATGACTACCATCATGTAAATGAGAGCACTAAAAAGTAGTTCCATTATGATGAATTGTAATAAATAATCTTAGAAATATGATTAGGAACCATTCTTCTTCTTCCTGTCAGAAGAAAGATGGATGAGACGGATGTGGAATGTGGTAGACAGCGTCAGATGTGGTTGTTGCATTAGTTTTATTTACCTCTTTTTTTTCTTTTTGACAAGAAATGGTTTAATGGAGGTATAAGGGTAAGTGACTATTATATAGACAAAAGACAATCAATAAAGACAACTATTTAAAATTATAGCCTTAGTGGGTAGGTACTACATTCATTATAATGCCCATTTTGTAGATAAGGAAACTGAGGCTCAGAGAAATTAAGTGACTCAAATGGCATTTACCTAAGACAGTATTTGAACCTAGGTTTTCCTGACTACAAGTCTAGCACTGTGAAATGTTTCTTTTATAAAGTACTTTCACTACAACAGTCCCATTGAGGTAGAAAGTATACCTGTTATTATCCTCAGTTTACAGATGAGGAAACTGAGGCCAAGAGAAGTTACATGGTCCATGCAGATAGCAAGTGCTGAAACCAGGATTTGAACACTGGTCTCTTGACTCCAAGTAAGCCGTTCTATCCACTCCACCGTAATGCATTGCCTGTGAACTTTTGGAATAACCATTAAAGCAGAAAGATTTCAAAACCCTTGAGCAGTAGGGCTGACTGTGCATGTTGGGCCATCCAGGTCGGTCTATCAGCTATGGCAGGTCATTGCTCCATCTCCTGGGACCACATGTCAATCCCTTCCCTTCACAGCTTAGATTGGGTTGGAAAGTGGGACATCTGGCAATTTCTGCTGAATGGATCAATTGCACATTCCCCTGTCAGTGAACTTGGCCAAGGAGTCACTCCAACAGATGTTCTTCCTTAGGCACTAAGTGCTTTCTGGATGCCTCTTTTTCTTTGGCTCTCAGGGGCACATGCCCACACGATGGAAAGTCATAAGCTCACTGACCAGCATTAGGAAAGGCTGACCTCAACACTGGCAACAGACAGCCTGTTAACTAGTTTCCTTGAACAAAAAGGGACAGAAGAATTTCATTAGCCAGATTGCTTAGAGATAGAAAGGATGTACTATAGAAAATGTTCCCTGGATATTTGTCAGGAATTGTAAGATGCAGGGTCTTTGATGTTGCTAGTGACTTGAACATGCTTTATTCCTATCTTCCTAATACAGCACTGACAGCTCCCCACATTGTCTGAAACAAATGTTGCCAGATGAGATTAAATATGCAAGAGGAACAGTGTGCATTTTTTGGGAGGAGATAATTATTGTTACACCTTGGAACAGATTAATGAATACATTAATAAATGATCCACCGTAATGTTTTTTTATCCCAATAGTCATCAAAATCTTTATAAATCTGCAACACAATACATAACATCTCATTACAACGTTTGTTTAAAAATCAATGCATTTCTAAGTTATTTGTGTCAAAACTCATTTATTTCCACAATAACATGGACTGTCAAACCTTGACATCCTGTTAATAACATCCAAATGCATTTGCATATTATTCAAATATTTTCTTTTATGAAACTGGGGACTTTTACTTATATTCTCCTACTTTCTGAGCTTCACGTATTTGCACATTAGTTTATACAACCATAGAAGGGTTACCTGTGGCAACTAATTTTGCTGTATTTTATACATATTAACGAGCTTTTGAGCAGGCCCCTATCTGTTCTTTGAAGGAAGAAAAAAAAATAGACAGAATAAAAGGGAGATTGATTGCAGGTACAATCCTAGAAAATTCAGATGGATTTTAAAATGCTTTCTCTTTTTTCGGTACTCCCAGTGTTCTACAGATAATTCTCCTTCAGTGAACCAGGCATGGTAAAGCACTAAGTAATAATAGTAGTAGTAGCAGTAGTAGTGGGGGCAGCTAGATGGCACAGTGGATAGCATACTGAGCCTGGAGTCAGGAAGACCTGAGTTCAAATGTGGCCTCAAACACTTAGTAGCTGTGTGACCCTGAGCAAGTCACTTAACCCTGTTTGCCTCAGTTTCCTCATCTGTAAAATGAGCTGGAGAAGGAAATGGCAAACCACTCCAGTATCTTTGCCAAGAAAATCCCAAAATGGATTCACAAAGAGTTAGAAGTAACTGAAAGGACTGAACAACAATAACAAAAAGCAGTACTGGTAATAGTTGTTGTTGTTGTTGTAGGAGTAATAGTAAGGAGTAATAGAAATGAGGTCCGATTTTGGAGCCAGAGGAACTGGGTTGAATTCCTGGCTGTACCATTCATTACAGGTGCCATCTTAAACAAGTCACTTCAAGTCAACAAGCATTTATTAAGTATCATGTGCTATTTACTGTACTATACACTGGGGATACAAAGAAAGGCAAAAGCACAGTCCCTGCCTTTAAGAAACTCACATTCTGTTGAAGGAGAAAACATGAAAACCTATAGATATAACCAAGATGTAAAAACAGGATAAATTGCAGATAATCTTAGAGGGAAGGCACTAGTATTAAACTGGATTAGGAAGAAATTCTTATAGAAGGTGGGATGTTAGCGAGGAGGCAGGAATGAGGAGGAAGAACATTCCAAGTATGGGGGTCAGCCAATAAAAACGTTCAGTCTGAATGTGGAGTGTTTTTAGAAACAAGAAGGAGGTTGGTATTATTGAATTATAGAGTATGTGCAGGGAATTAAAATTTAAGAAAACTAGAAACATAGGAAGGGGCCAGCTTATGAGGGACTTTCAAAGGCAACAGAAGACTTTATATTTGATCCTGGAGATAACAGGGAGCCATTGGAGTCTATTGAATGGGGGAATGTCAGTGGGGAGACCACCTCTCAGAGCCACGGTTTTTTCATTTGTAATATGAGGGACTAGATGAACCCCAAGGTCTCTTTCAGTTTTCAATTGATGATCCTGTTTGCTGTTTCAAGCTTTCCAGAATTTGTTTCTATTATATCCTTTTTTCCTTTTCTTTTCCTACTTTCTCTTTTTCCTTCTTTCTTTTTTCTTTTTTGTTTCTTCTGTCTCTTTCTCCTTGTGATTTTCATTCTCTCTCTTTTTTTTGTTGAACTTTCTCTCTTTGACATCTTTAAATTTTAGTCATTGGCCTAAATGGCTTCTTTTCCGTTTTCATTTTCCTTTTGAGGTCCTTTTTTTTTTTTTTTTGGTGAGGCAATTGGGGTTAAGTGACTTGCTCAGGGTCACATAGCTAGTACGTGTCAAGTGTCTGAAGTTGGATTTGAACTCAGGTCCTCCTGACTCTAAGGCTGGAGCTCTATCCGCTGCACCACCTAGCTGTCTTTGAGGTCCTTTTAAATATACTCAGCATAAAGGATAAAGTGCTAGAGTCAGAGAGACCTGAATTCAAATAGCACCATGACTTACTAGCTATTTGACTAGAAAGGCACACCTCTCCTGTCCTCAGTGTTCTTACCTGTTTTGGACATGTTGAGTTTGAAGTGCCTACAGGACATCTAGCTTGAGATGTCTGACTGTGGTTCAACAGAAAGATCAGGGGATGATATAGAGATTTTGGAATCATCTGAATAAAAATGACAATTGAACCAGTGATGAAATCACCGAGTGAGATAGTATAATACAAAAAGAGAATGCAGCCCAGGACAGAGCCTGGGGGATAGCCATGGTTAATGGGTGTGATACAGATGAAGACTGAGAAAGAGAGCCCAGACACATAGGAGGATAACCAGCAGAGAACTGGGTCACGGAACTCTAGAAAAGAGAGACAATCTCTAAGGAGAAGGTGACATTGGCAAATACTGTAAAGAGGTCAAGGAGGATGAAGATTGAGGGGAAAAAAATCAGTCACTTAACACTGCTTGCCTCAGTTTCTTCATCTGTAAAAATAAACCGATGAAGGAAATGGCAAACCACTCCAGTAGCTTTGTCAACATGAAGAGTATTAAACAACTGAAACGCCTAAACAACAACCACTTCCTGACTCCAGACCCTCCTCTATCCACTGAGCTGCCAATCTGCCCTGGAAAGGCCACATGAGGAGTCCCTGACAGAGGCCATCACCACAATCAGACTCAAGCGCGACTGAATTACTCATCATGGCGGCAGCCCTGGTTGCGTGCAAATGAAAGAAAGGTACCAGAGGACCCTCTGTCTAGTCCTGTGGTATTCAATATTCCCACCTCCAAGATCTTCCTAACAATCAAGCCATAGGAGGAAAGTATGTCCTCCTGACTCCTTGGCATTTTTAGAGATGCTACTTTGCCCGAGGGAACATTCTTAGTTATATTTAGGGCTTAAATTAGAAAAACCAGCAAAAGAAGGCTTTATTTTGTGAAGCCACAGATATCTTTTAAATATTTATCACTGTATCAAATTGGGAAACTAATCAGATCTCTGTGGCTTAGGTAAATCTTTGCTTGAAATTCACTAATTATCAACAAGGAGTCTAAACTACAGCAATTGTCAAAAAACAAAGGAAAATATGTGACCCACAAACACACTAAATATAATTCCATGTCCCTTGCCTGCCTTAACACACGCACATTTTTTACAGTGTCTACCTCCTTCAAGTCAGAGAGCTGAGCTGCTTTACTTAGAGGATGAAGTTACCTACCTCTTGGGGAAGACTAACATTAAAAGACATAAATTGTACAGAATCAAAGAATTTTGGGATTGGAAGGAACTTCAGCAATCATTTCCAGTCATTTTTAATTGGTTTTTGTATCCTGGGCCCCTTTGGCAGTCTGGTGAAACCTATGGACCCCTTTTCAGAATGTTTTAAAAAGCATACAATAAAAAGGATTACAATATTACAATAAAAAGGAAGCCAACTCTGTTGAAATAATTTAAAAGAAAAATTTTTTTTTAAAGAATTTCATGTTCCGCAGTTTAAGAATCTCTGATCTAGTCTAATCCAAAAGTGAGTTACCTTGAGTAGGAAATGTTGGACGGAGAGGGAAGTGAGGGTCATGTGTAGAAGATAGTTTGCCCTGTCAGATCTTAGTGAAATACTAGAGAGGAATCATTTAGGGGTTGATAGCAGAGTTGTGGGATCCTTATGGCACTACTTTACAGAGAGCTAATATAAGACTTGGGAGATGGCCGGAAGTGTTCCCTGGATGCTCACACCCTGGGGCAAAGCCCCAGTCACCATGCCATAGTTGTGACTCTTTCCCCAGGCAAAGGATGTGAGGGTGTTTCTGAAATGAAGGGATTTTTCAAGGATTTTGCTTGGATATCTAGAATTTATTTTTGCTATTATTTTATTTTTAGCTCTGAAAGTAATTTCAATTTATTGATAATCTACCATTTCCAAGTTGGCGTAGAAACATTAGACAGTTTCTTCTTTAGCAACGTGGTCCTATTTGAGTGGTCCCGTGAAAGTTTTCTTCTCCTCCACAGTCTGGAACTGGCCATGGACAAATTTGGAGGTTATGTCAATAAACTTCAAATCAAACTTCTCCAGGATGTGATATTTAGTCAGCACCAGCAGAGACTTTCACAGAGGACATGCTTCTTGGTATCAACAACACAGTGTTTGAATAAGATAAATTGGTCACTTCACTATAATGGACAAAGCCTTCCACAGGGTTAATGCTCTTGGGGGGTGCATTGTTGATGATTAGTTTCCTGTCCTTGATCTGGTAGCCCTGACCAATCTTACAGATTTTTTTGTTGATCTCAGTGCGATGGTGGTAGCCCTTTGGACCCAGCCTCAGACACAGGGAAGGCCACACAAGCAGGATGCCAAGTTCCAATACAGACCACCTTATGCAGGCCCCAGTAGAGGATGAAGGGGAGCTTCTTTGTGTACCAGTGACTGGTGACACCTTTGTAACCATTCCTCTTGATCACTTCAGTCACATTAGTCATCCTGCCCAAACGCAGTGGACACAGGCACCTGCTGCCCCAGCTTCTCATAGGCCCAGTCCTGTTTCTCAGACATAGTGCCACCATTCACCTGGATTTCCATCAGGTGAGACTTCTTCTGCCTTAATGGTAGCAGACACATATAGGTGTACACAATGACTCAGATCACCTGGCAGTATTTCTTCATGTTGCTGAAGTCTTTCTCCATGTGCTTCTTGCCATCATCGTCTTGCCACTTCTTAGAATACTTGGCAAAGGTCTTCTTGGACTTTTGCCAGCTCTTTTAGAATTGCCTCTTACAATATGTATATATGTATATGTGTGTATATACATAGACATATACACACATATAAACATGTATATGTGTATATATGTATATATATGCATCTGTATGTGTGTATATAGATGTATGTATGTATATGTGTGTATGTACCCACACACGCATACCTTGGAGATATTGTGGGTTTGGTTCTAGACTACCTCAATAAAGCAAATATCACAATTAAAAAAAAAAGAATTGCCTCTTACACTCATCACTGATGTACTCAGCAAAGAAGGTTTTGAAGGTCCAGCATCCTCTGACAATTGTATGTAGCCCATAATGTCTACAATGACCATGGGAGGGAGGGGGGGAATGAAGTGTCTCTACAATGGTGACAGCCTCAATGCTTTGTTCTTGTTTATCTTTGAGCCAAGATCATCCACCTCTTGGATGATGTGGGTCATGTTTGCCACATAGCCCAGAAAGTCTGTCAGGTAGATGGGCTCGGTGGGGTCATCTTTGGGGAAGCCCCTCTCCTTTCACTGGTGCCTGCTGCTTCACTTTTGAGGCAGGAACCCCAAAGACCCATGTCTGGGAGCGGAAAACTTTTGGTGGGACTAGAAAAAGAAAGAAACCCAGTAAACAAGAGGCATTGTTCAGTCAATGGCAAAAGTGAGCACGTATGAACCAAACCTATATCGTTCAGCACCTATTTCAGCAGAGCACTCCATGGGAAGGGAACAGTGACACTGAGATTTGGCCTTAATTAGTGAACCCTGACGTGGGTAACACATAAGTCCTAATGGAGAATTACAGGATACATATACTTTATGGTAGGGTCCCAGCAAAAGGGTGCTGATAGTGAATGAAGAAGTTATGGATGAGAGCATCTGAGTTGGCTTTTAAAAGCCAAAGGAAATTATTAGTTGAAAAGGGTGAGAATGCATGAAATTCCATGCACACGTGAGGCAAAGGCATGAAGGTAGCACATATTGGAAAAGGGCACCTATCTGTCTATCATCTGCCCAGACAGAATGAACCCAGGTCCCTAAAATTTATTTATTTATTTATTGATATTAATTTCATTTTATTATTTTTTTAAATTTCATTAAATATTGCATGTAAAATTTTTTAACAATCTTTTTAAAAATTTTGAGTTTCAAATTCTCTCACTCCCTTCTGCCCCTCCCCCCTCCTTGAGAAGGCAAGTGATTTGATATCAAATATACAAATGAAGTCATACAAAACATATTTCCATATTAGCCATGTTGCAATAGAAAATTCTAACAAAACAATAAAAATAAAGTAGAAAAAGTATGTTTCAATCTGCATTTTTTATAGCATAACAGTATTCCATCACAATCATATACCAAGACTTGTTCAGCCATTCCCCAGAATTGGCATCCCCTCAATTTCCAATTCTTTGCCACCACAAAAAGAGCTGCTATACATATATATATATATATATATGTGTGTGTGTGTGTGTGTATATATATATATATATATATATATATATTTTACAAATAGGTCCCTTTCCCTCTTCTTTGATCTGTTTGGGATACAGACCTAGTAGTGGTATTGCTGGGTCAAAGAGTATGCACAGTTTTATAGAATAGTTCCAAATTGGGTATATTTCCAAATTGTTCTCCAGAATGGTCAGACTGGTTCACAACTTCACCCACAGTGCATTAGTGTCTACTCCCTAGAATTTATACTAGCTAAAGTATACTTGCTTATCTCATCTTGATTGGAGCAGGCAAAAGTAATAAACTTCCCTTGGCTGATGCCTTTTGATATGTAAAATTAGTGTTTGGATGAAGTTTTTAATGATGTATATATATATACATATATAGATATATAAATATGTTCAGCTTTCAATTTTTAATTGGTATTCATTTCAGTTAATAAGTGAAATTGTAGACAATCGCACCATTGTAACTGTACTTTGAGCACAAGACTAAGATGAGTGACATCTTGCCTTCTGATTTTCTCATTCATGAAAATCTAAAAAGGATCTTTCAAGGAAATTATGTTAAAGTATATTCCTTACCATATAACCCTAATTTCAAAAATACATTTAGAACCCCGTTATGATATTATTTCACATAGTTATACATACTGATAAAATGTAAATTCCTTTGGCAATTAAAGCCCTTCATAGCTGGGCTCCCACCTACTTTTCTAGCCTTAGTACACCTTGCTCCTCCTCCCATACTCCAAGGTTGAGCCAAACTGGCCTCTTTGGTGTTCTTCACACATAACACTCTTTATTTTTGCCTTCGTACTGCTATTCCCCATGTGCTTGAAAGGCACTCCCTTCTCACCTCTGCCTTGTAAAACCTTTGATTTCTTTAAGACTCAACTCCACGAACACCTTCTATTTCAATCATTCTACCCATCAAAAGGCATTCATTAAGCACTATACGCCAGGCACTGTGACAGGTTCTGAGATGCAAAGACAAAAATGAATCAGTACTTGGCCTCAAGGATTTTGTTGAATGAGATGACACGTACAACACAGGTAAGTATTTATACAAAATTAACACAAGGTAAAAAAAATTTTTTTTTGAGGGGAGGGAACTAGTAACTGGGAGAAATAAGAAAAAACTTCAGATACAAGACAAAGCTAGAGCTATAGAATTTGGAAGGAAGCAAGGCATTCTAAAAGAAGATGAGGTAGGAGTTCATTACTGGAATTGGGGGAGAACCAGCAGGAAGAGGAAATGGGAGAGAGTGTCCTGGGTGCAAAAAGACCAATTTTTCTGGACTATAGAGTGTGATAAGATTAATACATAATGAATTTGGAAAGGTAGGTTGGGGTCTTGAAGCTTTTCTGACTTTTCTCAGCTCTTAAAGCCCCCTTTCCCAAAATGACCATGTATTTATTTTGTGTGTATTCTTCATATTTTTATTTATTCATATATATTTATTCATTTTATTTATTCATATATTATTCATATATATATTTATTCATATATACCCAATAAAGTATAAGCTCTCTGAGGGCAGAGTATATGCTATTTATGTCTTTGTATCCCTAGTGCCTAACATAGTTTCTAGTATACAGCATGAACTTAATAAATGCCCATGGTTGGTTGGTTGATTGGGATCAGATCATATTTTCCAGTGCTTAACTGTATACAGAAAAAGCCTGATGGAACATGGTTAGCAACTAGATGAGTGGAACTATCAACCCTTAAAGATAGGGTTATCCAAAGCTTCCCAGGGATTATATCAGACAAATAATCTCCCTACACTGATGACAGGGGTTGTAACCAATCTACTTAGGTCAGAAAGGAAAACTTCCAGGGCCATACAAAATTGTACTAACTTGCTGTGGCATATCCGAGGCCCAAAGCCATAGAGGAGTGTCCTGGAACACTCGTTCCTCCCTAATTGCTGGATAATTATTGCATGTTTCTTCCTTTGTAAAATGTAATCTTGGACATCTGTACATCATTGGAGAGGAGGAGATGTTCTAACGTGGCCCCAGCCTTAGGGCTGAGATGATGAGTGTTATCACGTCTTTTTTATTCTTCAAAAAATAATTTAAAATGAATTAAGTTAACAGTGCAAGTAGTCGCTGGATTATAGGCATACTCTGCCTCCTTGATATATTCCTTGTGGGAAATCCTCTGGATTGAAGTTTTAGGGTAAAAGTAGGGTGCTAGGGGGCAGCTAGGTGGCACAGTGGATAGAGCACCGGCCCTAAAGTCAAGAGGACCTGAGTTCAAATCTGGCCTCAGACCAAACACTTGACACTTACTAGCTGTGTGACCCTGGGCAAGTCACTTAACTCTAATTGCCTAAAAATTAAAAAAAAAACAAACCAACAAACAAAAAAATAAAAGCAGGTTGCTAATCTTTTTCTCGGGACTGTAACCTAGTAACACAATCTGAGTTATTCTAAGAGATGTGTTTGAGCAGTTCACACAAAGTCAATTCACTGGGAAAATTCCCATTCTTCTCTTTTTTGGTGGTTTGCAGATCTTTTCTTAGAAAGCATTTCTTTCCTTTTAAAAAATTCTATGTCCCTACAAGATGGAATGTAACCCATTGCAAATAAACCCAGAGCTCAGAGATTTGAAAGAGAACCAATCACATGTTTTCATTTTGGAATAGGTATGACTTTAAAGAAATGTTTCAAAGACACACTAAATAATTTAGACCAACATATCCCCAAAAGAAAGCTGGTAGGAGACAATAGGATGTATCAGCTTTGCATGAACTAACCATAGAATGGAAAAAGGCTCTCATGTAGCAGATTTTGATTGAGTTTCCTTTTCACTTCAACACTGTTGGTTTCAAATGTGCAACATGTGAAGGAACATGGTTTTCTTCCCTATGCAGACACATCAGGACTCTAGCTAGAAAGGACACGTGATGTCATACCTCTGCTCAAAAATCTTAAGTGACTCCCCATTGCCTCCTGAGCAGAGTTCAAAGTCCTCTGCATAGCGTTCAAGGCCTTTCACAGAATCACACTACCCTCCCTACCTTTTAGAACAGTCACTCCCCTGAATATACTCTTCCCTCTTTTTTCACCAAAACATTTGCCAAAGTCTCTCGTGATATCCTTGTGGAGAAGATGCAGTGATGTGGATTAGATGAAAGACATCAAACATAAAGCCCAAGTCTGCCACTCCAGGGAGGATATTTGTCTGATATAATCCCTGAAAATCTGTGGCTACCTCTATTGTGAGGGGATAAAGCACCTCTCACCTAGTGGCTGACCATGTTCAATCAGGCTATTTCTGTATACAGTTAAATATTGGAAAAACTGATCTGACCCAAATCAACCAACTACGGGCATTTATTAAGTTCCTATTGTGTGCTAGGAGCTGTGTTAGGCACTGGGGATGCAACCCACAACACTCCCAAGTAAGCCAGAAGCAGATTAAAAAAGTAGTTGAGAAATATTTAACAAAATAAATAAAAATACAACAAAACATAGATAACCTTAATGTCGTTTTCTAAGTCAATATGTAGCCCTCAGGGATTCTTATGTGCAGTTTAGTGGCCCCTGTTTCTATGTGAGTTTGATGCCACTGGGTTAGATATAGTGGAGCTATAATTTTTTGAGATTCTGGAGGAACCTCTCTTAACTCACAGCATAGGTCCCCCAGCAAAGATTAGCCTAGGTTCAGTATTGAATGTGGCTTTGTGCCCATTGTGAGTTTGTGTCCACTAAAACCACAGTTCACAGGCCCCTACTGATGTATTTACTTTTATAAATCAATGAATGAACACATTTAGTTCAAAGCAATAACGTAGAAAGAAAATTAGCAAGAGAATATTTCCCCATAATCTGGGGAGACAATCCCCACCAAATTAATGCACTATCTGCAGGAAAAGAAGACACATATAGGAAGTATGTAGAGAGGCACAAATTTAGGGAGCATGTGCTCCTGGGAGACACATAAGGAGGAACAATTCACATTTCAAGGCCATTGACGTGTTCTAGTGATATCATTATCCCACTCCCATCAAGCCTGTTCCCTATTGGTCCTCACCAGACACATAATCTCTGCCAGATGCCCCCCACCAGATGCTCTTTGGCTGGGTGCTGCTCCGCTAGATACGTAGTCTTTCCAAGATGCTGCATGGTTGAACCAAGTACATGGGTTTAGGACATCTGCCTACTTCTAGCTTCTGCCATTAGCTGAAGTCCTTATCAATAGTACAGTCTCTTCTGTGTTAAGAGTATTTTCTGTAATGCTCTTTTAGTTCAAAAGTCAGAAAGTTTTTAACAGTGTGTGAATATATTTTAAATGGCCAACCCAGCATAAATCAGCAAAAGTCTTGGGTGGGGGTGAGAGGAACACTACTAGATTCTTTTTTCCGGTAACCAGAATTTTGGCTATTGAGCCACTCATATCTGACAGAAAATTCTCAGGCCTGGATGAGATATCCTTATCTATGTAAGTGCATTTACCTCAGTTTCCTCAATGGTAAAAATGGAGATGATATACCTACCTCACAGGGTTGTTCTGAGGATCAAATGAGATAATAGAAGAGAGAAGAGAAGGGGGCCTAAGGTGGAACCTTAGAGGACATCCACAATTAGCGAGCAAGATATGGATGAAGGGCCCACAAAGGAAATCAAGGAGAGGTCCATTTGGTAAGAAGAGAACTAAGAGAGAATAATGTTATGGAAGCAAAGGACAAGAGTACCCAGAAGAGTGGGTAGTCAGCAGAGTCAATAGTAACAGAGCAGTCAAGTAGAATGAGGTCTAATGAAAGGTCTTTGAATTTAGCAGTTTAAAAGATTGTTGGTAACCTAAGAATGATTAAGTTCCATCAAATGGTACATTTGGAGCCAGATCATAAGGGACTGAGAGCTGGGTCTTCAGGGTCATCATTATGAGTTTTGTTTATCACTATAATATAAATGTATGGGAGTGCCAGTGAATAAGAGTTTGATATCATCTTTTTTGTTCGGTCTGGTCTAATTTCTGCCCTTTCTGGATTGTGTATTGACTGTTCTATAAGGAAGGCATTAGACTGGAGTAAAGAGCCAGATCCCTGAGTTTTTTGTTTTGTTTTAAAGAGAAGAGGAACCTCTGTAACATCTTGCTCCTTTGAACAAGAAGACATACAGAATAGGGGCTCACCACAATGGCTTAGGGCATTGGAAGCAGAAAGGGAAATTGTTGAATTATATAAAATAGGGCATCCTTTTCATTGTCTGGTAAGTTGAATATTCTGCTTAGATTTGCACTGTTCCTGAAACATTGGTATTATAAATTTTATTATAGCCTGCAGTTTTAAAGAAACTGGGGGCTGCTGAGAGCAGTTGGGCTGACAGCAAAGGGGTTTTATGGCCCTTGACAGTAGTTCTTTGGAAACGTAAAAATGAGCTACTGTATCTTACAGAAAGGAGCTAAACAATGATGTATTCTGGCTGATGCAACTGGATTAACCCATTAATAAAGAGGAGGTGAAGAGAGCAATCTTGTTGAATGTAATGTATGCTAATGATGTGACCTGGCTAATGGAACCCTTTTCTATATTCTGTCACTGCACACATCAATTATGCAGCCTCAATTATCATCCTGTTTTTGTATCATGTGGCTGAGAAATGGGAGACTTAATAGGGATGTTTCACCCAATGAAATGCCTGATTAGATTATGAAAGCTGAAACTCAGGGAAGAAAGTTTTTTTTTTTCCATTATAATCTGATTTAATTAGCTAAAAGATATGATTTCCAGTTTGGGTCTTTAAAACAGTAGTGTTCTATCTTAGGATGAGCTCTGAAAATGACTTCATATTTTAATACCTTTGGTGCATATACTGATCACAGCTCTTTCAGAGAGAAGAATATTCAGTGATATACAGCAAATTAGATCAGGACTGGTGTTTGTCCTCATAGGACTATATTTCCAGGTACCATTGACCAAATATCAGCTCACCTTATTAAAAGGAATGAAAAGGAGGACTTCAGTGAAATTTGTTCATAAAAAAATACTATAAAATATCATGACTATAT
Source organism: Vombatus ursinus (assembly GCF_900497805.2). Lineage (NCBI taxonomy): Eukaryota > Metazoa > Chordata > Mammalia > Diprotodontia > Vombatidae > Vombatus > Vombatus ursinus. The sequence continues at coordinate 41,503,461 of NW_020948983.1, read as the reverse complement.
CAGCAACTTAAGGACAACCCCAAGAATAATAATAATTCTTTCTCAGAATCTAATTAGGAATGCTTTGCAAGCATTTCTTGATGTCTTGGGAGCAATAGTCTGATGAACTTATTTTCTCACTTTAAAAATGAGAAAAGATGGATACAAAGGATGGATCTCACGTTGTTGCTGTCTCCAGCTGTGTAGAAGACAAGACTCTCAGGTAAAAGACTATTAGAATAATAGGAACTTATAGTTGAAAGTCACCTTAAAGTCATATGGGAGAATCAGATTGGTATAATGTAGAAGTTCTGCAAGTGTGGCATGGGAACCCTGGGGATCCCCAAGATCCTTTCAGGGAATCCATGAGGTCGAAACTATTTACAAAAAAAGATATTATTTGTCTTTTAAAATACTCTTCCCTTTTCCAACTAAATATGTGTGAAGCCAGACATTCTTCATATACTTTAACCAAAACAATATATCACAACAGACTGACTACATAAGCAGATATGAGAATCCAGCTGTCTTCTATTAAGCTAAACAATAAATAGATTTGCAGCAATGTGGAAAACCATGCCACTTTTCTCACTAATTTGAATTGTTTTAATTAATTAGTTATTTTCATAAAATGTTATTTGTATTAACATATGTCTATTTTTATTATTGTTAAATGAATTTATAGATATTTTAAATTTTTATTTTAATTTCTAACAGGGTAAATATTGATAGCTATAACCCAATAAAACTCTTTGTGGTTATCAATAATTTTTGACAACATGAAGGGATCTTTGATAATTTTTAAGTGTATAAAGGAGTCCTTAGTCCAAAAAGTTTGAGAATAGCTGGTATGGTAGAAAAACTGATGATGGATATGGAGTCAGAAGATGTGTGTTGGAATCCTGGTTCTGAAACCTAGTAGCTATGTGACCATACATAAGCCACTAAATTCTTGGAGTTTCAGTTCCCTCATTGACCAAATGATGATAATATTACTTGTACCATCTACTTGTTATTATGATGAAAGCACTTTGTAAACTTGAAAGTGCTATGTGAGACTATATAGGGCCATGTGGAATGGTGGATGGAGAGCTGGCCATGGAGTTGGAAAGACCTGGATTCAAATCCTGCCTTTGACACACTAGCTGTGTGACCAAGGGCAAGTCACTCAACCTTTCAGTGATCCCAGCATCTCTCTAAGACAACAAATAGTAGAGCAGGTGCTAATTGACATTGGTAGAGAGTTTCCTGACAGGTAATTCTCAATGCCAATGAAATCAGAGTCCAGATTATTCCCATCCCCATCACAAAGCATACTGTAAATGTGATTATTATTATCTCGTCTAACAACCCATACACGAATCTTCTCTACAAAATCTTCAACAACTGAGAATGACTAGATCCTATGAAAGGGAGCTCACAACTTAACAAAGAAGCTGATTCCATTTTCAGTTATCTCGAACTGTTAGGAAATTCTTCTCCATATTGGACAAAAATCTACTTCCCTGCGATTTTTATTTGTTAGTCCTAATTTCACTCTTTGGAGACACACAATAATAATAATAATAATAATAATAATAATAATAAAACTTAATCCTTCTTCCATATCATAGTCCTTCAACTACTTAAAGACAACTCTCCAGTCCCCTTAGTCTCTCTGTCCACCATTTTCACCCCCAAGTCTTCTCTTCTTCAAGATAAACATGCCAAATTCCTTTAACCAGTTTTCACATAGCATGTGGGTGAGGGGAGTGCACGGAGTGTCCAGGGAGGATTAGTACCTCTGGTGTGAGGGCTTACTGAGCCCTTTTCAGGGCTACTTATCCACTTTTGGTGTCCACCTTTCACCTATGGCTACAAGAAGCTGTGGTATGTGCTATGGCCATACCCCAGTAAACTCAGCAGACAAGCTAAACCAGGTTGAGGGTAACCAACAGGCTTCAAACCCATTGGGGAGTTAAGGGGATATCCACCTCAAGCATGGGAAGATTTCCTCCTGGTGGAATGGGTGGATGAAAATGATTTGTTCCAATGGCCAAAAAGGTGACTGAACCAAGTGCTATGGAGCACTTGGAGCTTGGTCAGACATCAAAGGTGCCAAGGTCATCCCTTGGCATCTCAGGTCACAGTCAGTCATCTTGACTTTTGTCTTGCCACTGTATTTTGATGACTCTATAAAAGAGAGTGAGGCTGATGGCTTTGTGCAACTCTGCCTCACTTTAATCCAATTCCTATGCAAGTCAAGACTTGGTCTTGATCTCCACATGCGTCACTGGGCCTACAAGTTTAGTCAACCTGTTTTCCAACCCAATTTTTTATTTCCATTGTAATCTTAGGCCAAATTACTTCACATTCCTGTGCTTCGGCTTCCTCTGAGGTAAAGTAGAGGTGACAATCTGTGTTTTTTAATCTTTTGCTCTCTTAAATGTGAATCAGAGAAATAAGGGAAGCTAACAGAAGGATGAGTACAGATAGAATGGGGAAAGCATTCAAATATAGTTGGTGGGACATAATGAAAGAACAATTGTGGGGCCCTAAACTAATTAATGGCATATAATTGCTATTATAGGGTTAGCTAGGTGGCACAGTGGATAGAGTGCTGGGTCTGGAGTCAGGAAGACTCGACTTCCTGAATTCAAATCTGGCCTCAGACAGTAGCTATATGACCCTGGGCAAATCACTTAACCTTATTTGCTTCGGTTTCCTCATCTGTAAAATGAGCTGGAGAAGGAAAAGGCAAACCATTCTGGTATTTTTGCCAAGAAAACCCAAATCGGGTCACAAAGAATCAGACAAGATTGAACAAATTACTGTTTCAAAAATATTTATAAGTAATATAATATAATTTATAATTATATAATTAATTATACATAAATATATAATACATTGATATAATATAACATATTATTGTAGACAAAATTCAATTGGCGATATAAACCAGATGTTCTGTTTTGTGTCCTCTTCTCCTCTCTCTCTACCCTTTCTCAGTGACATCATCAGTTCCCACGTATTTAAATTATTATCTCTATTTAGACCACTCCTAAGTCTAAATATCAAGCCCCAGATTCCCTTCTGAGTTTCAGTCTTGAAACATTAACCACCTATTAGACATTTCAAACTGTATGTCCAAGAGAGATCCCAAACTCATCATGTTCAAAACTGAACCCATTTTCCTTCCCCCCAAATTCATCTCTTTTCCAAACATTTTTTATATCTGTAGAAGGCACAACTAGTCTTTCAGTCTCCTAGATATGTACCCTCAACATCTTATCTTTCCTTTGTTTATATATCCAATCATCTGCCACATCTTGCCATCTCTACCTCCACAACATCTGTCACGTCTTATTCCTTCTCTCTACTCACACAGCCACTACTACAGTTCAATCCTTTATCACTTCTTTCCAAGGGAAGTGCAATGATTTCCTAATTAATCTCCATTCCTCAATTTTCTCCCAACTTCAATCCATCCTCATCACAGCAGCCAAAGGCATTGATTGAGCCAAGACATGTTCTTACTCAATAAGCTTCAGTGGCTTTCTATAGCCTCTAGGATAAAAATAAGTTTCTCTGTTTGGCTTTTAAACTGTTGCACAATCTGCTAGTAGTCTATATTCTCAGCTTTATTACACATTATTCTTCTCCCTGTGCTCTATGATGCAGCCAAACTTGCCTTCTCTCTATTCCTCACATAAGACATTCCATTTCCTATCTTTATGCCTTTGTATTTGCTGACCTCTATTCCTGGAATGTACTCCCTCCTCATCATTACCTCACAGAATTCCTCTCTTCCTTCAAAAGGAAAGAATTATCACTTTCTAAAGGAATCTTCCCAAATCCCCCCAAATGCTGGTGCTTATATTTAATGATATAAAATCAATCTTCAACTGATTCAGAGGTAATGTTCTTAGAAAATGGAGAGAAAGTAAAAAAATATGAATATTGATATCGTGAACCTTTAGGAAATAAGGGATTAGGTTCCACAAATACCAAAAACTGTAATCTTTCACCAGAGATTGCTGAAAATATATTTTTCTGTATACAGTTCTTTATAACAAAGCATTAATCCTGATTGTATGCACATTTCCTAATACAGTAGCCATGAACTAACCCCTAAAATGCAGCACACAAAATAAAATTGGTAACATGCAAAACATTTTTATCACTAGTAATTCCCTAGAATTCTGTAATCTTTTATGCTAATGTCTCAAAAAAATTTGATTTTAGATATTTATTTTTCATAACACATGAAATGTATAGTACCATAAATATTATACAGCAAGTAAAATTCTTAAAATCAGGACATTTTTAACCAAATCTTATCTTCCACTGTGTCAAATGATGGTGTGAGGGAGTTGTACTGTATGCTATACTTCTGTAAACCTCTCTACCTTGGCCACACTCAGAAAACCAAGAGAGTTGTTGCTGGGACTTAAGTCACTGTTGTCAGTAGACTCTGAAACTGGTGAAGTCTTGACATTACCTCTGACATTGTCCTTCACAGCAGATAGATAGATAGCTTTGGAGATCATGAAGATCATATGAGCTTGAAATAATCCATCAGCAACATCTGCTTCATATGCTGGTTGAGATCCTTAAAGATCTAAGAATATGGGAGCATAGCAGAGTAGAGCTGATGTTTAATCTTGAGGCTACAATCAAAGATGGGATAGACAACTTTGATGTCTCTAGCTAGCCAGTCTCTTAGACGGATGGTGGCTACAGACATTCCGGCAGGAAGTTTTATCTAATAGCTTTATTTTCTCATTAAGCCACGTCACTGACTTTGCACACTTGGGCTTAGAGCTCAGAGGATTTGCACTTCGCTTTAGGGGCATAATTGCAACATAAAACTTGAGTTTTACAGGCAAACAATGAAAATATGCAATGAATGCACAGAGAGCTCTTTACAATAGTAGGGTGAACGAGACCAATGAAACACCTAGTAGGATACCAGCTGCTCTGTCTCTCATTTTTTTCTCTACTGTGCATAGCCTGGAATGTCTGGTTGCCAACTCAGAAGTGAAAATGTGGTTACTAATAAACTCATGAAAATGCTCAAAGTTACAAAAATTAAATGCATGAGTGTGGGGATTGACTGAAGATACACATAGGGATTTTTTCCATTATTTCTATTTGTATTACCAGCACTTAATACAGTGTCTGGTATATAAAAAGCACTTAGCAAATACTTATAATTTGTTTGATTCATTGGTTTTGTAGTTATAACTAAGACTTTTGTCCCTAAGTCGAACAGGGAACTTGTGATTCGGACTAGAAGATGGATATTTGCTAGAACATCCCCTAGACAAGAAGAAAGTCAAGAAATCCTTAAGGGGATTATTTGTCTTCTTGAGAAAACACTTTTCAAGCATACTAGGAGCATTAATTTTCAGGTGGTGCTAGAAGAAGTCAGCACTGTAGGAGCTGTTAGACTTTTTGATAGAATCCTTACAATGATTTCACATTAACCCCAGTTCCTATGCTCTGCATTTCAGACAAACTGGTCTGCTTAGCATTTCTTGCACAGGACACTTCAGTGTTCTGTCTTTTGTTTTTTAACTTTCCACAGGCTGTACCTGAAATGCCCTTCCTCCTTTCCTCTACCTCTTGGAATCCCTATATCACATCAAAACTCAGCTTAGGTGCCATTTCCTACAAAAAGTCTTGCCTGATCCCACCAACCATCACTGCTTCTCATCCTCCCCACCCCAATTACTTTGTATTCATTCTACATTTACTTATCTGTGTGGATATTGTTTCCTTCTGATAGAATGTAAACACCTCGAGTGCAGGTAATTTTTCATTTTTGCCTTTGTATCCCCAGCATCTAGCATAGTGTCTAGCACATAATAGGCATTTTAGTAAATATTGATTGAATTGTTGAAAGGAAAAGAATAGGGAGACTCATCTAGGATGCATCCATTGAGAGACTGAGATGGCTGTATAGACACTACCTAGATTACAGCACCCTGTGGAAAGACCAGAGCCTGGTCCTCTGCCCTAATTAGAACTCTGAATGGTATGATAGTATTATTTAGAGCAACATTAAGGACCTTTATCCTAGTTCACTGAGTCCTCCTTCAGGGAATATCTCATTTATGGCTTTTCCCAGAAGCCATGCCCTGGATCCTACTATATTTAATGCATAACTGTCCTCTTTTCCTTTTGAAAGTCGCATTGCAAGTCATATATAGTAGTAACAACTCAACATCATTCCCCTAGATTCTACCTCCCCACTAATGGTCACTTTTTTGATCCTTGACATGGACGTTCCTTGATTGCATTTTTCCCTTGTGGAGTTATGTGATGGCCAGAGCATCCTAGCTTCATAATTCTCAGGACTATTTCTGTCTCATGGTGTTATCAATAAAGGCAGCATCGATAGGATATGTGAAGCGTCAAGCAGGGACAATGAGACATCAGAGCAGATGTGAAGCAGTGGACAAAAGATGTTAACAAAATCTATTGGGAGTTTGGGGAGTGCTCTGGCTAGAGAATGAGGCTGTTTTAGGGATCAGGGCAGAAGACATGTCTCCACAGGAAGCTGAATGGCAAAAGTTTAGTCCTAGAGAAGTGAAGTCAACAGTGAAAACAGAAGAAGCTGGGGTATTGGGGAGAGGCATAGAAAAGGTATCGGGGAAACTTTAAGGAGATTTGAAAGTGGAAGAACATAGGGACCAGAACATTGAAAAAAATGACTCAAGCCTGGAAAATCTTCCCAGTGGCAGCAGGCCCCCATGGTACCACAGGGCCTCTACCTTGGTTTGCTATCTTAGTAATTATATTCAAATAAAAATTCAACTTTAAAAACAGATTTATTCTTCAGCCATGATCACTATCAGAGTATTTTCTCTCTAATGCATGTTCATGTCTATGAATTCATTTTTCCTTATCCTCATAACAACCTTGTGAGATATGGAAATATAGATATTACAATTTACAAATGGAGAAACTGAGGCCCAAAGTGGCTTGCTTGAGATCACAAGGTAGCTGTAAAAGTAGACCTATTGACTATGAACCCAGTACTCTTTTTTTGTAGAATACCTTGAGGTAGGAAGAGAAATGTACTTCTTTTAAATAAAAAAAAATCCCTTTATAGAAGGGAGAAGCAATATTTTCATATTTTCTCTAAAACTCTAAATGCAGAATGTAAGCTCTTAAGTCATCCCACAGTTGTAGAGGGAAATGTTTTTAAACACTGTCTGGAAAAGGTATTAACTACCACCAAACATTTTCTGCCACTAAACAGTTTTATGTTATCGGGTGCTACAGACCTAAAGTAGGAAAAATGAAAATTTGGATCTAATTAACTAGACAATTACCTACTTCCACAAAGTCCTACCCTGATGCCATGAAATGGTATGGAAGTGACATTAAGTTCCCGAAGTCTATGCTAATGTTGCTCAAACTCTGACAGCCTCTGCCATGCTGAAAAGGTTTCAAGGCAGGTCCCAAAACAAGTCTATGAACTAGCATAGCTAAGTACAGAGAGACTCATCCCAGTAGAGTAGGTGTGTGGTGATGAGTTCTTCGGCCATGGCAATCCATGAAACATAGACAAATACCAAATAGATATAGGTCCTGAACAGCCCCCTTCTGTTTTTGCGATGACAGTGGAAAATTGGTGGAAAGGGGCCAATCATAGTTTCCAACACCAATTATAAACATTAACTTGGTTATTGGTACACTAGATGTGAGAGACTTATCCCATGATGATCAAATAGACAAACTACTAGAGAAACTGAATCATATGGATCTAATATGATCTCTCTTAATGAAAACAGAAGTATAAAGACTTAGAGGCTAAACAGAAGGATCAGTCAGGAGTGGGTGGAGCTTATTTTATTTTGCATCAACATGAAACAACCTTTCATGGTCTGTTTGGTCAGTTTTGTATTATGGTGCTCACGTTAAGTATTTGTTGGGGGAAAAAAACCTCCCATGAAAATAATTGTACTTGATGTCATGGTGGTATCTGTTGCAAAGGATGAGGAAAGAGAAATTCAAATGAATATGATAACACCTTCCAAATTACAACAACATGTACTTTAAAAACTAGGGTTCAAGCCCTAACTCTTATAGTGGCTCTGTGACCCTAGATAAATTACTTAGCCTCTCAGTGCTCTGGACTACTCTGTAAGACTATAATTTGCAGAGAAGATGTAGGTCTATGATAAGAGTTTCCTCACCTGGAAGATCAATTCACCAATGAAATCACAGGGCTAGTCCCTAGCCCCTTTTATTATTGATACTATTATTCCTCGACTCAGCTGTAGCATAATAGATAGAAAGAAAGCTAGAGGAAAAGTAAGTTCAAGTGCCACCTCTGACATATATACAGGCTGTGTGCGTAACTCACCTCTCAGTTTCCCAGACAGCCCTCTAAGGCTACAGATTCGAAAGAAGTCAAGTCAACAATCACTAATTGAGCACCTACTCTGTGCCAGGCACTGTGCTAAGCATTGGGGCTTAGATTTAAAGAAAGTCAAAAACAGCACTTGCCTTTATAGAGCTCACAATCTAATATGGGAGGGAGGACAATGTGCAAAAAACCATGTCCAAGCAAGGCATAAATTGTAGATAATCTTAGAAGGAAGGTGTTAACGTTAGGGAAGACTGGCTTGTGGCAGAAAGTGGGATTTTAGCAAATGTTTGAAGGATGGCAGATGGCAGAGGTGAAGAGGGAGTGGTTTCTTGAGCATGGGAGATAGGTACGGATCTTCATCCATAACAGGAGTTTCCTTTTTCAGGATTCCCCCATACCAATGAAACCACAGGTCTAATTCCTATCTTTATTGTTCCTCATATTCACGTAGTTTATGAAGGATGTTCACTTAGATTATGTACTTTGATCCTCATAACACCTTTGTGAGATAAGCAGGGATTTTATTATCCTCACTTTACATATGAAATTGAGTCACTCAGATTGTCACTTGCCCACTGTCACACAGCTAATAAGTGAGAGTCAGGACTCTAGCCCAAGTCTTCTGATTCCTGATCCTTTGTGCTTTCCATTATACTCCCTCCAGATAGAAGCTCAGCCCAACGCCATCATGATAATCGAAATAAATGCAGCAAATTGGAACATACAAATACGTGAAATGTGGGTAAGTCCCGGAAAAATGATGTAGACATCCTCATAACTGGCAGATAGTGGAAAAAAATGTGTCACGTTCTCCATCATTGTACAATAAATTGTCTTCTAAGCAATTACATCTACTAGGAAGAGGCAAAGTTTAAGAATTAGAAAATCTTCATTTTGGCAGTAGCACCATTATGAATTTGCTAAATCAACTAATTAAAGACATTTAATGGATCTCAGGACTAATTTCCCATCTGAAAAATGGGACCAGTAATACCTGATTCATTGGAAAATTCCAAATGCCTGAATTCTGGGAAGAAGAAGCAGTTGGACTTAGCATATTTCTTTTGCAATCTTTATGAGCTGTTGGGAAGAAGAATAATAGAAACTAATAATAATAGCTGACATTTATGGAGCACTTTAAGATTTACAAAGTACTTTACACAGAGCTCCTTCTTTGATTCTCACAGAAGCCCTAGGAGTTAGGTATTTTATAGATAAGGAAACTCTGGTCAGAACCATGATGTGACTTGCCCATGGTTCCATAGTTAGAACAGCACAAAGACGGAAGAGTTTCTGACATGGCACAAGAACCAGAAAGTATACAAATCTTAGAATTGGTGAATATAAGCACTGAACAAGAATTTAGCAAAGAAGAATCTGGTTGTAGGCAAGTGTTATATTTAGTGATGGTAAAGGAGTAAGTAAAACAATAAGGAAGAGGAAGAAGAATGACCTTTTACTTACAGTTGGTGAAAATGTTCCTTTATTACTGAATGCATTAAGTATTTTTAAAATGTTAACATGTGTTTCATCATACATGTTCTCTAGGTAGCAAAGATGATAAGAGATGGAAATAGGTAATATTTGAAGGACTATGGGAAGACAGGCACACTAATAGGTTTTTGGTAGGACCATGAAATGGTTCAATTAAAATTGGAATTATTAGAGAAGTGTCACTAACCTATTTGTGTCCTTTAACCTAATGATTCCACTTCTAGGAATATATAGATGGCAAAGTGGGTAGAGTGCTGGATCTAGTGTTAAGAAAACCTGAGTTCAAATTGAATCTCAGACACTTACTAACCTCATACACTAACACTAGATGTATGACCCTGGGCAAGTCACTTAACCCTGTTTGCCTCAGTTTCTTCATCTGTAAAATGAGCTGGAGAAGGAAATGGCAAACCTTTCCAGTATCTTTGTCAAGAAAACCCCAAATGGGGTCATGAAGAGTTGGACACAACTGAAATGACTGAACAATAATAACAATGTCAAAGACAAAAGAAAGACCCTATAAGTACCAAAATAAAACATTCATAGCAGTTCTTTTTATTATTGTTGTTATAACTAGATACCACATGGGTGCCCATTAGTTGGATAAAGACTGAACAAATTGTTGTATATGAACGTAATGGGATGTTATTATGATGTAAGAAATGATGAATATGAGGAATTCTGAGAAATATGTGAAGATTTTAATGCACTGATGCTGAGCAAAGTAAATTAAAAAATGATATTTACAATAATGTAAATGAAAACAACATTCAAAGATAATCAAACTCCTGCCATAGGGATTTGGATTCAGATGATATACACTGTCATATGCAGTTACTGTGTGTTAGTTTTGTTTAAATACTTTTCCCTCTTTGTTACAAAGGAGGGTTTGATTGGGGAGGGAACACTTATGCATAAAAAATTAATTATAAATAAACTAAAGATTTCCCCTCTTCCTCCCCATAACCCCCACCACCATGTAAACATGTTGATAGGAGCTGGCAAAGTTGTGGACACCAGAGTGATGAGCATTAAAGAAAACCTGGCTAAGTAGGTGGATTTGATAATATGAGCCAAGAAAAGCAGAAACATTCATAGGTGTCATAATATTTAAGGCTGGCATAGACTGAGGAACTTTGGAATTGACTGTGTGACCTGAGACACACTGGCACAGAACTGTTCAGCATGGCGTACCCTCATCAGAGAACACACTATGCTCCATGAGCAAAGCAGAATTGAAACAGCTCAAAAGAAATGCGAGATGTGCAAATTTAGAGAATACACCCCAAATATTTGCATGGACTGTTGTTGCTTGACCTGTGGTAGAACATTCCTAGCTTGTATTGGTCTGATCAGTCACAGTGGGATACACTGTAACTTGACTGTAGCATAGTGATGTCATTTTGGTATTCTTCGAGAATGAAGGACAACAACCAACTAACCAGAACAGAGGATCTTAACCTGGGGACCATGGACCTTCAAAAAGTCTGTGGATATGGAAAGACTTACATGAACTGATGCGAAGTGAAGTGAGCAGGACCAGGAGAACATTGTACACAGTAACAGCGATATTGTGCGAAGATCAACTGGGAATGACTTAACTATTCTGGGTAATACAATGATCCAAGACAATTCCAAAGGACTCGTGATGAAAAATGCTATCCACTTTGAATGAACTGATAGAGTCTGAATGCAGATCAAAGCATACTATTTTTCAATTTTTTATGGTTTCTTTTTTTTGGTTTGCATTTTTTTCACAATATGACTAATATGGAAATATGTTTTGCATGATTGCACCTATTTAACCTATATCAAATTCCTTACCATCTTAGGGAGGAGGGAAGGGAGGAAGACAAAGAATTTGTAACTCAAAATTTTAAAAAACAAATGTTAAAATTGTTTTTACATGTAATTGGGAAAAAATAAAATATTTTTTAAAGTCTGTGGATAGATTCCAGAAGGCCTGTGAATGTGAAGAAAAAAAAATAAATACATCTTTACTTTCATTAATCTTTAATTAAACATTTTCTTCAATTATTTAAAAACATTATTCTGAGAAAGGGTCTAAAGGCTTTACCAGACTTCCAAAGTGGTCCATAACACAAAAACAATTAAGAACCCCTATCTGGTCTATTTCTCTTATTTTACTGATGAAGAAACTGAGGCCCAGAGAGGTTAGCAATTAGACTAAGGTCATATAGGAAGAAAGTAGCACTCAGGGCTGGGATTCCAACTGAGGCCTTCTCACTCCAAATCCAAGGTTCTTTCCCTGGCCTCGTCTAAGCTCTGTAAATGAGCTGATAGAGCCACCTGAGGGGTGCCTCTACGTAATACTTAATGAAAATTCTGTTAGTGTGCAGACACTTTAAAAAAAGAAGAAAGTAAAGATTTATTAAATGCCTACCTATGTACCAGGCACTGTGCCAAATACTTTACAGATATTATCTGTTTGATCCTCACAACAACCCTGGGAGTTTTAGATGCTATCTATTATGATGCTCATTTTATAACTAAGGAAAATGAGGCAGACAGAGGTTAAGTGACTTGTCCATGGTTACACCAATGGTGAGTGTCTGAGGTCAGATTTGAATTCAGGTCTTCTTGACTCCAGGCCCAGCACTCTATCCACTGTGCTATCTAGCTACCTCCAAAATTTTGCTAGCCTTGGAGAAAGTTCTGGAGGAATCCTAAGATCTTCAAGATCATCTAGTTCTTCTCATTTTTTAGCTGAAGAAACTGAGGTTGAACTGAAGTCAAGATATTTTGCCCAAAGTAGAGAACTGGAGAATCTAACATCTAGCACTTTTCCTCCCATTATCCTATACTGTCTCTCAAGTGGTATTGATATACTATGGCTAACAGTGAGAATTTGCTCCAGATGTTGTCCTAGAACAAGAGGTCAAAGAGCAAAGCTTTCTCTGCTTTCGGCAAATTGACCAGGATAAAAAATAATAGCAAGGACTACTGTGTGACTACCAAGAAGCCAGAGTTGTGGAGGTAGCTACACTATGCAGACAGGAAGCCCATTAAGAATTCTGGGAGTCATAGATAGGGAAGGACCTTCTTCAGAAAAGTACATCACCCTGGATAGAGGGCTAATAGATTGCATGAGTGGTGCAAAGATGGCTGAATTTGGAGTCAGAGGAACTGCATTGGAGATCTGCTTCTGACATTTGGATCTGTGTCCATAGGCAAGTCACTTTTCCTCTCTGCAGCTGTTTCCTCATTTGTAAAAATGGGGATAATAATCTCATTAGGATGTTGTGAAGCATAAATTCAAACAAAACAATAAGGTATTTAGTAAACCTCGAAGAAGTACAAATACAAGCTGCTATTAAAGTATTAGGAGCTAGAATTGCTGAGAATCTAGAAGTCTTAGTAGTCCAAATCCATCAAGGGCTGTGGTCACAGAATCACAGAATAAGAGAGGTGGAAGGATCTCAGTGCTTATGTGCTCTAATCCAAACACAGAAGGCATCTCGACTGTGAGATAGTGTCCAGCCTCTGCTTGAAGATTTCTATGGCTTGGAAATCCACCATCTCTTGAGGTAGCCCATTCGCTATAGCACAGCTCTAATTGTTTAGGAAATGCCTTCTGCCATCAAGCTTTAATTAGCATTTTTTGCATCTCTTAGTTCTGTCCTCTGGGTTCAAGATCAATCCCTCCTCCAAATGAGAGCCTTTCAAATGCCTCAAGACAGCTAACATGCTCCTCCTTCCCTCTGACCCTTCTCTTCTCCAGGTTAAACACTGAGTTCCTTTGTCCTATCTTCATACGACATGGAAGCCCTTCGCCAACCTGGTTACCCTTTCCTGGGCACTCCCCAGCTGATCAATCTTTCATCTGTGATGCTGAGAACCCAACACAGAATTTCAGATAAGGTCTAATGAGGTCATCGTACAGTGGGGCTCTCACCTCCCTATTCCTGGAAGCTTTGCCCTTCTTAATGCAGCCCCACATTGCATTAGGCTTTTTGGCTGCCACATCACAAAGCTGACTCAGGGACTAGAATCCAGCCCAGAAATGCTTTGGCATGCTGACTCCAAGGACAAGGATGAGTTAGTGAATAGAAGAAGCAAAGAAAAATCAAGACCTCGCTCTGCTTACATGGGTCTTTTGGGGACCAGAGCTATCTACATTATCTACATTCTAAATTTCTAATATTCCTCTTTTGTTATTGTTTTATTGTTAGTGTTTCCTTGTTTAAAAACAACTTGAGAGACTCTGGAACATTTTGTGTTTGTTCAAGAGCCCAACAGAGTATGGCAAAGGTTGGAAACCAGTATCTCCTTTCATAGGAGATAATAATTGATAATAAAAACTGAAGTTTATATAGCACTTTGTGGTTTACAGAGTGCTCTATGTATATCATCTCACTGAACCTCATGATAGGTGCTCTAGACATTATGATCCCCATTTGACAAATGAGAAAATGGGACCCAAGGAGACTAAATGACTTGCTCATGAAGCAGGTATGTGGTACAGTGAATGGAACTCTGGTCCTGGAGTCAGGAAGACCTGAGTTCAAGTCTGGCCTCAGACACTAGGCATGTGATTCTGGGCAAGTTACTTAACCTCTGTTTGCCTCAGTTTCCTTAACTGTAAAATAGGGATAATAATAGCACCTATTTCCAAGGGTAGTTGTGAGGATCAAATGAGATAATAATTGTAAAGAGCTTAATATAGTTCCTGGCATATAGTAGGAGCTTAATAAAAGTTTGATGTTCATAAATACCTTCCTTCCTTCCATGGTCACACAGCTGGTAAGCATCAGAGGCAGGATTTCAACCTCAACTTCCTGACTCCAGGTCCAAGCACTCTCTCCACCATACCATTCTGTCTCTAAAATGAGCTGAGGTTCAAGAAGAGCCCAGGTTCAGAAGAGATGACAGCTTATTACAAGAAGAGAAAGAAAGTTAGAGTTTGGGAAGGTGGCCAAGGACCAAGAAATGTCTCTGATACAGAGATCACTGCCAGGATGTCCCCCGTCACCCTCTGAAAGAGGTAGACTGTAGTTTAGGCTTTGGTGTAGCTCCTAGAGATTTCCTCAGAGATTTCAGGAGAACAAAGGAGGGTTAGAATAAAGAGAAAAATGCTAAAAGGAAGAGCATAAAGCAAGGAAACTTTCAAAGGATTACTTTACCTGGAGAAGTTTCAAAGAAGTAATTAACATGCACACTGGGACTGTGCTGTGAGAACCTTCATTGTTAAGTCACTGGGGATTGTTTTGCAACAACTCAGTTTCAGATACTGGGATTAAAGAGCCTGACATGAGCTTTAGAAGGTAACCAAGGTATGATTCATTTGGGGAGCAAAACACAGAGGAAATAAATGAAAATTGCTGGCTGGACAGTCCACTAATACCACTCTGTAAGTCAAGGATAAGGATCGTTTACTTGTGATTTAAAGTTGCAGTGGTCTCCAGAGAGTATGTAGTAGATTGAAGAGAATTTTCAATACCGTGTTGGGTTCTAAATAATTTTGTAATATGGACAGGGGGATGCAAGTATGAGGCAAATCTATGAAAAGTAAGACTAGAATGAACCACTTGCTTTGAATGCTTGAGGAAATTTCTCGTGGTTAATGGCAGCAGAAATACTAGAGAGTAATATTGTGACAAAATGGAAGATATAATACAAAAGTTTATGACAAAAAGGCATAATTAAAAATATTTTTTCAAAAGGAAAAAAAATCTATAATGGCAGGTGGAAGGTGAGAACAAAAAAACCCCATGAGAAGTAAGTAGGATAGATAGACCCTAGGAAGAGAGTCTATATGATTAAATGGCTATTTTACTCATAAGTTATGTCTAGCTAGTGCTTGACTTTTGCATTGAGATTGTCTTTATATTGTCTTAAATGGAACAATGTGATTAAAAGCCTGTTCATGTCTTCTCCTCCCAGTGGAAGCATGACAGGAAGGGTGAAGTTTCAGGTTTGCTTTGGAGTGATGTTTTTATGTTTCCTTTTTAATGGAGGAAGGGACAAGAGTGGAGAGAAAGTTTTAAATTTCATCATCTTCCCTTCAATTCATGGGAGAGGTCAGAACTCTTCAAGATGAAAAAACCCTCAACATCTGATCTTGGAAAGCAGCAACAGTTTAAAGAAAGTGAGGGAATAACAAGCCAAGAAGTGAACTCCTCCAATTGGAAAAGACAACATGCAGATATCCTAAGGGTGAACGATTTGAGTACAGTGTTGTTTGAAGGAAATGAAGAAAATGAAGTGAAAGAGATGCTAAGACATTTTAAAAATATGGAATTTTCATAGTGGTGTCTGACCCAGCATGGAAAATGATGATGTAAAACTGTACCACTTTGGGGAGAAAATTAGCACACATGTTTTGGGTATCTTTGTGGCAGGAATACTTATCCTCAGTAAGTAGGTCATAGTATTTTGAAATAAACGTAGTTCTAATTCAACAATATCGCCAGGTGATCAATTTTGCTTTTCTCCACAAATATTACTCTTTCATATCCACAGGGAGAGATAAGGAAAATCAAGTGTTTTGCATCAACAGAAAAAAAGGTTTTATTTTTCATTATCTTTATGGTAAAAAAATATTCCTTTTGAGAGAATACGTTTGACTAGCAAATGTTTGCAAAAGAGAAACAACTTAAATTATAGGGACTCCTTAAATTATACATATAACACATGTATGCATGCAGAGACATGCACACACCCACCCCTAAGCTGATAGGACAGCCAAGTGTTTTCAAAATGTTTCCATCCATTTCTTTCTATGGAAGGGGTGCCTCATCATAGAATTGTCTGGAAATGTGTTAACATAACATTTTGGCTGTTAAAAAATGTGCCAACATTTCAACATATGTCTATCCATAACATATACTAGCTTTTAGGAAGTACTCATGTAGAAATGGTGATGCCTGCATTTGTTGCTTTGTTTCTCCATGTAGCCTTCGCTTGCCTTTGAGGCATCTGTCATGTTTTGTTCATGCTACTCTCCTAGGGATCATGTCAGTGTCATGGCCAACATGGAGAGGGACAATAATTACTTTGTGATTTGTGCCTTCCTTTCCCTGCGTCCCCATTAAAACTGAAGGTATCATCCTCCAAATGGAACATTTAATCATCTTGTCATCATCATCCCATGGTAGTGACTGAAAAAGAGATTTTATAGCTGCATATGTGTATGTTTATTACTTTAACAACCACTTTTCTCATGGCTAACGAATCAGGGGCTGGATCTAGGAATTGTTTTTGAGAAGTCCAGCAATAAAAGCCAGGTATACTAAGCTGACTCAAAAGGCAAGAATTCTGGATTGTGATCCTGGAAGAGTTCTGAGATATGACCAATATATTGTATACTTTCCTACTATCACTGGGACTTAATATCTTGAGTTGGCTTTGCCTAGGAAGCCAGAGAGCTGAAATGAGATGGAATGGAATAGATTGTTTTGGCCACTGGGAATTTTAAGTGAAAATCTCAAGGTCAGAGAGAGATACCAAGCTAGAATGGTCACAGACTCTCCTACCAGGACCTGCCATTGATTTCATTCCTTTTGCTCCACAAGTGATGAGTTAGAAGTGGTGAAAGGCAATGAAAGGTCCCTGCCAGTAATAAATAGGATACTGACTGATTAGGAAAATACTGACACATGAGAGTAAGTTTTCACTGATTCCAAGTTCAACCCCATGCCACCAGGGGTTGCTGAGACCTGAATTCAGAGTTGCTAAAGTCTGTAGTTAGTGACTGACTGACCCTACTGGATGCATTAGTCAAACATCAATTGTAAGGTGGTGTTTTCTATTTTCCTTTGCCTTCTTATAGGTGGGCTGTTTTTGAATAAATAAACCAAATTCTTTGACTTAGTAAGTCAAATGGTGTCTTCACTAGAACTCCTGAGTCTAGAGTGGCCTATTACTGCCTGGTAGTCTAGTAAGGTGGGGAGGCTGTTTCACTGTCTGAGTCTTGAGAAGTTGAAGGCATACAACCACCCAGTAGATGTTTTTATTATGTATTGCTTTAGTGGGTTTTTTGTTTATTTGTTTCAATTCTAAGAGTAAAACATTGCATAGAGTTAGGTATGTACTGCCCATTCCACTTAGTCTCTTGATATAGTGAGTAGATACTTTTAAGACAGACTGATCTAGCTTTGAGCTCCTACCTTTGATGTATATATTGACTATGTGACCCTGGGTAAATTATATATCCTCTCAATGCTTCAGGTAACTCTTTAAAACAAACACTTGTAGAAAAGTTGCCTATATGCATTAAGAAGAGAAAATTTCTTCATTGGAAATTTTATGCACTGATGAAATCACAAGTCTTGACCAAAAAAAATTACTTGGGTTAATTACAATCAGTAAAAACTTACAACAAAGATATTTATCAGACAGTGTGGGGGACAAAAATTGAAAAAAAAGTAGGTAAAAAAGCAAACATTTCAAAATATTTAGTATTTTGTTGTTAGTCATTTTTTCAGTCACCTCTCATCCTTTGTGACCCCATTTGGGGTTTTCTTGGCCTCAGAGATACTAGAATGGTTTGCCATTTGCCTCTCGAGCTCATTTTACAGATGAACTGAGGCAAACAGGGTTAAGTGACTCACATAGCTAGTGTCTGAGGCTGTATTTGAACTCAGGAAGAGGAGTCTTCCTGACTCCAGGCCCAGCACTCTATCCACTGCACCACATAGCTACCCCCTTCCAAAATCCCAGACCTGTGATTGAATTGATGGGCAATTTCTCTGCCACTTCTGGCCTTAGACAATTGACAGGGAGCGCTGAGCAGTGAAATACTCGACCAGGGTCTGTGTGTGAGGAAAGTTTGAAGTCGGCTCTTTCCCATGCAGAGCCTGGCTCTCTATTTACTTTGCTATGTTGCCCTTTCCTGGTATAGAGGACTGTTCTTTTTGTACTGAGTTTTTCAGTTTTTATTTGGATGTTTAGCATCTCATAAACATACTCTATGAGCCTTCAAATAATTGAAGATTGTCATTGAAATCACTCTCTGTTTTCTAGGTTGAACAACTCTGATTCTCCTATAATTCACACCAAGACCCATCTTTCCTCCTTTTATCCACTTTTAGTGCTGTCCTCCATTTTTTTTTCTGGCAGATTCTTTAGAAAGCAGAACTGACTAATATTGGATACAGAACTCTAATGAGTAGCTGAGCAATGTGGAGTACATTAGGAGAATTAATTCCTGCCTTTTGCATGTCATATTGCTGCTAATACATCCCAGCTTTTTAAGTAACAGAATTATGGGACTCATTTGTATTGTTAGTGGTTTACTATGACCCAAGAGTGCTTTTAGTTGCCATATTGTTGCCTGGCCAATCTCTCCTCCTCTTGAATCTCTCCAGTTTTTCTCTTGAATATTTTACTCTGGACTTTATATTAAACTTCTTCCTGTTTCGGTTGGAACTCAAATTTTTAAACTTTCTCAGGATCACTTAGAATCATCAAAATATAGAATTTTAAAATTTGAGTTATATTCCTGTCCTGTAAGGTTATGAACTAGTTCATCCAATTTATAGATTCTTAATTCCTCTGGTTAATGTTTACATTAATATATGTGCATATTCATTAATTCATATAATAAATATTTATTAGGCATGTGCAAGTTTCCATGCTAGAGGTGTTAGGGATTCAAAGATAAAAAGAAAAAACCTCTTACCCTCAAAGAAGTTAGTCTAAATATACTAAAATTATATGCAACACCTAGAGGTGCCCCCACTCCCAATTTGTACTATGTTCATGGTACACTGTGGATGTGAATTCTTTAAAATCGTAGTTCACAAGCTCCCACTGATGTGTTTACCTTAATGGTTAATCAGAGACCAGAATAAGTTAAAGGCAAAGACATTTAATAAAATGGACTATTAAGGAAGGTAGCAACAAAGCCTTCCCCTTGTAAATCTAGGGTATGCTTTCCTAGAACAGATACATATGGGGAATATGTGTGTTCAGGGCAAAAATGGAGTGATTTTTTTTATCTCTTGTACTGAACAACCACTAGAATAACTTTCTAGTGATGTTATCACATTGTTTCTGCTGGACCTGGCATCATCACATGATTCCCACTATACCTGTTCCCCATTAATCTTATAGTCTTCATGGGCTGCTGCTTGACCAAACACATAATCTCTGACACTACTCTGCTGGACACTACTTAGATGAATGCTGCTCTGCTGGATGATACTTGCTACTCCCAGCTTTAGCCTCAACTACAAAATTCTTGCCTATGCCTTCCTCAAGAGAAGAGCAGGTGCTGCATTTTTTGGTTTGGGGGCCTTTTGTTTTGTTTTGTTAGCTTAAAGTCAGGTTATTTCAAGCTTTTTCAGAAAAAAAAAGGCAGAAAGACTTCCTTGTGACAAGGAAAAAAATCTTTCCTGGGGTTTTCCTGTATTGTACCCTTCTGATTCTTGACTATCAGATACTTAAAACAAGCATTTTTTCATTTTTATTTAGCATTTTATTTTTCCCCAGTTGCATGTAAAAACAATTTTAGCATTCACTTTTAAAATTTTGAGTTCCAAATTCTCTCTTTTCTTCCTTCCCCATCCCCATCATTGAGAAGGCAAGCAATTCGATACAGGTAATACATGTGTAGTCATGCAAAACACTTCCCTAATAGTGATGTTGTGAAAGACTAACTACATTTCCCTCCATCCTATCCCACCCTCCACTTATTTTATTCTCTTTCCTTTTACCCTGTCCCTCCTCAAAAGTATTTTGCTTCTGACTACCCTCTCCCCCAATCTGCCCTCCCTTCTATTACCCCCGCTTCTCTTAACCCCTTCCCCTCCTACTTTCCTATAGGGTAAGATAGATTTCTATACCCAATTGAATGTGTATGTTATTCCCTCTTTGAACCAATCCTGATAAGAGTAAGGTTCACTCACTTCTTCTCACATCCCCACTCTTCCCCTCCACTGTAAAAGCTTTTTCTTGCCTCTTTTATGAGAGATAATTTACCCCATCCAACCTTTCCCTTTCTCTTTTGCCCTGTACATTCCTCTCTCACTCCTTAATTTTGTTTTTTAGATATCATCCCTTCATATTCAACTCACACCTGTGCCCTCTCTCTATATATACTCTTTCTAACTACCCTAATAATGATAAAGGTCTTATGAGTTACAAATATGATCTTTCCATGTAGGAGTGTAAAGGTTAACTCTAATAAGTCCATTTCCTATTTACCTTTTCATGTTTCTCTTGAGTCATATTTAAAAGTCAAATTTTCTATTTAGCTCTAGTCTTTTCTCAAGAATGCATGAAATTCCACTATCTCATTGAATATCCATTTTTCCCCTTGTGGATTATACTCAGTTTTGCTGGGTAAGTGATTCTTGCTTTTAATCCTATCTCCTTTGTCCTCCAGAATATCATATTTCAAACTCTCCTTTATGTAGAAGTTGCTAAGTATTGTGTTATCATGATTGTGTCTCCACAATACTTGAATTGTTTATTTCTGTCTGGTTGTAATATTTTCTCCTTGACCTGAGAACTCTGGAATTTGGCTATGATATTCCTGGAAGTTTTCATTTTGGGATTGTGTTCAGGAGGTGATTGGTGGGTTCTTTCAATTTCTATTTCACCCTCTGGTTCTAGAATATCAGGGCAGTTTTCCTTGATAATTTCTTGAAAGATGATGTCTAGGCTCTTTTTTTATCTTGGTTCAGGTAGTCCAATAATTTTTAAATGATCTCTCCTGGATTTGTTTTCCAGGTCAATTGTTTTTCCACTGAGATATTTTAAATTGTCTTTTATTTTTTCATTCTTTTGGCTTTGTTTTGTAATTTCTTGATTTATCATAAAGTCATTAGCTTCCATTTGCTCCATTCTAATTTTTAAGGAATTTTTTTCTTAATGAGTTTTTGGATATCCTTTTCCATTTGACCAATTCTGGTTTTTAAGGCATTCTTGTCCTCATTGGCTTTTTGGACCTCTTTTGCCATTTGGTCTAGTCTATTTTTTAAGGTGTTATTTTCTTTAGTATTTTTTTGGTCTCTTTTACCAAGCTGTTGACTTGTTTTTCATGATTTTCTTGCATCACTCTCATTTCTCTTCCCCATTTTTCCTCTACTTCTCTTACCTGATTTTCCAAATCCTTTTTAAGCTCTTCCATGACCTGAGACCACTTCATACTTTTTCTTGGAGGCTTTGGATGTAGGAGCTTTTACTTTGTTGTCTTCTGAGTATGTGCTTTGATCTTCCTTGTCACCAAAGTAAGTTTCTATAGTCAGAGTTTTTTTTTCTGTTGTTTGCTCATTTCCCCAGCTTATTACTTCACTTTTTAATTCTTGACTAAGGTAGTGCTACCAGGGTGGAAGGCATACTGTCCCAAACTTCAAGGTTTTTGTGCAGCTGTTTTCAGAGATATTTCTAGGGACCTTTAAGTTTTAGTTCTTCCAAGGTGGTATGATCTAAGAAGAGGTGTTTACTCCTCTCCTGGCCTGTGCTCTGGTCTGTGAGCAACTACAAGCACTTTTTTCTGCCTCAGAATTGTAAGGAGGGTCCCCTCTCCACTGCTGCAGCAAGCTCTGCTATGCTAGTGCTCCTCCTTGCCCTAGAACTGCCACCCAGGACTGCGAACTAGACCCAAATTATGGGCAAAGCAACAGAGCCCTGCCCCAGCGCTAGCAAAGAGACCCTTGTAATCTCCTTCTGATCAGTTGTTTGATCTCCTTAACATCTGTGGGCTGAGAGCTCCAGAAGCAGCCACTACCGCTGCTGATTCAGTCACCCCCAAGGCCTGCTCCTGGATTGCTGGGGCTGGGGCTGAACTGGGACCAGGGCTGGACTGTGCTCCTCTCTCACCCAGGTCTGACAGATATTTCCTGCTGACCTTCTAAGTTGTCTTTGGCGTCTGTGG
Source organism: Vombatus ursinus (assembly GCF_900497805.2). Taxonomy (NCBI): domain Eukaryota; kingdom Metazoa; phylum Chordata; class Mammalia; order Diprotodontia; family Vombatidae; genus Vombatus; species Vombatus ursinus. The sequence goes on along the minus strand of NW_020948983.1, from coordinate 41,480,779 downwards.
GCTGAGAAGTCTAGAAACCACCACTGCTGCCAGTGAGTCAGTCCTCTGAGGCCTGCTTCTGGTTTGCTGGGGCCTGGTCTGTATTGACGCAGCCTGCGCTGCACCCCACTCCTCTCTCAGCCTGGTGCAACAGACCTTTCCTGTTGACCTTACAGGTTGTCTTGGGCTGGAAATTTGTTTCACTCTGTCTTTTTGTGGGTTCTGCTGCTTTAGAATTTGTTTAGAGTCATATTTTAAAGATATTTGGAGGGGTTTGAGGGAGAGCTCAGGTGAGTCCTTGCCTTTACTCTACCATCTTGGGTCCATCCCCCGACTTTTTTCAAAATAGGTACTTGTTTAAGGCCTACTATGAACCATGCACTGTTCTAGGAACTTGACACACAAATACAAAAAATAACCAGTCTGTAACACAATGAGCTTACATTCCACCTGGGGGGAAACCAAGTACATATGTAAGTTTATGCAGAATAATCATAAAGAGAATAAATATAAACAAGTACAAGGTAGTTTCAAAAACTGAAATAGTTTTTATGGAGCTGAGAAGTTGACCCAAGTTTAGGCCAAGTAATGGAAGGAGGTGTGAGGTGATCAATGACAGACAGAAAGGAGAGCCTCAGGGCAAAAAAGAGCCCTAGAATTTGGAATGACGGAAAATAAAGGCTAGAGTGACATCAGGGGACAGAAAGACACATTCTTAAAGCTAGAGAGAAACTCAAGAAAAGGCATTTTTCTCCCAGCTTTAAAATATACCAAAGATTATGGGAGGTCACTGTGGGATAGGGCAATACATTAGGAGCAGTATCTCAACCCCTGCCCCCATGTGTTAAGCAATTTTTTTTCCCTTAAAAGGCATTGAAATGATCCTTCAGACTTGATTGGCTCAGAGGACTAAAGGTTCAGGTTGTTGACATCATGTCCTGATTGCCTAGGTATAAAATAGCCCAAACTGTCTGGATGCTTTGTGGAGCATGATGGGTAACCCAGTCAAGGGAGCTTCACTTAACTGAATCAATTCAAAGTATCCTCAATGTGCCTATCCTTGTAGAATACCCTTCTCCGATGGCTAGGAAAAGCTCGTTTTGTCAACTGTTAAATGACCTACGTGTGTCTTATTTCTTTCCAGTATTGAACCCAAATTACCAGGGCCCTAAGTCAGGTCTTGTTCAGACCAGACAAGGGGGATGAATAGGAAAGGGAAAAAGTCCTATCTCAGCAGTTGGATTGACTGAGTATTTTACCTCAACACCAGCCTAGAAAACTTGACTTGAACTGATGCTGATCTTCACCTATTAATGGTCAAACTCCCTTATTTTCCTCACTGTTTAGCAAAATTCACTGGGTCCCAGCTCCTGTGCTTATACCAACCTGCAGTGAAGAGAGTAGGGGAGAGTTAGTGAGAAAAAATCTAGGAGAGCAGGAGAACTGACAAAGAGGAGTGACAGCTCCCTTCCGATTGTATTTCATCACACCCCTAGATATAATGAGGCAGCAAAGCAGGGCAATGGAAAAGAGCTGAGTTCAAGTCCAGCTTCAGATATTTACTAGCTGTGTGATTCTGGGCAAGTCACTTAATCTCTGTTTGCCTCAGTTTCCTCAATTGCAAAACGGGAATGATGATAGCATCTACCTTCCAAGGTTGTTGTTAGGATAAAATAAGGTAATAATTGTAAAGCACATAGTAGATGTGATATAAATGCTATTATTATTATTATTTAAAAAAACAGAAACACTATGCTTAGCCTTGTAGGAAATATAGAAAAAAATTAAAGATCATATGGTCCTTGTCCTTTAGAAGTTATAGAAATAACAGTATCACACATGAAATAATAGTGAACAATACAGTTTAGTTAAACAAAAAGTTACCTTCAATGACATTCATTTGTAATAGCTTCATTAACACTTTATAATCAAATTCCATTGTTACAGTGATCAGTCATTTGCTCCATTTACAACATTTTCCCTGAGGAACTAATTGTCCTCTATAGCATTGCTTTGGGTAGTGTTTTCTTTCGTGTTAAACCAATCGCCTATTTTAAGTGCAGTAAACCTATAGAATTAAGCCCTAAATTCTATGAGCCAGACTGCATCACTGACAGTCATCCTTCAGCTATGATGCCTCATTAGTCCCTAGATTTAGACCTGAAGTAGGAAAGCTATGCATATATTCCAGAAGGCTGCTCCACCAGGTGCCTCATCCGTAGCATCTCTCCCTAGCTTGTTGATGAGGATATTATGAGGAACAGAATCCAAAGCCTCACTGGAGTTCAATTTCGTTGCATGTACTGCCCAAGCCTAGTGTAGTGCAAAGAACACTGGCTCTAATGCCATAAATTCTGGGTTCAAGTCTAGCCTCCAACATAGTATTTATGTCATTTTGGATAAGTCATACATCCTGCCTGGACCTCAGTTTCCTCATATGTCAAATGGAGGAGTTTGACTATGGGCTCTGAAGAACAATATTTTAACTGGCTCAGATGACTGCGCAACAACCCAGCAGGGTTGGTTACAAAAAAATCAATGATGCTATCATGAATGAGTGCTGTGGAGAGTGACCATTTATTTAACTGCACTGTATAGCTCTTCATCTATGATCCTATGAAATGAAATTGGCTTAGCATGGAGTTATAATTGCATTTCACTGCCACCAACTACCTCCTACTGTCTTAAAGAGATCTTTGCATCTGGGAGTTACCAGGATAGTGCTGTTGACTCCTTAATTCCCTTTGCTTGACTCACCAGTTCAGATAGAAATTTCTTGATAGCTGCAGTCAAGCCTCCTCCTTTTCTAATGGAGTAAATGAGACAGATTAAGAAATAGTTGGCGTTAAGTATAGAGGAAACTATCACCCTAGGAATGCTTTGACAATAGCTGTGTGTCTAGGATTGCTGTGGGGGAGTGATCCAGGTTGAATGAGCACAGCTTACTGAAGAAGGTGGGTCTTGATCTTCATATTAAAGCAAAAATTCCCTACCAGCTGTTGGTGATGTTTGGTCTCTCATAGTTCATCCATCAGATACTGTGGTTCACATACAAAAATCATAGAAGGTCAAAAGCTTTGAATTATGGTATTGGTTTTTAATTAAAAAAAAAAACTAATAACATTCATGTTATTTTTGTCTATTGAAGCAGAGGCCTAATGACTGACATAGATTGGTAGCATGAGTCAGTGTAGTGGCTAGAGTGCCAGGCCTGGAGTCAGGAAGAACTGAGTTCAAATCAGGCCTCAGATACTTACTAGCTGTGTGACCCTGGGCAAGTCACTTAAACCTGTTGGCTTCAGTTTCCTCATCTATAAAACAAGTTGGAGAAGGAAATGGTAAACCACTCCAGTATCTTTGCCAAGAAAATCTCACCTGGGGTCATGAAGAATCAGACACAGAGTTAACAACAAGAACAGTTTTTAATTGTTTTTATCTTTATCATTATTGTCTAAATCTGTCATTGCATTACTTAGGGAATACCTTGGGGGGAACTTCCTCCCCCAATGACCATCTGCAATTTTTCTACAATAATTTATAATCTCAAAGAGTTATCTAGGGAATCAATAAGGAATCAAGTACATACCCAAGTACATCTGAACTCAAGTACATCTGCTACATCACATTTCCTCTCATTAAAGTACTAATTGAAATAGTAGGTATTAATAATATGTGACCTGGATGTGTTGAACCATCATGTATGATATGTCAGTATAAATGACCCATACACTCTCCAAGTGGTATGTAATTTGATGAGTGACAAAAAAGTCATTAATGCAGCTTCCCTAAACACTGAATGTAATGTTCATGATAACTACTTTTTTTTTAAAAGAAAGTCATTAACATGCACCTAAATTTCGTTTCTCTCCTCATATTGGCTTTTAGTTCAATGAGAACCAGGTTCCAAATCCCACTGGTTCTGCCACTGCTTGGCTGTGTGAGCTTAGATGATGCATTTAATTTCTCTGTGCCTCAGTTTCTTTATCTATAAAATGGATATAAGAGATAATAAGAGTGTTGTGAGGATCAAAGAGATAATGTATGTAAAGCATTTACTTTAAAACTATAAAAATATTAGCTATCTTAATCCTCAATCCTTTATTGTATATGCTGTGTATTGTTTTATGCCCAGATGTTTTATGCCAATCTCACTAAGAATGTAAATGCGTCAATAATAAAAAATAAATGATGTATCTAATCTATCTAAAATCTATCTAATTTATTTCATTTCATTCTCACAGTAACTGGTTAATATAAGTGCCATTGTTGTCACTGTTGTATGAACAAAGATTCTTATTTACAAATGCAAGGATACTATTTATACAAGGATACTGTTTATAAAGCCAGGTGACTTTAAATGACTTACCTAAAGTCACACAGCTGGTATCTGAAGTAAAGTCTAAACTCAGGTCTTCTGAACTCCAAGTGCAGTACACTATTCATTACGTAACTATGCCTTTTAAGATCAGGAAGGATTAATCCATCATCAAGTATTTGTTAAGCACCCACTGTGTGCAAAGGCGCAGTGCTAAGCATTGCGAACACAAAGTGAATGTGTCTGTATTCCCTCCTCCCTCCTCACATGGGGTTTGTGTTCTAATGGGGGACACAAGCACATAGATGAATATAGAGAATGCATACAAAGAAGTACAAAGGAGTTAAATGCAAAATACTTGGGGAGGGATGAAACTAGAGGGGCATTGTAAAGATGTTGGTAGAAAGTGGTGTTTAAGTTGGATCTTAAAGAAAGAAAGGGGGCAGCTAGGTAGGCCAGGGAATAGAGCACCGGCCCTGGAGTCAGGAGGACCTGAGTTCAAATGTGGCCTCAGACACTTGATTCTTACTACCTGTATGACCCTGGGCAAATCACTTAACCCCAATTGAGAAAGAAAGAAAGAAAGAAAGAAAGAAAGAAAGAAAGAAAGAA